>NC_079435.1:28590548-28925548 GCF_903798145.1 Danio aesculapii | reverse complement strand
TACATCCTTACATCAGCTTTTGCATCTCTTGCATTTCTTCAGATCACACTAATCCTTAGCTTATCTATATAAGGTACATAGTTACCTATTATGGGTTTTTGTGCAATCACAATAAATGATAGATTTGTCAAATATCTTTAGGTTTAAATCCTATTCTTTTTAAATGTCTACATGTGATATTTTCGTCAAAACTTGAACACTTTTGTTTTATTATTGTATTATTACGCTTTTATTAATGAATGTTTTCTTTTTTTTTTCCTCTCAGTGCATTTGTCATCTGTTTTTGTGACTTTTATGTGTAGATTTTATTGTTTTACCCTTGTCCCAGACCCAAACGTTCAGTCCAAAGATATGAATTATTGCCAGAGCTGTGAAGCAGTGGATTGTGCACATGTTCTAGATGTAGAAGTACAGTATGGGTCCCTGAGTCCCCAGAGGTCAGGGGCCCAACCTGGGACATGTTGCAATCTCACTTTCCCTCTTACTTTACTACACGTACTTGCGTTACTTGAGTTATTTATCTATAGATTTGAGCAAAAAAGCCACAAGAAAGAAAAAAAGAAAAAATATATTTTAAGGGAAATGTAGCTTCACTAATGTAGTGATGAAAGCACAGAAAAAAACAGAACAAATGAATTTTAAAGGAGATGATAACTTCGCAAATGTAACAATTTGCATGAGACAGTTTCATTTATAATCAATTTGTGCTGTTTCACTGGTGCTTATTTTCATCAACATCAACTGTTTCAATGTTTTTCAAGTGCATGACATTTACTAATGAGACAACAATGAAAAATTATTTTATAGATGATCAATTAAATTCCAAGGCAAATATATAATGCAAAAAAATGAATCATATTAGCCTGTATTAACTTAAAAATATGTTTAATTGGCCTACATATGATGCTGTTTATTTGAATGAATGAATGAATGAATGAATGAATGAATGAATGAATGAATGAATGAATGAATGAATGAATGAATGAATGAAAAAGCACTTTCGGCCATTCTCAACTCAACATAGGTTATGGAGTAATTTACCACATCTACATAGTATACATTCTTTGTCACTCTTTACAATAAGATTAATTTTGTAACTTTAGTTAATATAAAAGAAAAAATACCTTAAAAGCATTAAGGTATCACTTTAATACTGTTTTATATTAAGCATCATTTAAAGGACTCGAGTCCACATGAACTGAAAGTATGTATGAATAGGCCTACTGTACAAAATACGGCGTATCGATATCAAATGTAATATTTTTAGGCAATGGAAACTATACTGTACAGTGTTACCATATTTAAAAAAACTTCAACAGGTTGCCCCTCTTGGCTGTCATATCGACGAGGAAACAGGTGAGGTTATTTAACTATAAAATTTTACGAGAGGATCTTGAGACAATTAAAAGATGCTGTCACTGAAGATCCTTGTCAAAACACAGAAAACAGTCACGAGGAAACTTCTATATGCGCTCATAAGTGCAACTGTTTACGGAGCCGATTGGCTGCTCCAGCGGCGAAGCTCCCGCCCCCCGTCCAGCGGCGCTACCGTATTGGCTACCCCGGTCGCCTGTCACCGGGACATCAGTAGAGGCACGAGTTCGCGCTGCACTCGCTGAAGTGCGATCAGTTTCAGCCGCGTAGTGGAACTCAGCGAGACCTGATGCACAAGTCAAGGCGACGCGCAGCAGAGATGAAGCCGGATTGGCTCTGATTTTTAAAAGCCCTTTCATTCAAGAGGCTGTCCATTATCAACATGGCAGAACCGTCGGTTCCAGTACCCCCTCGAAAAATGGCGTCACTTAGCCGGGTCCGAGCCTTTACTCTGATTTTCTTAACTGCAAGCAGTTGTTTAATTACTCCCACAAGTGGCAAGGAAGGAGGGGGAGAGGAGACGGTCATCATCGGGCTGCGGCTGGAGGACACGGACGACATTTCCTTCATGGACAGGGGCTTTTTGCGGGTCAGCGAGAGGTCTCGGGTGAGATTGAGAGTGTACGGGCAAAACATCAACAACGAGACCTGGTCCAAAATCGCATTCACGGAGCACGAGAGGAGCCGAGTGATCGGCAACATCGACAGCTCCTCGGGGGACAACCAGAGTCAGGAGGACACGTCGGGCTTGCACCCCTGCGGCATCAGAACTTCGGATATTCTGATCTTGCCCAACATCGTTTTAAACCGCAAGACGTCTGGCACCGTGGAAATCGAGGTCAAACCTCTGCGAAAGACTGAGCGGAGCAAAGCGTACTACCTGTGCATCGCCACCTCCACACCTGCTGTGGCCGGAGCGCACGACCCGTGGACCGAGAACACGTGGATCTATCACGACGGAGAGGACACCAAAGTGATCGTGGTGGAGGAGAAAAAGTTCCTGCTGCCCTTCTGGCTCCAGGTCATCTTCATTTCCATGCTGCTCTGCCTCTCGGGCATGTTCAGCGGCTTGAACTTGGGGCTGATGGCGCTGGACCCCATGGAACTGCAGATCGTCCAGAACTGCGGGACGGAGAAGGAGAAGAACTACGCGAGGAAGATCGAGCCCGTGAGGAGCCAGGGGAACTACCTGCTCTGCTCGCTTCTTCTGGGCAATGTTCTGGTCAACACCACCTTGACTATTCTGCTGGATGATATCGCCGGCTCTGGATTGATAGCTGTAGTGATGTCCACCATCGGCATCGTGATATTTGGGGAGATTGTGCCCCAAGCCATATGCTCACGACACGGTCTCGCTGTGGGTGCGAATACAATCTTCTTGACCAAATTCTTCATGCTGCTTACCTTCCCCGCGTCCTATCCGGTAAGTAAACTGCTCGATTATCTCCTCGGGCAGGAGATCGGCACGGTCTACAACCGGGAGAAGCTCTTGGAAATGTTGAGGGTCACGGACCCGTATAATGACTTGGTAAAAGAGGAGCTGAACATCATCCAGGGCGCGCTGGAGCTCAGGACTAAGACTGTGGAAGATGTGATGACCCCGCTGCGCGACTGCTTCATGATCACCGGCGACGCGACGCTCGACTTCAATAGCATGAGTGAGATCATGGAGAGCGGCTACACGCGCATCCCGGTGTTCGAAGGCGACAGGTCCAACATTGTAGACCTGCTGTTCGTCAAGGACCTGGCCTTCGTGGATCCCGACGACTGCACCCCGCTGAAAACGATAACCAAGTTCTACAGCCATCCTTTGCATTTCGTCTTCAATGACACCAAACTCGACGCGATGCTGGAGGAGTTCAAGAAAGGTGAGAGCGCGCTCGCGCGGATGATGCTGATGATGAGGCTTTGATTTGCGCGTGCATCATGCCATTTCCTTATAGACAACGTTACATTAAAGTTTTATTTAAGTATAAAAAAAAAGGTTTTGCAACAAGTCATATAAAGCAATGTTTACAATTATTATTTGTGACTCTTGACCTCAACACTCTTATGTTTCACAAGTATATTTTTGGAAATTGGCAAAAATACATTGTATAGGTCAAAATGATAATTTTTGTGTTTGTAAGAGCATGTTTCACGGATACATTTTCTTACTGTAAATATATATTTAAAAACTTTATTTTTTGATTAGTAATGTGCTTAAAGCACTTAATTTAGACAACTTTACAGTTGATTTTCTCAGTATTTAGAAATATTGTCCTGTCATAACAAACCACACATAAGTGGATAGTTTAGTTATTCAGCTTTCACGAAGGTAGCTATAAATGTCAAACACTTATCACTGGTTTCCAGGGTCACATTTAATACTTTTATTTAAAAGTATTCCATAAAGGGATGTAATAACATAAACAATCCTATATGCAAATGGAACTGCATGCCCTTTCAACTTATGTTTCCTTAAAGTCTGTGTTTTAACTTTTCAACTATAGCAATCTAAACAATTAAAACTGGGATTTAAATAACTGAGTTTCATTGAGCTGAATAAATCTAATACTAAAATGGCATCATTAATTCACACTTGCGTTGCTCCAAAACGGTATTTTTTTGTTTGTTTTATACTGAACTTAAAATAAGATATTATAACCAAAGCGTTGCTGGTCTTCACTGATCTCACATAATATTTTTCCCTCATAATGTGGAAGTCAGTGGGGACCAGCAACTGTTTGTTACTCCACATTCTTCAAATTATCTTCTTCTGTGTTCAACACAGAAGAGTGCTTGTTTAAAGTTTGAAACAACTTTAGTGTTAGTCATTGATACTAGAATGTCTATTTTTTAACCTTTAACTTATATTTTGTAAGTTCAAATGCTTTGAAACTGGAAATACAATCCATGGTGCCAAAGTTACAACAGTTATCATTGCAGTTTTGGACCAGTTTGAACTGAAATACTTTGGAATAATATTAATAAGAAAATCTACAAGCTCATAAATTAAGATATAAAGACACATTTTGTTAAACTGATGGAGGTAATATGTTTTTTCCTAGTAATTTTATTTTATTTGACTTTATTTAGTACTAGAGGCTCAAGCTTTAATCTGCCAATCAACCTATTTCAAAGTTTGCGAAGTACTTCCTCTCTGTAACCGTGATCATTATTGAGTGTTCCTTCCTTCACCGTTCGAAACTATTTAGGGTAGCTAGCTTTATTTGACCTCACTTTGCTGCCCTCGGGACATTACAAACGTATTACAATGTGCCTAAGTGCAGGGAAGTACACTAAGTACGGTTTCTGGATGTGCCCTCACATAGCTAAGGGTTAATGCTTGCAGCAGAAGTGAGAATGTAGTGATGCAATGGAAATACACTGCAGGTGTACTCACAGTTGCTAAAGGATGACTCAGGGGGGTTATTAGGTGGAATACTTCATAATGCATGAAATAACATGGCAGTTAAGTCTGTATTTTGTGTTCTTTTTGGTAAAATGAGAGTCTTGTAAAAAAAAAAACACATCTAAAATATCATTGCTGTTTTATATTGCAAAAGTATTTGAAGTTTTTTACCCTAAAATAAAGATTTACTTGCTGTTTACTCTCCCTAAAGTGGTTACAAACCTGTGTGAGTTTTCTTCCTCTGTTGATAACAAAATGAAGTATGTTCTTCCATAGTATGAAAAACAAATAGAAGTGAATGGTTACTGGTTTTCAGCAGTGCTTAACAGAAGAAAGAAACTCAAACAGGTTTTTTACAAGTGAAGGAGGAGTAAATGCATTTTCAGTTTTGGGAAAATTATCCATTTAGTTTACTGGTGTCAATCAGACCCTTGCATAAAGACTAATGTGGAGTAAACTAAACATAATCACTTCAAAACCCTTTACAAACCCAATGTTTTATTTAACATTAAAAGAAATACAATACAATTAGCATTAAAGGGATGGTTCACCCAAAAATGTAAATTTCCCCCACCGTTTAATCCCCCTTGGCTTTTCCCAAAACTTGTATTATTGACTTGTTTCTGTTGAAGACAGAAGAAGATATTTTGAAAAATGCTGTAAATATGTACCTATTTACTTCCATAGTATCAGTTTGTGTTAAAAAAAACAAACAGAACTGTTTTGGAACAAGTCAAGGGTGAGTAATTGGTGACATAATTAAAATTTTGCGTTGAAATCTCCGTTTAAATGCGTTTCATTTTCAGTTTTCTGACTGTTACGGGAAATAGCATGTCATGTGTGCTTTGTCGTAATAAGAATACGCAGTCATTATAATCATTTTAGCTAAATTGCCTATGATTTTGACTCTTTTGAACTTGGCTGCTTTCCAGAGGAAACTCGCCATTCTAATGACTGATTAGAGGAGTGGGCACAAAGTTTCACGTCAGTCTGGCTGTGGTTCGAGCACTCTCTCTCAGTTCAAAGTGCTTTGTATTGTAAGTCAGTGTTAATTAATCTAATGCCTCTTGTGGAGCTGCACAGCCATCCAAAGTAGGAACAAAATACATCACTCCTGCCAAGCACACCTTCAATGTGTAATTTGTTTCTCTTTGATGTTGCTTTTGGAGTGGCAAATACACCTTTTTTATTATTTCTGCTGCCGACTTCTATGATAACATTTGAACATGAGCTAGATGATACTCCATTCTGATACGAATATGGACTTGTAGTTGTAACTAATAACTGGTAACTAATCAGGAATCCAATTGAAAAAGGCTTCTGACTGCAATCATGACCTCAAAGGTCAGCCTTAAATTCCTGAAGCTAAAACTACTTACTTTATGATTGAAATAATTAGTGTGTCATAAAGGGACCCCTGCCAAACAGCAGTTTTGTGTTTAATGAGAATGCCATTGTTCATCATCTGGGTTTAACCCAACAATGCTGACATTTGCTGCTGTGTGTGTTGAGTGCCCTTTTAAGGGATAGTTCACCCAAAATTGAACATTCATTCATTTTCTTTTTGGCTTAGTGCCTTTATTAATCAGTAGTTGCCACAGCGGAATGAACCGCCAACTTATCCAGCATATGTTTTACGCAGCGGATGCCCTTCCAGCCGCAACCCAACACTGGGAAACACCCATACACACACATACTCTACGGCCAATTTAGCTTATTTAATTCACCTATATTGCATGTCTTTGGACTGTGGGGGAAACCGGAACACCCGGAGGAAACCCACATGAACACGGGGAGAACATGCAAACTCAACACAGAAATGTCAACTGACCCAGCTGGGGCTCGATCCAGCGTCCTTCTTGCTGTGAGGTGATTGTGCTACCCATTGCGCCAAAGTGACGCCCAAATTGAACATTTTGTCAATATTTACTCACCATTTAGTTGTTCCAAATCTGTTTTACTTTCTTTCTTCTGTTCAACACAAAAGAAGATATTCTGAAGAAACCTGGAAACCTGTAACCACTGACTAAGTTCTATAGTATTTGTTTTTTTCTATTATGGAAGTTGAGGGTTACGGATTTTCAGCTTTCTTTAAAATATTGTATTTTGTAACAAAAGAAACTCATAAAGGTTTGAAACCATTTGAGTGTGAGTAAATAGTGAGTAAATGTTCATTCTTAGTCGAACTATCCCTTTAATATGCTATGGGGTACTCAATAGGCGAGCGCAAATATTAAGTTTTATGCTTGAGTCATTTAAATACAGTTGATACTTGTGCACACTGGAGAATATAATAAATAAAGAAATAGACTGTGTAATAGCATATAGGCCTAATGAATTATTAAATATAAAAAAATGTTGGCTCACAGTTTATTTTATATTGCATTTTGCATGATGCAGTTTAATAAATGCATTTGTTAAAGTGGAACTTTTTGTTCCACATTTGTAATGATCATGTTTAGTATTATTTAAAGAAACAGAACAAGGACATACCAGACTTGGTAATAAACATAATTTTAGAGTCACTAAAACAGTTGAAATTATCTTAGTTCTACAGAATTATGCAAATTGTAATTTGTTGCCATTAGCATTTTATGTGGTTTACCTGTGGCCTCTTCCCGCTGTGCTATTGTATGATACTTCAGAATATTTAGTAAGATAAACAGGGAATATGTTTTGTATTTGTTGGAAGTTACAGTATGCAGAATTATTAAAATATCTTATCACTAGTGACGATATACAACCACATTGCACTGCTACGAGTGTGATATTGCGTTTATACAACAGTTTGACGACATAATCGTGTATATAAAAAAGAAAATCCAACAGAGTCTAAAAACCCTTTTGTAACTACATTCTACCGCCATTCCTTCACATCTACAGCTGATGTCAGAACAGCAGAAACTGTTGCTACTTCCCAAACATCACTTTAGAGCTAGTATTTGAATGATTCTTAAATGTATTGTCTAAATTGAAGACAAAACAGGTGATTTTGCTCACATTTTAAGATTATAAGGCTAAACGATATGAAATGCCATCAGTCTACAGTATTTCTCTGTTGCAATAGGGGATATCTCAACAATTAACCCCGAAAAAGCCAAAGCAACGCAAACACTACCAGTTTACTGTTGTGTTTGCGATGAGGAAAAAGGCTAAACACATGCGGGCATTTCTTCTTTCTTTTTTTTTACTGAACTAGTCTGCAGTAGCGAAAACAGGAGACTGATTAGAAACAGATGACCAACCAAAAAGTAACTCAGGGTTATACAAAGAGTGGCCAAAACTAAATACACACACACCCAATACACTACAATTACTATGGTATAAATACAGGACTACAACATACAAAAGAGAGAGATTGACCTTAAAATGTCACTTACCACTTTTATAATGCTTTGATCAGTTGCAGTTTGAAAATATGCCGATCTTTTCTTCTCTAAAGGCTTATTATGCAGTCTCTGTCGCCATCTTGTGAATGAACACCATCAACCATCTTTGCTGTGCTCAATGACTGATGGATGCCGACTCGCTGTATCTAAGAAATCATAAATATTTAAAAATAGGCACTATCATTATAAATAAACTGCATAGATGCAATCTAAACAACTACATTCTCACCTAAAAAAGCCTCAAAAGTACCTTATGTTGTCTAACAGCTGCAATATTTGTCAAACTGTAGTGAGTTTATTGCTTTGCTCTTGTTGTCAAGAAGATGCTGTTTTCTGCTCTGCTAAGACTTCTTTGCATGCTTCTTTATATGTGAATACAAATACTGAGCATGAATTCAGATATAGAGATCAATAATTGAATCTCATTTTGGTTAATTTTTTTTTGCATGATGTGCACGGAAGAAAATCACTAGATTTAATCAATTATAGCAGAATACGCTCCTGGAAAGACCAGTTTATCATTATAAGAAAAGTGAAATCTTGTTATTATTTGGATATAAATCTAGGAGACCTCTAAAACAAAGATAATATACTAGAAATAGCATAATAGGAGCATTTTAAAGGGAAAAAAAGCATGGATATTGAAATATATGTATATTTCTACCAACTATAAACAACAAAATAAAAATTAATTTCTTTGAAGGCCAGTGTGTTACAATCATAATAGGGCAGGTTACGATCATAGTTCCTGATCAGTTAAAGTTAAATGAATAAATAGATAAACAAAAATCAATTCAGATCGTATATTTTAAACACATTTTCATAAACATATTTTAAACACAATGCAACCTGTTCAGTTAAACTTGTTTTCAATTGACGTCACATCTTAAAATGCACTCGTGGTGCAAGATGTTAAAAAAAAAAAAAAAAAAAAAATCCTTTTATGCATTTGAAAAATAAACCCACAGTACATTTTTTCAATGATTGTACTAACCGGATCCTAACAGAACTGCACTTAAGAGAGTTAGCTGACATGTAGCTTCTACAAACTTATTTACAGTGCTCAGCATAATTGAGTACACCCCATTTCAAAAATAAATAATTTTATCCATTTCTCAGTGAATATGGGTAATATATATTGGTGCATTTGAACAAAAAATATCAAAATAATGTTTTAGTTACAGAACAGCTTTATAAATGGGAAGATAATACATTTAAATTAGTGCAAAATATTTCAAAAAAATGTCAAACTACAACATTTCAACAAAATTTTACATATTTTTTTGTTTTATTGAGAATTTTATTTTATGTTTTTTCTAACATATAAATTTGGGCTACTAATTTTTGAACCATTATTGTAAGTTTTGTAAATTATTGTAAATTTTGTTAGATTAGCTCCAGATTTGGCTTCAGAACTGACTAAGCTAATGTATATGCACAAATACAATATTGTAAAGTATCCTAGAAAATATTAAATTAAATGAGAGATTTGTGGGGGGTGTACTTATATATGCTGAGCACTGTATATAGTGAACAGTATCCCAACATAAACCAAAGCAAAGTGCAAATGGAAGTTAGAAGAAATCTATAGTGGCCAGCACTTTGATTGTTTCATCACGCTTCATTTGATCTTAAGAAACATCCTGTAAATTCCTTTAGGGCTTAATCTGGTACAGAAACAGAGTGCTATCTTCTTTTGTAGTATTTGCCTTTTTAAACTCATCAAGTTGCTGAAGGAAGTAGAAAAATCCATCACAAGCAGACAGAACAAAGTACATAAAGACAAAGGTCATGAAATGAGAGCCTTACTCTCCTGAACTCACTAACACTCCAATATGACTTGGTTCAGTGCCGGCACTGTTATCACCTTCTTCAGGTGATCAATCTGTTCATTTTTATGCAAGATAGGAAGATCCGTTATCTCCTTAAATAATCCAGATGAACTTTTGGCGTTCGTTTATTCTTAGTGGAAATTTCCATGCTCATATGTATCTTTGATATTTCACAATCATGTCTGTGTCATTATGGATGTATGAATATATAATCATGAAACTGACCTAATCTTATCACATATCCGTGTGCATTCAAATGTATCACAAATGCTCAAAAAGATATCAAAAAGTATCAGCCTGGTTATCAGTTGACATTATAGTCATGTTATCAATATAGGCATTTATAGATGTTGTAATTTGTTTGCAGCACTGTACTCGCTGTATTATTGTTACGCAGGGCCATTGAAGGTAGTTGGCCTCCACATGAGTTCTTGCACGTATTGAACCAATCCACCCGCCCGCTAATGTAGGCCAATCTATGCTTAATTCAGATTCAGCAACCTCCTTTCCCTCTTGTTTTAACGTGGGAATTCTTATTCACTTCACTTGGCCTAGTTATGGCTGTGTTATGTCTCATAATAGATGACATACCTACTTCTTTTTCTGCAATGCTCCATCCAGATAACACTTTTTTTTCTCCAATGAAATCAGATTTGTTTTTGTGGTACACCTAATCTTCCATTTTGACATGAGCAATGTATCCAGTGTATTGATTTCTACTGATATGCTAGAGTGCATGCTTGGTAGCATTTGCTAATGCTTTTGGAGATTATGTGGCGTCATTTTGGCAGAAAATGGGCTCTGATTCAGTGTGTGGGATCTCCCTTTGAAAACACTGTGGTTTCACTTCGACTTAGACTATTTCATGTTTACATACTTATATTTGGGCTGGACAGTATATAGTTCTAATACATACATAGTTCAAATGAACTAAGTCTCGTCAACAACAACAAAAGACTTTATTTTATGGAAAGCACATCAAAATGAGAGAACAGGAACAATTGCAGCATGAAGAAAATATACCATAAAATTTACTTGAAATGTATTTATTGAAGGGTTAGCTCACTCCAAAATTAAAATGATCCCATCGCTTACTCTTTCTCATCTGGTTTTTAAAACCTTTATTAGTTTCTTTCTTCTGTTGAACACAAAAGGAGATATTTTGAAGAATGCTGGTTGCAGGCATCAATCGACTTCCAGGGGTGCCTTTCCGAAAACTATTGTTAGCCAACTAAGGGTGCAAGTTCCATCATTACAAACATAGTCTGTTGATTTGGCGATTCCCAAATCCACCATTCCAACGAACATTCGCAAACTGCATCGTAAATTTGTATGCTTGCAACAACACCACTCTTAGGTGTAATTTGCTAAATTCATCACTCTCAGGTGTAATTTGCTAAATTCATCACTCTTAGATGTAATTTGCTTTCAAAGTATTTTTACAGGTCAGTTTTAGCAATCTTCATGTTTACAATTGCGCTCCCTTTACAGTGCACTTTGAAAATATTGCTGTAATTTTGAACACAGCCGTGGCTCATGACGAAAGCTATAGGTGAGCTATTATTTTAAAAAGTGGAATTCATGTTACGTCTCCAAAGCTTGCGAAAACGAAATATATAGCATACGCTAATGCTTTTAATTTATAGTAGGTAATTTATTAAATATCTGTACTGTATATGACATGGGCCTGTTGGTTAGAACATTTCTGCAGTGGTTTGCATGTGTCAAATTGCAAAAGTAGACTTTTACAATAAATAATAAATAAACAATATCATACTTAGTCTTGACTTTTGTTAATGCGTAATATTCTCAATAATATTACTCAATAATAGGAAACATAGGCTTTGTATGTGCCATTTATATTTCAATTAATGAAAAATGAGTGCATGTTTTTACAAAAACTAATATTGGATTTTTTTATGCATGTGCGTGTAAAACAATATAATTTGCACAAAGAAATGATAGGGTTCTTCTCTAAAGAAGTTGTTACCACCCTGTTTAGAGCATCATTACTGGCGTTTTACATTATAACTAACGTGGTTGAAAGGATGGATCTGTGACAGAGAAACTGCGGGTTTTGGGAAACACTCGTTCTTTTCCCAAGTGATGCATCGTACTATGATAGTTCAGCTGCGAGTTATGTCGCTGTTTGGGAAACGCACCCCAGAGTAGCAAAAAAAAAAAAAAAAATGGATCCTAGCAATCATCATTTTTAAAAACAGCTTATTTTGTGTTCAACAAAAGAAACTCAAATAGGTTTTGAACAAGAGTAAATGATGACAGAACAGAATTTTCTTTTTTTTTTTTGGTTGAACTATCCCTTTAAAGATTACAGCAGTCAAAAAGGAGTAGGAAGTGTATAGTGTTCTTGTTTTGAATGACTTCAGCACATCTGCAGCCACAGGACATCAATAGTCTCCCACACTGCTTTTCTGTGTTCTACAGCCTCTTCCACAGTTTGCTGTCTGTAGTTGGTTTCAGAGATGTAACTTTGATGCCAATGATTTTGTAGCAATTTTCATTCAGGTTTAGATCAGGACTCTTTGTTGCCATTTCATTGTTTCAATGTTTTCATCTACAAGGAACTGCTTTACCTGTTTTGCTTTGCGACATGGCACATTGTCCTGTATGAACATTTCTAGCTATTGATCACAGGGAAGGAACTGCATGTTGCTAAAGGAGCTTCTGATAAACGTTGCCTCTGCCATGTAGGTATATAAGTGATTAAACTCCTGCTGCAGAAAACATTCCCTAAACCACTAGATGTGGGAGAAAATTTTGATTTATCTTACGATCGCAATTCTTTTCAAGACTATTTAAAAATCGATTGATGTATTTCAATATTTATTTATATTATGCTATTTTTCTTAGACTTAGAGGGTAGATGTTATTTGTTTATTGTATAAATGTTAGATGACATTGTATCCATTTAAGCTAGTGTGAGAAAGCAAAACCATGGCAAAGAGGTCACCCTATATCACCCCCCCCAGCATGTCTGTCATTTCTGTTTCTGTCTCATTTCTGTCTTTTGTACAGTGCACGTTTACATTTCTCTGCTCTCTGTATATCACACACAGTAGAATTTCACTCAGTTCTGTCCACCAGCTGAGAGAGAGCGTTGCAAAATATGGTGCATCAACCAGATGGAAGCCTGTCGAAAGTATAAACTTTTAACTGCAGTGCATTACACTCAACTTCCATATGAATGACTTGAAAGCAACGTGCCAGTGGAAATGCAGTTGAAGTCAGAATTATAAGCCCGCCTTTGATTTTTTTTTTTCTTTTTAAAATATTTGCCAAATTATGTTTAACAGAGCAAGGACATTTTTACAGCATGTCTAATAATATTTTTTTCTTCTGGAGAAAGTCTTATTTGTTTTATTTCGGTTAGAATAAATGCAGTTTTTCATTTTTTAAAAAACATTTTGAAGTCATAATTATTAGCTCCTTTAAGCTATATATATATTCGATAAACTACAGAACAAACCATCATTATACAATAACTTGCCTAATTACCCTAACCTGCCTAGTTAATCTAATTAACCTAGTTAAGCCTTTAAATGTCACTTTAAGTTGTATAGAAGTGTCCTGAAAAATGTAGTAAAATGTTATGTACTGTCATCATGGCAAAGATAAAATAAATCAGTTACTTTGTAGGGCTGGGCTGATAAACAATATTATATCGAATTGCGGTAAAATTTATGCCAATAACAATGATAACTGCTGGACTTTTTTAAGCTATATTGATCTAGGAGCCAATTACATAGCAGAAATGTGCAACAATGGGAATCTAAAAGTGTGTTGATATTAGAGATGTACCAAATTTTCAGCCAATATATGATATTATATCGATTTGCTATAAAATTTATGTCAATAACAATGATAACTGCTGGACTTTTTTAAGCTATATTGATCTAGGAGCCAATTACATAGCAGAAATGTGCAACAATGGGAATCTAAAAGTGTGTTGATATTAGAGATGTACCAAATTTTCAGCCAATATATGATATTATATCGAATTGCGGTAAAATTTATGCCAATAACAATGATAACTGCTGGACTTTTTTAAGCTATATTGATCTAGGAGCCAATTACATAGCAGAAATGTGCAACAATGGGAATCTAAAAGTGTGTTGATATTAGAGATGTACCAAATTTTCAGCCAATATATGATATTATATCGAATCGCTATAAAATTTATGTCAATAACAATGATAACTGCTGGACTTTTTTAAGCTATATTGATCTAGGAGCCAATTACATAGCAGAAATGTGCAACAATGGGAATCTAAAAGTGTGTTGATATTAGAGATGTACCAATTTTTCAGCCAATATATGATATTATATCGAATCGCTATAAAATTTATGTCAATAACAATGATAAGTGCTGGACTTTTTTTTTTACACTTTATTGATCTATGAGTCAATCGCATAGCAGAAATGTGCAATAATGGGAATCTAAAAGTGTGTTGATAGTAGAGATATACCAAATGATATCATCATCGTTCAATATAGAAAATAATTATCGAGATTGCATTTTTTTCCCTAGTTACTTGATACATTGATTTTAATGGCCCATGTGATTTATAGGGAGAATACAGAACATTAAGTTTCACTTAAATAAAAATTTGAATTAAATAGAAAGTTATTATTTATTTAGTCATTGAAGTGGTTGGAAGTTTTGAGCTGGAACTATTTAATGGGTTAGTTCACCTAAATGTTTAATTTATGTTATTAATCACTCACTCTCACGTTGTTCATAACCCCTGAGACTTTTATTTATCTCCAGAACACGAATTAAGATATTTTAGATTAAATCTGAGAGCTCCCTTAATCTCTACAGACAGCAAAGTTCCCAACTCATTCAAAGTTCAGAAAAGGTTCTAAAAACATCCTCAAAACAAATCATATACCTTTAGTGGTAATCAGAATATTATCAAGATAAATGAATTCTTTTGTTAGTTGGTAAAAGAAAAAAAAAAGACTTTATTCAACAGTTTCTTCTCTTCAGCATCAGGCACATATACGATACATCCCTGGATGCCCACACGTGACTTCCTCTGTTTGAAAGAAAGCACAGGTACATCTGAGGTAATACTTCAGAAGGGTGACCAAATATTGACACCGAGGAGAAGAAATTTGAATAAAGTGGTTATTTTGTGTTTTATGTGCATAGCTTGATATTATTCCGATTGAATCACTGAAGGCATGTGGTCTCTTTTGAGGATGTTATTTGGTATTTTTTCTGGACTTTGAGTCTGGAATAGGCATGGGCCGGTATAAGATTCTGACGGTATGATAACCTTGAATAAAAACATCACAGTTTCACTGTATTGTGATTACTGCTCTAAAATATATTCTTTTTAAATGTCTGGGTAAAAAAAACAGCAACCCTATTCCCTTAAAAACACAATATGTTTTTATTTGGGAAACATTTAAGATATTTTGTTAGAGTAAACAAGTCAGGCTAAATAATTCAAATGAATCATTGACTTCTGCTGTCTTCATTAGTTTCAAAAACACTGATTTCATTACAATTAAAACAGCATCTTTGGATATCTTCTCTGCTGGAGATACTGTTGACCAAAAATATATAAATAAATAAAAATATTTATTTGTTGTAATTATTGAGGCTTTGTTCTACCGAGTCCGAAGCAATCAATCACAGAATACAAGAAAGACCTTTTTTATCATTTTAATATAACGTATTTAAACAATTATCAAATCAAACACTGACGCCCATCAGAGGGCTACAACCCATTGATTTAGAATCCTAGCGCTGTATCAAGACATTTGTGAACTGTATGCAGCCTCAGTTGTAGCCTCAGTGTCTTGTCCTTAGCTGACAGACGTGGCAGCATTTGGTCTTCTGCTGGTGTGGTACATCACCTTTAAAGTTTGACATGTTGTGTGTTCAGACAGGCAAAGAGAGATGGTCTTCTGCAGACCTAGTTTGTATCGAGTAGTTATTTGAGTTGCTGTTGCCTCTCTGTCAGTTGGAACCAGTCTGTTCATTGTCCTCTGACCTCTAGCATCAACAAGGCATTTTCAGCCATGGAACAGCTGCTCACTGGAGGCTTTCTCTTTCTCTGACCATTTTCTGTAAATCCTAGAGGTGGTTGTAACTTGTTTGTGAATATTCCAGTAGATTGGCAATTTCTGAAATACTCAGACCATCCTTTCTGACAAAGCAAATCATGTTGTCATGTACTATAATTTTTAAGACTACATTAAAGTGCTGTTTTGATTATTTGAGTCAGCCTATTGTCAGTCGTTATTAGTTTTTCAGGGTTAAATGTTAATAAGCTTGCTCTCCATTGTCATTCCATGTGTGCGGCTCAAAGCGTATGCTAAGACTTGGCTTTTCAAATGGCCTACATTCCTCAAATTCTGGTACATGAACATGAAATGGCTCTAAAACCGATTAGTAAAACAACTGAGTAGTGCCAGCGCGGCCATAGTACGTCCACAGAGTCTAGTCTAATCTAGCATTACTTGCCTCTGTTGCGTCTTGTTTATTTTAGCAATCTGTATTATTGTTGTTCTCAGTGTTCGAGTGTTTCAAAACAATTGTTTATTAGAAGCTTCTTGGCAAAATTGCTCCTACTAGAATTAGGTTGAGTTGGGGTCATTTCAGAGATCGACTGCTGAGTAATGGCCTTTTTATTTTTCCTAAATATTATGTAATCGGATCATTCTCTGATTCAGACGTCTGCTCGTATCCTCACTCATTAATCTGTCTCCGCCTGGAAACTGGAAAGCCTCCAGAATCAAACAAACAAGTAAAAATGGAAACATGTGCTTTCCAGAAATACTTTTTGGATGTTATTATTTACAGTTTGAGATATTTCTGGAGATATAAAAAGTATTTGCTTGCAGTTCGTGTTCATAGGTGCGTGGATTTGGGTTAAAGCGATTTTATGGAGCTGTTCTTTTTGAAAAGGTTGCTTTCAGTTTTCACACATCATTGATCTTTGTGGAATATTATGTCACCTTCCTTTTAAGTTTCTGCCTCAATTCAATTTCTTGTGTCAGGTCTGACACTGTACTTAAGTTCTTGGAAAGAAAACTTGGATCCTGCTTTACTGCTTAAATGAAAGATCAAGCAAATTCAGCATAACACTTTTCTTCCAAGCATTTACTCTCGTCCCTCAGCCTTTCTCTCTGCCATCTACTTCACAGCACATTCAGAGCTGCAGAACCCACTTTGGTTTTCAAAACTGCCCCCTGGCATTCCCAAGCCTTCCGTGCCATGCTCCCTCCCCCCGACCCCCCTCCCATATTGTCCTTTTGCCCGTTTCCCTCAATGTCGTAAATTACAAGCGACACAAACCCTTGCCTAATGCTCTGGCATGGAAGACTTCCAACCAGAAGAGCTCTGGGCTGGCATCATTGATTGCGGTAAGCAGTTCTCTCTCCCTCGCTCTCTTAGTGAGAGGAAAACAGCCGTGCCAAACGGGTGCTTCCATGGAGGTTTATAAAATACAGCACTAGTGGCAGCTAAAGACATGACTAAACTTAAATAGCACACGTCATGTGTGGCCCAAAAATGCATGATGGTGTTAGGCAGGCTCTTGCGTTCATTAAATTTATGTTCAGTAGTTATATGTAGACTATAAGAGTTGTTTTGTTTAATTACTGTTGCTTATAGATTTTTGGGATTTTTTTGAATAACCCCCAGGACATTTCATGCATTTAACCAACAAGTGAAGGAACTTTTTACACTTATAATAAGTGGTGGTGTTTGAAAGCTTGTTGCTGAAGTGGGATAACAATTTTGAATTTAGATATTGTTAATAATCATGATTTAAAAATAATAATGATGATTATAATTATTGTAGCAATTAGGAATGTTTCAATATACTGGCATTGGCGGTGAACATGATATTCATAATAATAATAGGGATGCTCAAAATAACCGATTAACCATTAACCCAAAGAGTGTTTTTTTTACTGATTAATGGTATCAGTTAAATGATTAAAAAAATAGTATTTTATATATTTTTAAAGTTTGACTGCATAAGGGGCCGATCACAGTGAACGCGCTTTTTGCATTGAGTTGGGCATCTTTTGAATGGTTTAATAATGACTGAGTGTTTTGCATGCATCATCGTTCGGTGTGATCGGCCGCACCAAACTGAGGCTTTCATTTTACAGCTTATAAAACATGTATGCAAATGAATGCAATATCATATGTAAACAACAAAATTGTTATATGCTATAGAAGCCTATACTTCACAAAAAGTCAACACACTGAAAAAAATATTCAAAGATGATTCCTTGGAATTACTAAAATTTTTTACGTTAAGTGGTTGTAAACAATTTATTTGGGCTGAATTTAAACAAACAAATTAAGTTGAACATTATTAAATTGAATTTGTTTGTTTAAATTCAACACAAATAAATTGTTTGCAACAGTTCTGCATGCAACACTTTTTTCTGTGCATATGAGCCTTGTTATTGTCTTTCATCAAACGCAGCACACGCACATGACCTGCGAGTGAGAGAGGAAATGAAAGCACACGAACTCTAAGGTAAAACCAGATGCTCAAGACATAATCTTTAATGACTTATATGAAAAATGTTGACAGAGGTTTGTGATATATGAATTAGAATTAGAATTATATATATATGTGTGTATATATATATATATATATATATATATATATATATATATATATATATATATATATATATATATATATATATATATATATATATGAAGAGTTCAGGAACAAAAACAGCTAAACGCCATTTCCGCCAAAAATGAGATAATGGCATTGAGTAAATGCTTTAGGCATGTACTACATGTTCAACAAATAGTTTTGTTTGAAATCATCTAAATCACAGCGTCAGCGCATTCAGAAATAATTTTGTATGCAAAAGCCACTAAACGCCACTTGCCTTTGACAGCAAAAGCCGCTATATCCCGAGAACCAATCCGAAGGTGCGAATCGAATCATATGTGTTTAATGTAGCAGCGCTGATACACCGGCTTTTATGAGGAGACTTATTTATTCCACTTTAGATTTAGTTTTTAAAAGATGGAGTTTGATGAGCTTCATGAGCCTGTGCGACTGTCGTTTAATGGCAAATGAAAACGTCCCTTACCTTAAAACTGTGCATTATAAGAAACAGAAAACACAGTCGGAACTGTAACATGCATTCATAAACTTTTTTTGCGCAGCGGCGCTACTTTGAATGAGTCCGATTTACTATAGCTACATTAAACGGCAACTACATTTCACGAAAAAGGAAGTTAATATGCTGTTCTTTTGTTCCGCGTAGATGCTATGAGGATAAACAAGAGGCGAAAAAGAGACCAAGATCTTGAGTATAGTGAGGATGAATAAATGACAGATTCTGAGAGATATCCTCTTTTTTGCACAGTAGGCCTACCTTGTGTTTTATTTATTTTTATTTTTTTGCTAATGCAAGCTATGTTTTAAAAGATAAATATAATGAACTTTACATATAAAATATAAAACTCTACATTATTTATATTACTTCAATAAATTATATATTTTTTTTAGTAATGTACAATGATATTGATGTTTCACAGTATTTTTTTCAATATTTAAATTTGACAAGCTTGTTTACATTGCTCTACTTGCATTAAATCCAAAACCCAAATATCAGAAGTGACAACAGATTGTTAAAATGTAATTAATGTCACTTTTAATGTTATTGATTAATGCACTTGACAGATTTCATTCATTCATTTTCCTTATGCTTAGTTCCTGGTTTATTTGGGGTTACCACAGCGGAATGAACCGCCACTTGACAGATGTATTTTTAATTTCAGGTGGTTTATGTAATGTGTTTTATGTTTGGTAAAATAATCTCTAATTGCATCTTTAGTCATTTTTCAACTAATTGCACTACCCTGTCTCAATAGGTGGATTTAGAGGGGTTTGCATAAAAAGAACTGGTGGATTTAGCTAGTTTTGATGCAAAAGAAAAGTTACCTTGTTAAAAAACAGAGAATTGTCTAAAGTGACATTTATGAAAAAAAGGTCAATTTCCCATGAACATATAAGTGGGCACATTCTTAAACAGCGCTGATTTGCCAATGTGTTCACAAACTCACCGCTGTTTACTGAGTGTAGGTACAGGAACACTGGAGCGTTTAAAAGTCACGTCGATCAGCTGGTTTGTCTATAAAATGACATACAAACGATCCGCTGATGAATCACAGCTTTAAAATGCTCCAGTGTCCCTGTATCTTTAGTGATATATATAATATATAGATATATATAATTGAAGTCAGAATTATTAGCCTTCCTGAATTATTAGCCCCCCTGTATATTTTTTGCCCCAATTTCTTTTTAATGGAACACATTTCTGAACATTCTAGTTTTAATAACTCAGTTCTAATAACTGATTTATTTTGTTTAAGGTAGTCTAATAACTGTTAACACTAGTTAAATAGAAAATGTGGACCTGGACCACCTTGCCGACTGACTTGGCACTAAAATCACACTGCACGTTAAGGGATATGATCTAAAATCAAAACCTTAATTGAACACTTTACCTTGATATGATTATTGAACAATTCTGTTATTTTCAATTTAAATATGTATTTACTTTTTTCTCCATTGTAGTTAAAAATTAAAACATTTGTACATTTGTATATTTCTGAAACTAGATAATATTTTATTGTTCAGTTCTTTTGACAAACATATGTTGACATTCCTTCACTGATGCAGAGAGAACAGTAACTCTGCATCACAGGTCAGCTTTATTGGCAGTGTGCATAATACATTGCCACTGATAATTGAATGAGGTTGTTGTACAGTTGTGATCCTGCAGTTGTTAGTTTTAAGGTCTCATATCATATTATATGACTCAAATTACTCATTAGTCAATCTAAATCATGTCAACTTTGTTTAGGTTTTGTTTACTAAATTGTCAGTTAAGGATGGTGTAATTTTTTTTTTCATTTGGGTTTTTAAACATGATGTCATTATGCTAAAATTTTGATGTTGAAGCTCAGTTATTTCTGGATTTTATCATGTTCTCTATACTTGACTGCAAACTCAGATTTGCAAATCTACAACCTTGTAGTCACATTATAAGAATGCTGTTTATAGCAACTGTGTATCGGCTTCATTCACTATGCCTGTCTTATCTACAGTATTTTTTTCCTTAAAGTTGATAATTGAGACAGACTGGATGTCACATTGAAACCACTGTTAGATAAGTGCTCCAAGGACACCTATGAGGATGATGATTCCCGAATTAGCCTAACCAAAGTCCTGCAAATCCTGGGAATGGCATGAGGGAGTCAAACCCATGGTGATAAAAAGTTAAGGGAGTAATATTGTTTTTGGTTGTTTTGTTTGTTTGTTTTTTTCTTTTATTGCATGAAGAGAGCCTGAAGTGTCCTTGCAGTTGGTTTGCATTCTTTTAGCGGTTTACATTAAGGGTGTGTGATCTTATAACAGTAATACCCATGATTGGTGCTTCAATAATGTGTTTTAACAAGCTGCAAGTATTAAATATATCGCTCATTTAGAGGGAAAAAAAGAATTTAGTACATGAAAAAGTATGTTAGAATGAACTTGTAAAGTCCCAATAACCCAAGTTATAATTTTTTTTTAATGGGTTTAATATTTGTAAGATGTATGATGTATGTAGAAATATCATACAAGCAAGCCAGGAAGGGCTGCTCGATTACGCCCCATTCACACAGGGCGTCAGCGTCAACGCTTCCCATTTACTTTGAATGGGTGATGTTAGGTGTTGCGAACTGCATTGTGAATTTCATAACTTTTCAAATGCCAACGGAAGCGTCAGCCAATCAGATCGCTTTATGCAAATAGCCCAGCTCAGACAGTAACCAATTGCGGACTATTTTCATTGTCTGGCACTGCTATGATGATCGCATCAGCCCCAACGTCAGACATGATTTATTATTGGATTAGAGCCCTCCGTCAAGTGTTGACACTAAAGTCCTGTGTAAATCAGGTGTTATGGCAAAAATCACAATCAGGATTATTAAGCTGGAGTTTTCTCAAGATTTAAAATGAACTGCATTCTTACTACATGCTTTTCAGCTTTGTATACTGTTTTTAATGGTCACAAAGTATGTTGTTAAACCAATACCGATTGTCTATATGGTGCACCTACAGTAATTGCACTCTGAGAATTGCTGGGTTGTTGTAACCAATGTTGGGTCAAATATAGACAAACCCAACATTGGTTTCATTCATTCATTCATTCATTCATTCATTCATTCAGTTTCCTTCGGATTAGTCCTTTTATTCATCAAGGGTCACCACAGCGAAATAAACCGGTAACTTATCCAGCATATCGTCACCTGACATTTTAGTCAAAATTGAGTTATTGACATATTCTTATTAAATGATAACTTATTTACATTATGGGATGTTTTTTTATAAGTTGTTTACATTTTAAGACTTTTTATTTAAAAAACAAATGTTACACATATACTGTTTGCTATGGAATGCAAAAACTTTGAAGCTCAATATCTCAAAATCATTCAGAACGCAGATAGAACCTTATAATTCCAAGGTGACAATATGTTTTACACAGCGGATGCCCTTCCAGCTGCAATCCAGTACTGGAAAACGCCCATACACTCTCACATTCACACACATTGGAGTTTGGGGGAAACCAGATTACCCAGAGGAAACCAACAGCAACACATTGAGAACATGCAAACTCCATGTAAATATGCTGGGACTCGAACAAGCGACCTTCCTTTTTGCTGTGAGGCAACAGTGCTAACCACTGACCCACCGTGTCGCCCCAACATTGGATTGACAAGAGTAATTTATTTTAATTGAAAAATTTTATGTTATGTCATCACGGTGGCACACAGCAAGAAGTTCGCTGTTTCGAGCTTTTCCTGGGTCAGTTGGCATTTCTGTGTAAAGTTTGCATGTTTTCCCCGTGTTCGCATGGGTTTCCTCCGGGTGCTTTGGTTTCCCCCACAAGTCCAAAGACATGCGGTATAGGTGAATTGGGTAGGCTAAATTGTCCTAAGTGTATGTGTGTGAATGAGAGTGTATCAGTAACATATGCTGGATAAGTTGGCGGTTCATTCCGCTGTGGCGACCCTTGATTAATAAAGGGACTAAGCTGAAAAGAAAATGAATGAATAAATGAAAAATGTTATGTCAATATTGGGTTTGTCAATATTTGACCCAAAGTCAGGTTAAGACAACCAAGCATTCTTAGAGTGTATACTGTCATAAATTATAATGTAGTATTATTCTTTTGTATTACATATATGTCACATGTACCGTATAGTTTCCGAAGTGACAATCATATTTATATATTGAAGGGAATCATCTAATTTATTGTTATGTGTGTGTAGAGTTCACTCATGAAATTGACATGAAGTTAAAACTGTTGTATCAATAGCAAGGCTCTGGTGTATCACCTGTTTATTAAGCACAATTTTTGATCAAAGGAATAAAGTGCATTGCCATTAATGTAATACCATGCAATTATTAAGATTACAAGATTCCAACTTGTAATAGAAGCTCACATTCTTGCAGAACTTGTTATTGCAACTTGTAACTGTGAACACTATAAGAGTTACGACTTTGATCATGTGAGCACTGTACCCGCAGATTGATTAAGCCATTGATACTCTTGCCATAGATGCACAATGTACTATTCTGTGTCTGTGGATTCAAACAGAACCAAATACTGTGATACTTGTTTTCTTATTGAAATGAAAAGTAGTATTACAGTGATCAAAAATGCACAGTCTGCTTTAGACAGCACACTCTCTCTCTGTCTCTCTCTCTCTCTCTCTCTCTCTCTCTCTCTCTCTCTCTCTCTCTCTTTCTTTCTCTCTCTCTCACACACACACAGTGTTGCCATGTCCATCTATTTTAAATAAATTTGAGCTTATTGTTTGGGTTTGGCTGATGAAGCAATTATGTTTATTTTAATTTTCCTTATGTGGCCTATACATCGATTATGTTTACTATAGTTATTGTAGAAGTCAGATGATTTTAGCACTATTTTGGTACTATTTTCTATATAAAGCATTTAGGTTTATTGTAGACTTGCTTTTTTCACTATAATCTGGTCATTTATATGCATATACCACTCTTTTGAACGACAAAAACTTTTCCAATATACAGGTATTTTTGTTGAGCAAGGCAGTGAATTCTGAATAGAAATTAAGTAAATTAAGCATTGTCTATTAAATATTTGCTGAATGTGACACACTTGTTGCTTTGTGCACTGATTAGCAGTACCATTTTAGTGTTTAAATAGTGGAGAAGTCTCGTGACTGTGTCCGTTTGTGCTTAAATGGCCCCTTAATGATGCTGAATCTGTAAGCAGCATTAAGTCTGAGCTCAGGCTCCAGTAACACAGTACTCCTGGACAGATCACTGTTACGAACCTTCACTTAGGAAACAAATATACTATTTGATTCTGTTACGGACCACATAAATGAGTGATTTTTAACAAGGGTCTTTGGAGGTCATTTTTAGTCGCCTGGTTGCACTCAATAATTTGATTTATATAAACAAAGGAATAAAAATTTTTTTCTTCAGATGATATAAATCTTATTTGAAGCCATTTATTTTTGTCAGGAAGAAAGGAAAAAGTTTAGCGATGTGCTCTGAGGAGCTTATATTTCGAAAAAGGGGATGATTTGCCGCAGCGTTATCTGGAAGTTGTTTTGGAGTTCATAGTCATTGAGGGGGTTAGTACACTGGAAAAACTAATTTTACAAAAAGCCACCACAACAAAAGCTTTTGTGTTTCTTTAACTTATTTTAATAAGTTCATTGGGTTTCTACTCTTTTTTTTGTCAGTTTGACTGATGTAAGTTGAGATGACTAGAAAAGATTATTTAATAAAAAGAAATAATAATAATAACTATTATTTTGCAGTGTTCTTGTACTTTAAAATGATAATATATGCAACCTGATTTATTCAGTGTTTTGAAGGGTTAAAGAGTTTGTTTTGATTACATACAGTAATCAAAGATATGGATAATTTCGGGCTTGACTGTAAATATATATTCACATACTTTGTTTCTCTGTTTAATTATTTGTTTTGGATTAGAGCTTAGTATATTGCTTAACATTGCATTTCTTTTAATGTTTCTTATCAAATTAGTTTTTTTTTCCATCTTGGCCAGCTTTATATCAGTTGCAAGACGATCCCCATTGGGAGAACATGGGGTTAGGAGTCTTTCTCCAGGGTGCATTAACAACTCCTCACTAACTGTGGTTTTTCTGAACATGCAGTTGTTTAGCAATTGCTGTACTACTACTACTACTACTACTACTACTACTACTACTACTACTACTACTACTACTACTACTACTACTATTACTACTACTACTACTACTACTACTACTACTACTACTACTACTACTACTATTACTACTAGACCTAACATGTTTCTAATAATCAGCATTTGGTGCATAGTATAAATAAATATAAGCCCTGCATATTGCATAGTATAAATACATGTAAGCCCTGTAGCCTAATTTACCTTGTGTGCAAGTTATACAGAGCATGGAAATTATTTAAAAAATATATACAGTTGAAGTCAGAATTATTGGCCCACCTGAATTATTAGCCCCCCTGTTTATTTTTTTTTTCAGATTTTTGTTTAACGGAGAGAGGATTTTTTCAACACATTTCTAAACATAATACTTTTAATAACTTATCTCTAATAACTGATATATATATATAACTTTATATATCTTTGCCATGATGACAGTAAATAATATTTCATTACATATTTTACAAGAAACTTTTATACAGCTTAAAGTGACAATTAAAGACTTAACTAGGTTAATTAGGTTAACTAGGCAGGGTAGGGTAATTAGGCAAGTTATTGTATAATGATGGTTTGTTCTGTAGACTGTCGGGAAAAAATATAGCTTAAAGGGGCTAATAATTTTGAGCTTAAAATGGATTTAAAAAAAATAAAAACTGCTTTTATTCTTACCGAAATAAAACAAATAACTTTCTCCAGAAGAAAAAATATTATCAGACATACTGTGAAAATTTCCATGCTCTGTTAAACATCGTTTAGAAAATATTCATTCATTCATTCATTCATTTTCTTTTTGGCTTAATCTCTTTATTAACCTGGGGTCGCCACAGCGGAATGAACCTCCAACTTATCCAGCACATGTTTTATGCAGTGGATGCTCTTCCAGCTGCAACCCATCTCTGGGAAACATCCATACACACTCACTCACACTCATACACTACGGACAATTTAGCCTTCCCAATTCATCTGTACTGCATGTCTTTGGACTGTGGGGGAAACCGGAGCACCCGGAGGAAACCCACGCAAACGCAGGGAGAACATGCAAATTCCACACAGAAACGCCAACTGACCCAGCCGAGGCTTGAACCAGCGACCTTCGTGCTGTGAATAAATATTTAAAAATGAAAAAAATTCAAAGCAGGGCTAATAATTCTGACTTCAACCGTATATCTAGCATTAAAAACACATGTACCAAGTCTTTAGGCTGTTCATAAAATTTTGAATTCATGTTTAAAAAGTTTTATACTGTATACATTTGTGTGCACATTTTAATCATTGAAAGGCATTTTGAATTGAAGTATTATTCATTCAAACTGAAAAGGATATTTCACCAATTAAAGACATAATAAAGACTGATGAAGTAATGTTTTTTTTATGCTATTACAATTTTCGATTATATATCTGAACTAACCTTGACCTGTCATAAAAAGACCAAATTGATATTTTATCAAAAGTTGATATATAGCTAATATAATGTATAGCCTTTGTATCATACTGACCTTTATATGCAATCAGTGTTATACTTTTGGAATCACTTTATTTTGATGGTCCCTTTGACACATTTTGTTGACTTTAAGTTACATTGCATCTACATGCCAACTAATTCTCAATAGATTCTAAGTAGACTGTTAGGTTGGGGTTAGGGTTAGTGTAAGTTGACATGTACTTGCAAAGTTTCTTATAGTTAGTTAAATGTAGTGGTGGAAAAAGTACTGAAAAATCATACTCAAGTAAAAGTATTAGTACTTGCCCAAAAATGTAGCACAAGTAGAGTAAAAGTATCTGTTGTGAATATTACTCAAATTATGAGTAAAAAGTCGCCCTTTTAAAAGAACTCAAAAGTAGTGAATAGTAAGTATTGCACTGTGAAAAGTTGATGCGTTTACATGCAGTTTATTAAGGGATGTGTAAACAAAACATTCTTCAGTTCATTCAGTTATCTAATTTGAATCCTGAAACTTAAACCATACACTACCTTGTCTTGTCATCCCATTTGTATGAGCAACAAATAATAACTTGACTTCTAGTTGATCATTTGTAAAAGTGGCAGAAGGTGGCAGAAGTGGCAGAATTTTTCTGATAAATAATCTGTTGAGCTGCATCCCAATCATTACAAATACTGCAGAAGACATATTGGAACCCGCATAGACCCAAAATTCTCACAGAAATCAGTCAAGTTTGGAAAGGAAAAATCATCATTCAGTTATCTTCCTGTATTCATTCGTTCGTTTGTTCCATCCTTCCATTGTTTGTTCATTCGGTCCTTCCTTCATTCATTCGTTTTTTGCTTCATTTGTTCCTTTCTTCGTTCCTCCCTTCATTTGTTCACTCATTCATTCATTCTTTTGTTCCTTTGTTCATTAGGTCCTTGTTCATTCATTCATTCGTTTGTTCATTCGTTCCTTCCTTCCTTCCATCCTTTGTTTGTTCAGTCCTTTCTTGAATCCTTCATTCATTTGGTCCTTCCTTCCTTCATTAGTTTGGTCCTTCCTTCCTTCATTCGGTTCTTACTTCCATTCCTTGTTTAGCCCTTCCTTCATTCTGCCCTTTCTTCCATTCTTCTTCCATTCCATTTAGTGATTGTTTAAGGCTGTTTGGTGATTTCAGTCATCATACAGTTGACATCCTTTATTTTCTCATCGGTGACATGCAGTCTAAACAGTCTCTGGGTCATTACGTGTAAAGATTTTTGACATCTTCTTGGACATTTTTAATGCTTCCAAAAGGTTTGGTGCATTTATAAATTGCCCATGTCTTGATGTTGTTCAGTATGATGCCATTTATTTTCTATGTGCTATTTGACTCACTGCAGGACTGATTTTTCTACTTTAGCCAATCACCATAGACAAGAAAGAAATAAAGTAGTGACTGCAGATTGAAGGAAAGTAGTGGAGTAAAGGTACCGATACAGCACTAAAAATGTACTCAAGGGAAAGTAAATTACAGTTCCTGGAAAAAAAAAAACTTAATTACAGTAATTTGAGTATTTGTAATTTGTTACTTTACACCACTGTTTAAATGTCTGTTGAAAGAGCAGTATCAACAGAAATTAAGCAGACAGTCTACTAACACTCAAGTGAGAAGTAATTGGCATGTAGGCAAATTGGCAACTTCTAGTCAACAAAATGTGCAATAGGGATCATATATATTTATATTATATCATATCATATAGAATTTATATAACTCTTTTCTAATAACTCATTTATTTGATCTTTGCCGTGATGACAGTGAATAATAATATTTTAATATATTTTTTTCAAGACACTTCTATACAGCTTAAAGTGACATTTAAAGGCTTAACTAGGTTAATTAGGTTAACTAGGCAGGTTAGGGTAATTAGGCAAGTTACTGTATAACGATGGTTTGTTCTGCAGACAGTCTAAAAAAATTGCTTAAACAGGCTAATAATTTTAACTTTAAAATAGTTCATTAAAAAAATTAAAACTGCTGTAATTCTAGCCGAAATAAAACAAATAAGACTTTCTCCAGATAAAAAAAATATTATCAGACATACTGTGAAAATGTCATTGCTCTGTTAAACATCATTTGGGAAATATTTAAAACAGAGAAAAAAAATGCCAATGGGGACTAATAATTCTGACTTCAACTGTATAAATATAGCAGTTATTTTTATTTTTATTTAAAATGTTTAATATTTTTTACTTTTTTATTTATTATGCTAAACATATTTTTTTTTAGTTTATGCCACCCAAAAATATCACAATTAAGTTTAATATAACAACAGATATAACCTAGATTTTAGTCATTTATTTGATCAATATCTATGAAAAAATAGATCCAGTTATGGTTACAAGGTTATAAGGTTACAGATGTAATGCAAGGTCAAATATTTTTTCAAGGTCAAAGCCCTCTTCTGAGACTCTTTCTATATTGTCCCACCACTCATTTCCAGAGTCCCAGTAGTTGTCAGAACTAAAATATGTTTTTGAGAAGGCTGATCGCTGTCTGTCTGAGACTGTAGACCCTTTGCCTTACGTGACTATTTTCGGTGGGAATTACGCTATGGAAAAATATGACAAAGTACATTCCAAGACTTAAACTGGAAATGGTGGAAAAGTGCAAACAGTGAGTCTCAGAAGAGCTGAGGGGAAAGCAGCAGACATTCTCATACCATCTTACATCCACACATTATCACTAACATATTATCCATTCTCACTTTTGCACCATATATGTGTAATAGTTATTATGAGATAGCCAATTATGTGATGACCAATGTGAATGCTTCAAAAATGACCATATTAAATTAAAATACATTGCATCACATTTCCAGCTTTAGCATTATTGGTTTATATTGATGCAGTACTGACCTTTAGAGCTTTTTCACATTGCATGTCTGAAGCATATGACATAAAACTGGAGACAATTGAGGAGTTTCTAAGTCATCATATGACTGGATACATTCTCTAGGATTTCTGTGAGATATGATGGCTCTACAGTGGGACTAAATGCAAGTTAGTACACTGGTGTGACTGACCTAATCAGGGCTCATGAACTTATAAATACAGTTGGATTAAGAACAACTTACACTATATTACCAGAAGTCCGTAACATGCACATGGACTTAAATGATATCCCAGTCTTAATCCCTAGGGTTTAATATGGAGTTAACCCACCCTTTACAGTTATAACTGCTTCACCCTTTTTTGGGAAGACTTTCTATAAAGTTTACACGTATGTTTGTGAGAAGTGTGTTTTTTGGCCCATTTCCACTGAGTGGTATGGTATGGTACGGTTCGGTTCGGTACGCTTTTTATGGCCGTACCGTACCGTAACACTTTTTGGTCACCGTTTGCAAAGGGTACCTAGCATGAAAAAAAGGGTACCAAAAGGCAGAGCTGGACGTGCAGCTGAACTCTGTTGGTTTACAGAAATATGTCACTCGCAGAAGTAGGAGAATGAAAACAAAGGAAGCAACGTTTTTAAAAACACAGTCAAGACATTACACTAATATTATATACATATTATAACAAGCCATGGTCGATCCGAGCTCTAGCAAACCTTGTCGTCATCTTGATGAACAGCCACAAATGCAAGAAAAACAAAATATGCTGTGTCCGGTTGTTGTTTTACCAGCCCGTCTAAAAGTGCGAGCGGTTTCACTTTCTCCAGAGAGCTCGCCGCGCGTCTATATTTGAAATAACTTCTTGAGCTCATATTAACATCATGCGTGTGACCATTGAAGCGCTCTGATATCCGATCCTTTCACAAGCGGACAAACGTGAGAGTGAAGCGCGAAAAAACAAATGATAGCCGAAAAAAAAATAGCGGCAAATGATGCTTCTGCAACCTAAAACATTGACAAACTGCCATGTTGAACCATTATCATCAGCTTTTGGACTATTATGAACTCATAATGACAGAATTACTTTCTAACAGAAGGTTACGTGTACTGTTGGAGATTAAAGACGCATATGAGAGGTTTGCACTGACTGTGGGCTATATCATAGTCCCTTTAAGGCAAGTCACAGTAGCCATCTTTGAAACACCTCTCGGGCAGTATGCTGGGGCATTCTGTCTGAATGGGGAAACATCAAATTCTCCAAAACTGCTTGCAAGGCATACCATTAAATTTCATATTAGAAATCACCAATAAAATTATACCTCAACTGTCCCCTTTAGTTTCATTTCTAAACATCACACACTCACTTCTGGTCCCAGCCCCTCCCCCAGGAGTATCGTCAGTCTATAGCAATCGATGATTGGCTCCTGTACTAGAAGGTGGCCTTTATTCGACATGTAGTGATCGATGATTGGCTCCTGTACTAATAGGCGGGGCTTTACTCATCATAATGATCATTATACTTTTCCCCATTCAAAAAGTTGATGTCTTAAAGTTACATGTCTTGTGTATTCTAGAGTCTTTGGCTATTCTTTGTGCTGTTTTTGAACCCTTATAAGGACTAAATCTATGCTGTGTGTAGTTTTTCTGTAATTGATAACATATCAGAGACTGTAAGGGTCTGTATGTGTTCATATATGTTGCATTTATTTATTTGTTTATTTCATATTATTGCAGACGTTACAGTAGGCTGTCATTGATCGGCAGTTATAATCAAATCATGTTCATAGAAAGGTTAGTAATGAACATTTATACACATGTATTTATGTGTATAAAGCCTCTGCTTTGTGAGAAGAGCTTCTCATATGTTATGTGAATGACCCATAAAGCTTTACTGTGACATTTCCTTGAGTAAAAATGACGTCGTCTGAAACTTTCTGTCGTACACCATGCCCACCAAAAGGGTACCCTTTTGGTAGTGGAAACGCAATCCTGATAAAGGTGACCCATACTATAGCGTACCTCTCAGTGGAAACGGGCCATAAAGGGCCTAGTTTGAAAAAAAATAAGGGAAGTGGGTGAGTCCAGCATTGTTTTATGGCCCGTTTCCACTGAGTGGTACGGTACGATTTGGTTTGGTACGCTTTTATGGCCGTTTCCACTGTCAAAAGGCGTACCGAACCGAACCGAACCGTACCGTACCGTACCGTACCGTACCACTTTTTCGGCACCCTTTCGAAATGGTACCAAACACGAGGAAGGGTACCAAAACGTGGAGCTAGACACGCAGCTGAACGCTATTGGTTTACACAGAGGCTTCATTCGCCTACGCAACAAGGCAGAATGAAAACAAAAAATCTGCCATGTTTAAAATACACAGCCGAGAGATTACAGCGGAATTATATATACATATAATAACGAGCCATGGTCGATCCGGGTTCAAACAAACCTTGTCGTCGTCATGATGTACAGCCACAAAGCCATGGAGTAGAGCAGAATCTACCCTGTGCCCTGTAGTTTTTTACGAGGCAGTCTGAAGTGCGAGAGGTTTCGCTTTCTTCCTTGCACTCACCGCGCGTCTCTATCTGAAATAGCAAACTTTTTGAGCTGATGATAATAACCTGCGCTTGATTATTGACGTGCTTTTAAAACCCGATCCTGTCAGACACTGACAAACGCAAGAGTGAAGCACAAAAAAGCAAAGGAGAAGTCGGAAAAAAGGAGCACATTATTTTTCAGCAAACATGAACAAAATTCCATGTATAACTATTATCTTCACCTTTTGAACTAATATGAACTGGGAATGATGAATTACTGTCTAACAGAGGCTACATGTGCTGCTAAAGATTACAGACACAGATGAGAGGTTTACACTGACTGTAGACTACATTTTGTGTTGTTTTTGAACCTAAATACGGACGAAATGTCTGCTGTGTGTGTTCTTCTGTAGTTGGTAACCTATCGAAGACTGTAAGGGGCCGTATGTGTTTATATATGTTCATTTATTTAGTTATTTAATATATTTACAGACGTTACAGTAGGCTGTTTCGCACTGTCATTGATCTGCAGTTATAATCAACTCATGTTCATAGAAAAGTTAGTAATAAACATTTCTACACAAGTATTTATGTGTGCAAATCTGTTTTGTGAGAAGTGCTTCTCATATGATATGTGAGCGACCTGTACAGCTGTATTGTACACATTTCCTTGACCAAGAATGACGTCGACTAAAACGTTCTGTCATACACCACGCCCACCAAAAGGGTACTCTTGGTAGTGGAAACGCAGGCCTGATAAAGGTGACCCGTACCGACCCGAACCATACCATACTGTACCAGTCAGTGGAAACGAGCCATTAGATGGGAGTGTCCAGCGGCAAAAAAGGGATGGGTTCGCATGAAAAGGGGAGTTTCGTTACGTGCATAAAAAGCTAATTTGCACACCAGCAACCCGAACACAAACACTGGGTAGATGGACAGAGAGCAGCGTTTACAGCAGATCTGAGAGCTGTGTGGAAGTGGAGGATTTCTGTGTGCTGGTATGCTTGATGGGCGAAACAGCATCCGTTTGGCATACTACATCTGATGTGAAAACATCGGTCTGGTACCTCACCTCAAAACGCGCTTTGGGTTCAGAGGCCTGATGTAACTGTTGTACATTTATTTAAAAAGACACCGAACAGACATGATTTATTTAAAACAAAGCATTTTTCAGTCCATAATATTGTGGTGACATTACTGTAAACTACTTAGTAACTTCAGTCGTTTCACTAAGTAATGTCTTCAAAAACTGAAAGAGTATTGTTGACGATACAATTTAACTTTGCCATCTGGAGAAACAAAAACAATGAACATTAATTGCACATTTACGGGAAAATCAACACGTCTTTTTTTAAAAGAAGCAATTGCGGATTTTACCTTTTCTAGATTCGAAAAGCTCCCGGGTAAAAAATGTTCACGTGTTAGCAGACCACTGTAATCCAACAGCTTGGGTCCACACGCTAGCTGTGCTTTCATCACGGGGTAATGGAATCGAAACTTTTGTTTTGGCACATTTAAAAATGAAACACTGACGACCCATGTCTCCGAACATTTCTTCTTTTTCTTGTTCTTCCACTTGTTTTAATTACGGTTGGCAACACAACGTGACGTCTCTCAGAACAGGTAAAAGGAATCTTCAGCTATATTATGCATATTAATGAAGTTGCATCTTATTTACAATAGAGCGCGCTTATTGATTTAAAGCAAGTCTTTCTCATGAATTAATGCACAGATATGCTGGAAAATCTATGAGGTCACTTGTACCAGCAGGCACAGACATCCAATCTACAAATAACATTCTACTACAAGTGCTACAATTGTGAAGTCAGGCACTTACATTGGATGAGAGGGTCTGGCTCACAGTATCTGCTGTAATTCATCCTAAATGTATTCAGTTGGGTTGAGGTCAGTGTAGGCCAGTCAAGGTAATTTAAACCAAACTTTCTCATTCATGTTTTGATGGACCGTGCATAGTGCAATGGTGCACAGTTGTGTTGAAACAGGAAGGTGTCATCGCCAAACTGTCCCTACGAAGTTGGAAGTATGAAATTGTCCAAAATGTCTTGTTAAGCTGAAGGAACATTAAATGTTCCTTTTACTGAAACTAAAGGTCCAAGCCCACCTCCTGCAAAACAACCCCACACCATCCACCCGACCTTACACTTGGCACAATGCAGTCAGGCACTTTTCTCCTGGCAAAGGCCAGATTTATCCATTAGATTCCTAGACATAGAAGTGTGATTCGTCACTCAACAGAATATGTTTCCACTGCTCTAGAGTCCAGTAGTGGCTTGACATGAAGAAACAGAACAAACTGAGACAAAGTAAATCCAGAAGAACTTTGGCAACATCTCTAAGATGCTTCAAAAAACCTACCTGCAAAGCTACCTGAAAAGCTATGGGCAAGTGTACCAAGTGTTTTAAATGTAAAGTGTGGTCACACCAAATGTTGATTTGATTTAGTTCATATAAGTTAATTGATAAATAAAATGTAATTTTTGAAAGCATCCTCATTTTACAGCATTTTTACACAAGTGCACTTTGAACAGTACTGTAGCTTTTAGTTTGTAGCAGTTAGTTATTTGAAGTATCTTAGAGATGTTACCAAAGTTCTTCAGTTTGTCTCGGTTTGTTCTTTTTCTTCATGTCATTCCAGACAGACTGGATGATGATCAGATCTCTGTGTGGAGCACTGGCTGTTGTCAGACTGCAGACATCTCACTGTAAAATTACGATTAATGACAGAAATAATGTTTGGAAATGTAAATTGATATTTTAAACTGACATGCTACAGAAAAAAATATAGAAATGACCAACTTAAATCTTTGGTGGATTTAAATTTTTGCTGAAAATACTTGTGGCCTAAGAATTTTGCACAGTATAAGGAATGTGACTGTAAACAATTCAATTTCCAATTCAAGTGGAAACTTTTTGTTCATGAATTTTGCATCTCAGAGTGGTTATATCAAATAAAAGTTCCAAGGCGTTGTATTTTTTTATGAAATGTTAAAGGAAAAAAGTACATGCTGTAAAGTACAATAAAAATATGATCTGATAACATAAAAGGGTCACACTTTATTTTGACGGTCTGTTTGTTGAATAGAAGTTACTTTGCATCTACATGCCAACTAATTCTCATTAGATTATAAGTAGACTGTTAGGGTTGGGGTTAGGGTTAGTGTAAGTTGACATGTACTTGCAAAGTTTCTTATATTTAGTTAAATGTCTGTTGAAGGAGCAGTATCAACAGATATTAAGCAGACAGTCTATTAATACTCAAATGGACCATCAAAGTAAAGTGTTACCAAAAAATAGATGGTGTATAATTCACATTTTAGAAATTAATTTAAAATCACTACTTGTAATATAAACTATTGCAAAATAGACTATATCCCCCCCACTTCACAGTCAATACTTCAATAAACAGCATCCAGAACAAATAAAGGAATAAATATGAGTATAAATTAAACAATAGTGACATTATACATGTCAAACCTAAACAAATGAACATAAAGCAAAACGCTACGGTTACTAAAGTAACCCTTCGTTCCCCGAGGGGGGGAACGGAAATGCTATGTGGAAACTTCCACTATGGGATTTCGTCAGAATCCAATCATCTGAAAGAGTATAAAAACGGGCCAATGAAATGCCAATGAGTTGGCAGCGTCAGCGTGCACAGCTGGCGTCAATGACAATCAGTCATGCTATAAAGACGCAGCCAGTGCCATGCTCGACATCCTTTTCTAGCTGAAGAGACTTTCACGCTCAACAGCTAAGGGACAATCGTTGTGGCGAAGGAACATAGCATTTCCGTTCCCCCCCTCGGGGAACGAAGGGTTACTTTAGTAACCGTAGCGTTCCCCTTCGGATGGGGAACTCCAATGCTATGTGGAAACTTCCACTATGGGGAAATCTATGGAAAACGCCACAACGAAAGAACCTTACTGCGCCCCTGGCGAAGGGTGTGCCACGCAGTAGAGCAAGCGCACCTACAACGCCCCGAGACACAGTCTTCCAACGTGTCCCCTGGCCCTCACTTACCTGTTCAGAAACGGTTATATTTTTCGGGGAGTCGCAATAACCCTGTAAAAAGGTTTTGATACGACAGTACGTTGGGAAAGCGTTCAGTCCCGATAGGGAGGACGCTGCGGAGCTCACCTGCTACCCAGAGGGGAGACCTGGTGACAATCTATGGACCAGCCCAGAGATGGGGGGGTCCTAGCATAAGGATGGTTAGCGGGGAGGGAAGACACGAGCCTGCCCTAAAAAGGGGGGACTATACCGTGGCTGTGTGAACGTATGGGATCGCCAGCGGGGATCACACATAGCAGGCACCTATACCCAGAACGCGGGCTGACCAGCGGGCATGCCGACAACGTAACGGGCCAACACCTGACTCCTCCGCTGAGTCAGGTGCTGGGGGCCTCGGAGGAACTCTGCAGGGTTCGCCAAAGAAATGGGGAACTAAACTGACAAAGCTGAAAAAGCGCACGTATCTCCGGGTTAGGGAGAGTGGCGCAGCAAGCGTGTTTCGACACCTCAACCGAATCGTTTCCTCAATCACCAAGGGTTGCCTAATACCCTTGAGGAAACCGGCTCCACTCGCAGATTGTAACCTTGCAAATGTATTGGGTGTCACCCAACCCGTAGCTCTACAAATGTCTGTCAGAGAGGCGCCGCGTGCTAACGCCCAGGAGGATGCGATGCTCCGTAATGGAGTGCGCTCTCACCCCCGGGGGACACGGCTCACCCTGGCCCAAAGGCGAGGGAGATGGCATCCACTACCCAGTGGGCCAACCTCTGTTTAGATACGGCACTTCCCATCTGCCGACCACTGTAATGGACAAAGAGCTGGTCAGAGGATCTAAGGCTCTGAGTGTGGTCCACATATATTCGCAAAGCGCGAACAGGACACAACAATGAAAGGGCTGGGTCTGCCTCCTCCGCGGGCAGCGCTTGCAGGCTCACTACCTGATTGTTAAACGGCGTGGTAGGAACCTTGGGCACATAGCCGGGCCGGGGTCTCAGGACAACGTGAGAGTAGGCCGGCCCGAATTCTAGGCACGAGTCACTGACCGAAAATGCCTCCAGGTACCTAACCCTCTTAACCGATGCCAACACGACCAGCAGAGCTGTCTTCAAGGACAGAAATCTCAAGGATACTGAGTCGAGTGGTTCGAAGGGATCCCCACGTAGGCTCGTAGCACTACCGCGAGATCTCAAGAGGGTATGAGAGGGGGGCGGGGGAAAACATCCGCCTCGCACCTCTGAGGAACTGGATGATGAGGTTATGCCTCCCCACGGTGCCGCCATCCACGCATCATGATGAGCGGAGATGGTGGCCACGTAAACCCTCAGTGTGGAGCGCGACAGCCTTCGCTCCACCTGTCCTGAAGGAAAGAAAGCACAACACTGATCTGGCAAGATCGGGGGTCTTCTCGGCGAGAAGCGCACCACTCAGTGAATAGACTCCACTCCAGGGCGTAGGCATGCCTCGTAGAGGGTGCACTAGCCTGAGTGATGGTATTAACCACCGCCACCGGTAGGTTACCTAAGTCCTCCTCGTCGCGTCTTATGGACCCCACGTGGAGGTTCCACAGAACTAAGCGAGGGTGCCAGATGGTGCCCTGTCCCTGAGAGAGTAGGTCCTCTCTCAAAGGGACTCGCCAGGGGGGGCGTCGCGAGGAGGGAGAGTTCTGATATCCAGGTCCGGTTGGGCCAGGGGCGCAACTAGCAAGACCTGCCCCTCGTCCTCCCTGACCTTGCACAGAAACTGCGCGAGTAGGCTCACTGGGGGGAGTGCATACTTACGCATGACTCGGGGTGGAGTCGCCATTCTCCCGGGGAAGGAGCTGCCGTGAGAGCCTGTTGGCCGCACGGTTGAGCCCATCCGGGGTGTGAATAGCAAGCAGCGACTTCAGCCGCGTATGACTCCAGAGGAGCAGACGGCGAGCGAGCTGAGACATGCAGCGGGAGCGTATACCCCCCATCCGGATGGAATACGCTACCGCGGCCATGCTGTCCGTCCTGACCAGCACGTGTTGCCCCCTCAGCACCGGTAAAAAGCGGCGCAGAGCGAGAAACACTGCCAACAGCTCTAGGCAGTTGATATGCCAATGCAGCTGGGTTCCCCTCCACAGGTCCGCAGCAGCATGCCCGCTACACACGGCCCCCCCACCCCATACTGGAGGCATCTGCCGAAACGACAGCCTGCCTGGACGCCTGACCTAGGGGCACACTGGCCCGTAGGAAGGAGGGGTCCTTTCCAGGGGGTACGGGTGCGGTGACACAGCGCAGTGACAGTCACTCGGTGTGGGCCCGCGTGCCATGCGCGTCTGGGGACCCGATCGTGAAGCCAATGCTGTAGTGGTCTCATATGGAGCAATCCGAGCGGCGTGGCCGCGGCTACGGATGCCATATGCCCCAGGAGCCTCTGAAATAATTTCAGGGGGACCACTTTTTTTCCTGTCGAACTCTCTCAGACAGTTCAGCATTACCTCGGCGCGCTCTCGTGAGAGGCGCGCCTCCATAGTGATCGAGTCCAGCTCCAACCCGAGAAAGGAGATGCTCTGCACGGGGGCGAGCTTGCTCTTTTCTCGGTTGACCTGAAACCCCAACGGGCGGAGGTGCCGGAGCACCTTGTCTCTGTGCATAATCAATTGCTCCCGAGAGTGGGCTAAAAATCAGCCAGTCATCGAAATAATTGAGCGTGCGGATGCCGGCGAGCCGAAGGGGCGCGAGGGCACCCCCCGCGAGCTTGGTGAAAACTCGCGGAGACAGAGAGAGCCCGAAGGGGAGGACCGTGTATTGCCACGCTCGACCTTCAAACGCAAACCGCAGAAACTGCCGGTGGCGTGGAAGTGTGGAGATATGAAAATACGAGTCCTTCAGATCTATTGCTGCAAACCAATCCTGAGGACGAACGCATCGCGTGATGCGCATCTGCGTAAGCATTCCGAAGCGCAGCCTGTGAAGGCAGCGGTTCAAAATGTGCAGATATAGGATTAGCCATAGCCCACCGCTTTTTTTTTTTTTTTTTTTTTTTTTTGGGGCACGATGAAGTGCGGGCTGTAAAACTCGCGCTCCATCTCGGCTGGAGGGCCGGCTCGATTGCATCCTTCGCCAGGAGGACAGCAATCTCCTCTCGCAAGACAGGGGCGGACGCAGGACTGACCCTGGTCGCCCGTGAACCTGGGAGGCCGTTTAGCGAACTGAATCGCATAGCCGAGTCTGGTCGTATGGATGAGCCATTGCGATGGGCTGGCCCGCGCTAACCAGGCAGGCAGAGCCCCCGCAAATGGTCCCACCCGCACGATCGCTGACGTGCCAGCGGCGGGGCAGCGTGGAGTGAGTGGGCTCATCCGGGGAGCGCTGGGGTCCCACAGGAGAGCAGGAGAGGAGATGTTCTCGTCTCGCACTCAAACTCCAGGAGAGGGGCTGGGAGTGGAGAGAAAGGAGACCGTTCTCTCGTGCTCCATGAGCCATTGGCGAAATGCACCGATCCTGCGAGCTGGAAGGCATAGCGTCCCAGACTGGCAGTGTTCGGGCTGTCACATCCGGAGGAGGGGAAAAGTGCTCTTTCACTGAGGATTTTGATGGCGTTTTTTTTTTTTTTTTTTTTTTACGCCTTTAAATAACGTGCCCCGCCCTCCAGCGGGGAAAGAGCAAATTCCCTCCTCCCCAGATGGCCCGCCTCAGGGACGCTTCGCGGTCCGTTTTACCGAACTTAGCGGCGCCCTGGGCGGGGGACGCTGGTTGCCGGCGCGATGCTCGGCGCAGCCGCGTGGCCGGAGGCGCAGGCGGGGGCGGCGAAGCAAAGCTGCGGGCGGGCGTCCTCGGCGAAAAAGCAGTGGATGTGGATGGCTCGGCGGGGGGGAGCGGTCATACAATCCCGCCGATAGAGACCTCGCCCATCGCCTCCGACTGCTCTATCACCGGCGTGAATTCCTGGGCGAATTCACCGCCAGTGTCGCCGAACAGGCCAGCCTGGGATATGGGTGAGTTAAGAAAGCGAACTTTGTCAACGTCACGCACATCACCAGGTTTAGCCTGAGGTGGCATTCCTGGATCACGGATGTGATCATCGTCCTTCCCAGGGCACACACAGCCGACTTTTTTTTTTTTTTTTTTGTAAGAGCATAGTCGGTTGCGGTGCGGAGCGCATGCTCAGTCCTGGGTCAGAACCATCCTCGCGCAGCCGGGCCAGCGCCTGCGCTTGGTAGCGCTGGTAGGTGGCCATAGCGTGCATGGTGAGGGGGAAGGCGCACGCAGCACACTGCGTGAGCCTACTGTGCCCATCCAGGAAGAAGGGGATGGGGAGGCTTAGAAGGTCTCGCCTTCATCCTCCACATCACACCCCTCTAATCGGTCCGGCCGCGGAGCTGGGGGATAAACCATCTCCAGAGCCACGGCCGAAGCAGCCTGGGGAAGCACAGCCGCAAAGTCTGCTTCTGGATTCGACGCCGCGCTCAAAGTCCCGGAGGGAGCGAGCGGGTTCGAATCCTCGTCAGACCTTGACAGCCCAACCTCCAAGGATGGTGAGGATGGAAGCGCACGCAGATCGGGCAGAAAAAAGTGCCCTCAGGACAGCGTGAGCTTACTGTGCACTTCCGGGAAGAAGGGGACGGGAGGCTTTGAAGGTCTTGCCTCCTTATATCCTCCACATACACCCATCTAGTCGGTCCGGCCGCGGGGCTGGGGGATAAACCATCACCAGACCCACGGCCGAAGCAGCCCGAGAAAGCACGGCCATCACGTCTGCTTTTTAGATGCTAACGCCGCGCTCCGATGCAGCGATGGACATCTGACCCCCGGTGTCATCAGGTGAGAGAGCGACCATCCAAGGACGGAGCGCTTCTCTTCACCTGAAGCTTGGATGGAGCGCGTGGAGGAGCGAGAGGTCCACGGCCCGGGGGCGGCGGATTTACTCTCACTGAAACCCTCAGATCTGCCCGAGTGCCAACCGCAGTGCGGGGGACAACTGGGGTGGGTGGCTCTTTTGCAAGAGCGAGCCGCGATCTTAACTGCGCAACAGACATGACATCAGTGATGGCATGCACTGCCCGCGAGCACCGCATTAACATGCTGGACCCCCAGACATGAAACGCTGTGCTCGTGCCCATCATCCGGGGATAGGAAACCACCGCATCCAGAAACGCACGGTCGGAGTGACGTCTTGAAAAAGACGCGCTGCACGACCGTGTCTCTTTTAGGAAAGCTTTTTTCCTATATACAAACCGCTCTTGGAGGACCGGACCCAAAGGACGCCAGGCAAGGGAGAAATACCCAGCTCGACCATCTGCCACTGCGTATACGCGCTCTGGACCGGGAGAAGCTGCTTCTCGATCTCTCCCTGTAGACACAGGTTGGAGATACCCTCAAAGACTCTCTCAGAAGCTTCGTGAAAGGCTCTGAAAGCGAAAGGATGTCGAGCATGGCACTGGCTGCGTCTTTATAGCATGACTGATTGTCATTGACGCCAGCTGTGCACGCTGACGCTGCCAACTCATTGGCATTTCATTGGCCCGTTTTTATACTCTTTCAGATGATTGGATTCTGACGAAATCCCATAGTGGAAGTTTCCACATAGCATTGGAGTTCCCCATCCGAAGGGGAACTGAAAAGTGCTATACAACTACTCACATTTGTCACCAAATCCAAAATGTGCACTATCTATGCATGTTTGACAAACAATACACCATAAACTTTACAGCACAATTTGGATTGATACTCCAGAAAAATGGAGTATTGGAGTATCAAAAATAAGTGTTACCCATAAAAGTTACTGTCTAGTGTCTTCCACTGTATACATTAAAACATGCTAATTGCATCAGAAGAATATATCATGCCTGTGTTAATTTTTTTTTTTTCATATTTCAAACAAATATTCTTGAGAAACCGCTGCTGTGCTTTTATTGGAAACAGTGACTCTACAAATAATGAAACCAAAATTTGAATCTTTTCATTTTTTTCTCTACCTTGGGATAAAATTAATCCCCGCAGAGAACAGAGGAGAAGCTAATATCCTTGTTTCCTTGAAGGGGTGAGATATGGTGTTCTCCAGGGAGCCTATGAAGGAAAATACATAAAGTAAACATGTTTTTTTTTCCGCTGTGGCCATAATAAACCCCTTATTTTATGCCACGATTTAATGCTTGAGCACTTATTTTTTTAGTCTTGTGACCTCTGCTACCCCTTGACCCTTGCCCTTACATTCTCTCTTTAAGAGTGATTCATTTCTACGTGCCTGCAAAGCGTTGACTGATGTTATTAAAACACTGTCTTGTGGAGTTGTTTACTCTAGTAACACTGGTAACCTTTGCCATTGAGTTACTTCATTGTCTCATGTCACATGAGTAGTGTACTCTGTTTTCTTGGAAGTGCTGCTTTTGAGGTTTAGGGCTTTAACTGACTAGGTTAATCTGACCTTAAATGAGTTATATTGATGTTATATTCAGTTTGATTTAGGTCGCATTGATGTGCAGATAGGAATTCCAGATTAGACAAGAGGTCACAGGTCAAAATGACCTTTAGAGTTGTAATAAATATTTTAATTACTTAAATTTGATTCTGTGTTTTCTGGAGTACCAATCCAAATTGTGCTGTAAAGTTTATGGTGTATTGTTTGTCAAACATGCAAAGATTGTGCACAGTTTGGATTTAGTGACAAATGTGAGTAATTGTATAGCACTTTTCAGTTTTGCTTTAAGTTCATTTGTTTAGGTTTGACATGTATAATAAGTCACTATTGTTTCATTTATACTCATATTTATTCCTTTATTTGTTCTGGATACCATTTATTGAAGTATTGACTGTGAAGTGGGGGGGGGGGGGTATAGTCTATTTTCCAATAGTCTATATTACAAGTAGTGATTTTTAAAAAGTTTCACAATTACACAAGATAATCCATCTTTACACATCTGTGAAAATGAACAAACATGCTGTAGTACACTGCAAAAAAACATGCTTTTCTTACTTAGATTTTTTATCTTGTTTCTAGTTTAAATATTTTACAAAAATGTAATAAAGAAGCACTTTCTAGACAAGCAAAACATATTGTCTTGTTTTAAGAAATAATTTGTCAAAATTAAGTGGGTTTTTCTTTAAAACAAGCAAAATAATCTTCCAATGGGGTAAGCAAAATAATCTTATGTTGAAAGGAAAAACAAGATTATTTTATTACCCCATTGGCAGATTATTTTGCTTGTTTTGAGGAAAAACTGACTTAATTTTGGCATATTATTTCTTAAAACAAGACGATATGTTTTGCTTGTCTAGAAAATGCTTCTTGATTTAAGAATTTTTAGATATTTGAATTGAATTGAATTGAATTGAATATTTGGACTAGAAACCAGACAAAAAATCTAAGTAAGAAAAGCATTTTTTGCAGTGTACATATTCCAGTCTAGTATTTAGTGCTGTCACCTTGTTAATAAACAGTAGAAAAAATATAATGTGCTGTCAGCGACTGGGATCTGATGTATTTGAAGAATTTGGGATGTGTGTATGATGCGTCTGTCCTGTTGCTAGTAATAAGAAGTAAATCCACACTTTGCCACAGCCGAGCAGCATGTACTACACCATTTTGTGTGTTTTTTGTGTTTGCCTTTATTCTATTGTACACCACCATAAACATGTACTATCCATGCACATGGCATCGTTGTTTTCAAAGACTCTCATTTTCAGGTGTTTACAAAGGCACAACAATGACGACATTTTCAAAAACGTCCACTTTCTAACTTGTTTTCAGATTTATGTGCAAAAATGCAGTCGTTATATGAATTAACTGGCAAAATGCATAAAAGGCTTCCAATTTTTGGCTTAAAAAGTTGTGTTAGTGCCCCCTGATAGACTTGAGTGACTTATTTTCAGCAAATACATTTGTAAATACATTTATAATAGGTACACCCTTAAAATGGTCTTTAATATTTCCATTAACTCCAAACTCAAATGTAAGATTTCAAACAAAAAATGCCCTTGTTTCAACATACTCCATGCATGTACTTAATCAGACTATGGGCTGTTGGTTCATTGAAGCCATTGCAAAATGCGGAAGAGAAGATACACACACTCAAGTTAATGCCACACTCCTTAAGCAGAGATTTACACCCAATCATTGTTTGTGTGTTGTCATGGGGTTTGCCACAAGTGCGTCCCAGGCTTCCTAGTATTTCAGCAAATGGCCATCTGCATGTAAACGACCGGCTCTGAGACAGATCAGATCACCCTGCAGTCGCTTTGGTGAGAATATTGCCCAAGTGGAATGGAAACTTCATTTCAGGGCTAATATTAGCCTGGCCCTCTGGAAAATTCCTTCTAAATGTTCACAAGCTGAGAAAAGGCAAAAAAAAATTGTTTGGTGTTTAGCTTGACAGTATAAACAAAAAAAACAAAAAAAAGATTTGGACTTTTGAGATATGTATATGTAAATTTCACTTTCAGTTTATATATTTGACATAAACTCCAATTATTAGGAACCGAAGCTCTTTTAGTTCTTCCTTGAGGGTCTTTTTTTAGATTTCGCAATGCTTTTGATATGTTTGTCCACTCCAGTAAGGATATCTCACCAAGACTGGACTACTTTTGTTCAAAGACACAATACACAATGTTTTGAGACAGAACCCACTTACTATAGACCTCTAGACCTTCAAAATTAAAGACAAAACACTTGAGTGTTTTGGGAAACAGGGTCAGTCTTTTCAACTTGACAGAGAGAAAGAGAGCCTGGCTTCATGCCAGAGACACCCAGACACTCTGATTGTAAAGGTACATTGTAAATGTGCAATGAAATAAGAAGTTGTTTATTTGAAAGCATACATTGGATACATTGACGATATTAGTTTTAGAGAACATACTAGGACTGTTACTGTTAAACATTTTGATGGTAAGCCTTGTGTCCACAAAACATATTTTTTTTCCATGGTACTGTTATTGCAGATCATTTGTTTGACTCAGTAAAGAGCACTGTTTATCCGACATAAACACTTTATCCTACATTTTTATGTTGCTGTTCTTGTTTATGTCACTGTACACAACTTGTAACATGAATATTGTGACCGTTGGTTGGTGAAGTATTTGCCACACCCCTTCTGTACTGCGAGTGAATAGCTGACATGAAAACATGAAGAGCATTTTGTTTTACATAAAGTTGAACTTGTAATTTCACATACTTTTTCAGTGGCCATATGAATACTTCATCATGCTCATGGCTTTTTTAAAACTGTGGCACTCCCACTTGAAACTGTAAAAAGAAAAAAATGATAGCCTTCGAATAAAAATAAGCTAATAAAAACAAACCTTTGGTTGATACGTTGCCTAATAACATATCTATGATGGCAACAACGGTTAAACATTGTAGGATCTCTGTGAGTGGCTAGAACTTGTGCCTTCTCACTTTCTTTCCTTATGTGGAACACAAAAAAATGTCTCAGTGTTTTGAAAGGCAGTGAAAGTCAATGGGGTTCAGTGTTACTTTGTTCCCAACTGATTTTCAATTTATGGGCCGAATTACAATTTTTTATGTTTTGTGTTTGAAAATAATGTGTAAATGACAGAATATAGATTTTGTGGGGTTTGTGTGTGTGGGTTATATGCATACAGCTTAAATATTTCAAAATGAGAATGGTATGCATCATATCCAACATCTAAACAGCTCTTTTTTTCTAGGTAAATCTCACTTGGCAATAGTCCAGCGGGTCAACAACGAAGGAGAAGGTGATCCATTCTATGAAGTGCTTGGCATTGTCACCCTGGAGGACGTCATTGAAGAAATCATCAAGTCTGAAATCCTGGATGAGACAGACTTATATAGTATGTGCCATGAACGCCGTGTATTTTTGCATGTGTTTGTATTTTTATTAAAGAAAAGGGGCTTAAACAGTACATCGTAAAATTCTGAAAAATTACACTACTGTATATGGGCTGCATCGTTAATGTTTAAACTGAATATTTATTATCAACTAGTCACCAGGAATAGTTTATGAAAAACAAAACGTGTAGTCTATGTGTTTCAAAAGCCATGTCACTTTATTCATTCATTCATTTTCTTTTCGACTTAGTCCCTTTATTAATGAACCGCCTACTCATCCAGCACATTTTTATGCAGCAGATGCCCTTCCAGCCGCAACCCATCTTTGGGAAACATCCACACACACTCATCCACACACACTACGGACAATTTAGCCTACCCAATTCACCTGTACCGCATGTCTTTGGACCATTTTTACACCATTTCAGTTAAGCAAAAGCACACACACGGGTAAATAAAAGAGATCGAGTTTACCATTGCAGGAATTTCAGACTAGTTCCCTTGCATGCTGATGTCTCTTTAGATTTGTTGTTTTTATCAGCTTGTTCCTGCCCATACGGTTTACGGTGTTTTTATCTTGACATCAAATGTGAATCTTCTTTTTCTCTCAGCTGTTTTCCATTTCATTATAGTTTAATCAGACAGATGCCCCTATGGATGATGATGTAATTGCATCCCGTGTCTAGTGTGGATCAGTTACTTTTCAAATGTGTGGATGTGTGCGTCATGCATCACATACCAAGATTAAGGCCCAATTCCAATTCTACCCATTAGCCCTTCCCCTTACCCCTTACCCTTGTTTTGCGCGTTCATGTGAACGGGTAATGGTGTCCCAATTATCTTTAGCTTGAAGGCATAAGGCTGAAGGGAAGGGGTAGATAGCCCTTCGAACAGAGATTTTTCAGAACCCCACTTGAAACCAAGGGGTGAGAAAATTTCCCAGAATTCAATTCAATTCACCTTTATTTGTATAGTGCTTTTACAATGTAGATTGTGTCAAAGCAGCTTCACATAAAAGGTCATAGTAAATTGGAACAGTGTAGTTCAGTTTGTAGTGTTTAAGTTCAGTTCAGTTTAGCTCAGTTCAGTGTGGTTTAAAAATCACTACTGAGAGTCCAAACACTGGAATACACCAGCCACAAGGGCAGCATAGCTGTACCCGGAAGTAAGAGGATCCACAAATTAGTATTTTTTGTCATTATTACGAATTTTACGACAAAACAAGCATGTTTTAATACATTCATAACCGCGTTCATGTTTTACCGTCAAGCTTAAAAAAAAATTATATATATATATATATATATATATATATATATATATATATATATATATATATATATATATATATATATATATATATATATATATATATATATATATATATAATAAAAAACGCTAAATTTTGCGATTTATAATCCATAATCATAACTCCTGTACAGTAGTCCCACAACATACTGATACTCGATGACACTGGGATACCCTGTCAGTAAAGTCTAGTGGCTGGGAATGAGCTTTTTACAGTGTCTGCTATAATGTTAATGCTGTTTTGTGTGTTGAAATAGATAAATATGGCCACTGTGCAAATGCACAGTATAGTTACGATCTCATTGTCACATTATATCATTATGATAATGTAATATATGCCTTTAGTGATTTCCTGAAGATAAATACCAAAAAATAGCACAACTGGACAAGCAGTCGCGATCATCTGATCTCCTACGAAGCAAGAGATCGTGGTGACATATGATGACGTGTGCAGGTGCTGTAGTGGTGTCCCATTTCTTAGGGGTAAGTTTTGAAGCCCTTCCCCTTCACACTCTGTTTCAAGGGCCAAGGGGAAGGGATTCAAAAATAGAATTGGGATTGGGCCTAATTCTGATTGGATATTTACCAAAATACACCCCTCAATCACATTCTCATCTTGTTTTATTTTTCAGCAAAAATGTCAATAAATTTTTTTATAGTTGTCATCATCATCATTTAATTTTTTTCAGATTTTTGTTCAAAATTACATTATTTCAGTTCGATTTTGTTTGAAGTATACCAAGGTCTTATTGCTTAGTTCTCTTTCATGTACTGTATCAACTGTCAAATAGACAACAAAAGCTCTGTTGACAATAAGTAATGTTACACTTACAATTGTTGCACCTACCAATTGTCATTAGAGTATTACTACACTATCTGCTTAAAGGCATAGTTCACCCAAAAATGAAAATGACTTACTGATTTCTCCCCCTCAAGTAGTTCCAACCCTTTCTTTATTCTGTTGAACACTAAAGATATTTTGATAAAAGCTGAAAACCTATAAGCATTGACTTCCATAATAGGAAAAACATTTATCATTTCCCAGCTTTCTTCGAAATATCTTGTTTTGTGTTCAACAGAAGTAGAAAAGTGAAACATGTTTGGGACAAGTCAAGGGTAAGTTAATGCTGACAGAATTTTCATTTTTGGGTGCGCTATCCCTTTAAAATCAGCTTACACTGTAAAAAGTGATTAGTTACTTAAAGCAAGTAAACAAATTGCCTTAAAAGCAACAAGTTGACTTTACAAAAATAATGTAAACCCAACTTGCAACTGTTAAGTTGACTTAATTTTTTCAATTTTGCAAATTGTACTCACTTTTTTTAAAGTTCTTTTTTACAGTGTCAGGTTATTTAGCATGTCTGTTTTCCAATAATTGCAGTATTTATTACAATATTGCATATTTGTTGCTTCATTAAGTCTATAAAATCTACATTCATAGCCTGCTCTGAGTTTAAAAGACACACTGGAGTCTGGAAGAGCAGAATTATTTTACTATTTTACTTTTTATGTAAGTCATTTTGCTAGATCCAGAAAAACTGTGGGGAAAAAAAACAAATATAATAAATGTGCATTGGGAAAAAAAGTGTTTAGTTTACTTTTATTTGAAAAAAGTGAGTACAATTTGCTAGTCAACTTAACAATTCCAAGTCATGATGGGTTTACTAACATTATTTTTGTAAAGTCAACTAGTTGCTTTTAAGGCAATTGGTTTACTCGCTTTAAGTAACTAATTACTTTTTACAGTGTAGTTATCTTCTTCAGGTGATCTCCCAATAGAAATTCTACCCACTGCAAGCAACTCTGCAAATACAGGTCAACCTATTGGAACTCTAGCCCTACCAGTCCTCTATTAGTATACTTATAATAACTCTATACTATACTAACTTATAATAACTCTATGTCTTATAAAAGTAGACATGTAAATGTACTTACATTTAAAAGGGATGTATTTTAATTTGGCATATTTAGACTGTTCTTGGAAAGAAACTCAGGAATACAATCAGTGTTTTTAAGGGAGTTCAAAAACTGCTAACTGATAAAGAGCGTAACTCCCTGCGGAGTGGACTTTGTGCTTTGCAACTTTGCAGATCTTTTTCATGCTCTCATCATTGCGCACCTAAAAGGAGCTTAAATTCTAAAAAAGAGTAATAGGACACCTTTAAGTTTCAACAAAATGCATTCAGTTTTCACATTCAATTAGCTTGACATTAAACAATTGTTCATTTTTTTACATATGAGGCAAGATGCTTTATGTTACAATCTTTCTACCTCTGTCATCTCACTTTTCAACAGCTGACAACAAAACAAAAAAGAAAATCACCCATCGAGAGAGGAAGCAGGATTTCTCAGCTTTCAAGCACATGGACAATGAAATGAAGGTTAAAATATCACCTCAGCTTCTACTGGCTACTCTGCGTTTCCTAGCAACAGGCAAGTGTACTGCATTGCTGCTTGATTTACCCCAGTGTGTCCTGTGACTGTAGTTTGCTCACACAGAGGAGGAGCTTGGCCTCTGGTTTTTGGTAAAAGTCGGGCCATGATGTTGATGTTTTTTTGTTTTTTTTCTTTGCTCTGCATTCTTAGATTTGCATTAAGAAAGCAGCTTGTTTGTGTAAAACCCTGCTCGGGGAAGGAATTAAAAACATCTTTGACGCTGACAGAAAAGTTTCTCTGTCACTTTAAGTTATATAATGTGTGTCTCTCAGAAAAAGAAAAAGAAAGATTTTGGTGTTGAATCAAGGCTCCTGTTGTTGACAAAATGTTTTAGATAGCATCTTAGATTATGTCAGAAACAGTTTAGTCCAGTAGAATATTCCAAGATTTAGTTTTTTTATATTATTTTTTAAAGAGGTTTAAGTGTACCCTGAATATGAGGTTTTAGCTCAACCTAACCCAAAGATCATGTATTATATCATGCTGTAGGTTTACCACAGTTTGAAAATTCAAGGTTTTATAACTGCTAAAGTCTTCTGTTATACCGTTCTTATGGTATATGTAATTTTTTTATAATGATTTTTTTGTAATGATTATTGTATTTAGTCGAGCAGAAAAGGACCATACACATAAAAAGTCCACAATTCCGAAATTTAAAAAACAAATCACTTATCAACCAAAATCCAAGCATGCTTTGGCCATGAACAGTGCAGTGGCTTACTTTATATCCAAAGAAAAGAAAGATATCGCTTTTCTTTTCTCTATATAAATGCCTTTTCATGTCATCAATTAAAAATGAATAAAGATTGCTGGTCAATGATTCATTTTAATTATTTAGCCTGATCAGGCAAGGAAAGTTTATTTATATAGCACATTTCATACACAGTGGTAATTCAAAGTGCTTTACATAAACAGGAATAAAAGAGACAAGTATAAGAAAATAAAAACAAATAATAAAAATAATTAAAAACAGATTAAAATGTGGTAAAAACAGGTTATAAAAGAATGAAAAAGAAGAGAAAAACATAATTACTAGTCCAAGTTTACTAATCCAAAATATTTGATAAAGATAAAATATATTGTGTTCAATGTGGAAAAAAGTTGTCGTTTTTTACTCAGACTTTTGAAAAGAACATATTTTAGAGCAGAATTACAATATCATGACACTTATATTTTTATCCAAGCTTATGATATCGTCAGAATTTTATACCGGTCCATGCCTACTGTAGATGTCCATTTCTGAGTGGGTGCAAAACACATTTTATTTGTCTCTTCAAATGCAAATGAGCTGGATATCCCTCCCCCTTTCCAGTAAAAGATGGAGCTTTTACAGCCGTGTCTCAGATTCTTTATCTTTTTATCATGTCTCGATGACATGACATTGCAGTTCTTCATCATCATGAAAGTTGATTATCTGCATGCTTTTTTTAAATTGTCAATTGATCCTTGTGATATCGTTTGCTGAGTGCACTCAATCAAAGCGATTGCTGGTGTCAGATGCTGCAAATTGTGTATTAAACTTAAGTTAGTCTTACAGCTAAAAAGCAAACTAACAAAACAATAAAATAATAATTTATGTTATAAAGAAACTTGTATAAATGCACATCTATAATTTTGTCTCTAAATTATTTAGATTTTACTAGGAAAATTACAATTTTAGATGCAGCATACCACAAAAAAGCCATTAACCTCACTCCTACTTATAAACTATTTCTAAACCTTGTAAACATTTCTTTTTAAAGGGTCATGAAATTACATACAATTCACTTGTGTTGTTCAAACATTTGGAAAATAAAATTCTGAGGTAGGCTTGTGTTGAAAGAGGGGCACTCTTTCAGTACAAGTCTACCTCAACATTTTTTATGCCAAATTTTCAAACAACACAAGTGAATTTTGTGTAAGAAAGATTTCTGAAAGACATATATTATGCTCAAAAAGCCATTTATTTGTTTATTAGTTTCATGTCGCATTTATTTGGTTTGAATTAAAGCAGTAATATTGCGAACTTTGAGAGTTTATTTCAATACAATTTTTCCTTTATTCTTGTGATAGCAAAGCTGGATATTGAGCATTATTATTGAAGTCTTCTGAGCCACATGATCCTTTGTAAATCTTTCTAATTTTGTCAGTATGCTGCTCAAGAATCGTTTAATCAAATCCATGTTTCAGAATTCTTTGATGAATCAATTTTAAAAGAACAGGATATGTTTAAACTTTTTTTTATTTTTTTATTTTTGATTGGTTGTGGTTTACAACATTTTTTTTCATGGAGAACCCTACTTTAAAATACAAAATTCTGAACAACTTAAAAAACAAACGAAAAAAAGGGCAAACAATAATGTGAAAATCAGTTGTTGTGTTTTGAATAATTTACATTTAATAGTTTGAATTAGTGCATAGGGGCGACATGGTGGCTCAGTGGTTAGCACTGTTACCTCACAGCAAGAAGGCCACTGGTTCGAGTCCCAGCTGGGTCAGTTTGGCCAGTTGGTCAGTTTCTATGTGGATGTTCTCCCTGTGTTGGTGTGGGTTTCCTCCATGTGCTCCGGTTTCAGTTGTTGTTTCCCCCACAGTCCAAAGACATGTGGTATAGGTGAATTGAATAAACTAAATTGGCCATAGTGTATGTGTGTGAATGAGTGTGTAAGGATGTTTCCCAGTACTGGGTTTCAGCTGGAAGGGCATCCGCTGTGTTAAACATATGTTGGATAAGTTGGCGATTCATTCCACGGTGGCGACCCCTGATGAATAAAGGGACTAAGCCGAAGGAAAATTAATGATCCAATGATGATTTTTGTGATCCAGGGTATGATCCAAACTATAAATCCAGACAGTTTAACAGCTGTTAGTAAAGGCAGACATGCTGGAAGAAATTTGCTTAAGGCTGAAAGTAATTACATAGTAGCTAGATTCAGTAAATTAGCTAGACTCAATTAAATGCACTTTTAATGATTATTAAAATGGTGAAATTGATTGTTTGGTTTATTCTCAATTTATAGTACATTTTTGTCTAAAACTTTAATTTCATTTCTACAGAAATTAGATTAATCCCTCATAAATATTTGGCAATCCCTAATAGGAATCGTAACCCCTAGGTTGGGAAACACTTCTTCAACTCTGTGGCTGTAGACAATATGCACAATGAAGGAGAATTAAAAAAAAAATTATTAATAATCTAACAGTAAATAATTTGAAAATCAATTGCATAAATTTGATAACCAAGGATGATAACCAACAATTGAAAACCTTTATGTAATGAAACAAGAATTATTAAGTGAGTGAGTGAAATAAATATGATTTTATATACTGTAGAAGCTGTAAAACAATAAGATAAATAATAAACATTCTTTTACACTGGAAAAAAGCTTTCATTCATCCAATTAAAAAAACTTAGGGTAATGGTTCACATCTAAATTATATCACTTGATCTAATAAAAAATATATAATTTGCCTTAAACAATATTTTGTATCTCCATGTGAACAAATTTATGTAGCCTGGTACAAAACATATTTATCGGGTTGAAGAAAGTCAAGACGATATAACAAGAAGATGTAGCTTTAATCAAAACAACAATTCCCATAAAATGTTCATTCATTCAATTAAAAAAAATTAGGTGAAGGTTTCACATCTAAATTTGATCACTTGATCCCACTTGAGGGATTTTTGATCACTGAAAAATAAATGATTTGCCTTAATATTTTTTTAAGTCCATTACTTTTTTGGTCACACTTTACAATAAGGTTCATTGGTTAATGCATTTACTAACATAAACTAATCATGAACAATACTTGTACTGCATTTATCAATCATAATTGAACATTTACTAATGCATTATTAACATCCAAGTCCATCCTAACATTAGTTAATGCACCGTGAGTTAACATGAACTAACAATGAACAACTGTATTTTCATTAACTAAAGTTAACTAACATTAACAAATACTGTAGTAAATGTATTGGTTATTGTTTGTTCATGTTAAATGCATTAATTAACATTAACTAATGAACCCTATTGTAAAGTGTGACCACTTTTTTAAGTACATATTGAGTTTTTGTTTAATACGCATGCACTGGCCTGTGTTAGTATCCTTAACATTTTACATCAGTCAAACCAAATATTTCTTAGTTGAGCTCCTAATCAAAAACATTTATATTTACCTATGTTTTGAACTTAAAAATAAAAACAAATAAAACAAATAAATTTAAACTGAAATGAAAGATATCTTTTTAAATGGATGAAGTGCTTCTTGAAATTTGTTCTCAGTGCAGTAGGTGAGGCTCAGAACTGTTTAAGGTGTATGTCATAATGTGGATATTGTTTGTATACTAAGGTTTAGGCTATATTTAGAAAGTGGTGGACTACTTGGTTAGTGTAGAAAAGAATGATCACTATCTCTAGAAGCCCTGGAAAAACTACAACAGCTTAAAAAAGAACTGACAACAAGCCATTAGTTATTTTTCTGACATTCTGTTTATATTTTTGCTGTTTAATAGTGTCCATGTCTTCTAAAAGCCATCTCAAAAATAACATGCTTGCTTAAAGGGATGGTTCTGCCATTCTGACATCATTTGTTCACCCTTGTTCCAAAGGTTTTAGTTTTATTTTGCTGTTGAACACTGATACTTTGAAGAATGTTGGAACCTCGTATCTATTGACATCCATAGTAGGAAAAACAAATAAAATAAAATGTTAGTGGTTACAGGTTTTCAAGATATCTTCTTTTGTGTTCAACAGAGCCAATAAATAAATAAATAAATAAATAAATAAAACTGGTTTGGAACAAGTCAAGGGTGAGTAAATGATGACATTATTTTCATTTTTGGGTGAACTATCCCTTCAATTTAACAATATTTTTTGTTCCACTGCAACAAACCAGTTTCTGCAGCAATTGTTTTGAAGCCTCCATTCAGTTGCATATTTTAATGGTATTATTACTGATATTCAGCAAGCATGTATTTATTAAGAAAAGTGATGTTTTGACTTCTTATTAATCAATGAAGGCTGGAGAGAAAATGTTCAACAAAAATGATAAGCTGCATAACTGTTTAAACATTAGTGATAAATGTTTTTGGGGGCTAAATCAACATGTTTAAGTAATTTATGAAGGATTGTGTTACATGGAAGACTGAAGTAATGGATGCCAAAAATTCCTAAGGAAAACAAATAAAATTTTAAATGAATGTAGAAAACATTCATTTATGCAAAATGCTTACTGTTTAAATTGATTTATAGATCAAATAAATGCTTATGAGACTTTAATATGAATCGTCCATTGACCCCAAACTTTTAAATGGTTTATGTGAATGATGTTGGTGTATCTTTGCTGATTCCTGCATTCTTGCAGAACCGTTCAGACATTGGCACAACTTCCTAAAAGTCATTTCCATTTGCTTTACCATCCATCAGTCCGCTTTTAAAGGGTCCCAAGTGTGTTCGTGTTTAATAGAGACAAACGGGCATGTCAAACATATTGCGACCGGTATTCCCCTTTAAAATCTAATTGAAGGATTTGCTGAGAACTTTCTCCTCGTGGCTTACGCTAATCATTGATTAACAAATACAATACTATTAGCATTTCCCGGTCAAGCAGTGACCAGCTGCAAGGTGACACACATACTGTAAACAGAGCACAAATGTTACAGTCAGATATTTAGCAACAGACAACCAACATAAACAAACAGCCTATGCTTTTCTTATTGCAGATTCATAGTCACAGACTGTCACAGAAATTTGTTTCAGAACAAATATAAACATCTGAGCAGATTTAACTACCAATGTTTTCACAAATAGACAGGATACACAGTTATTAAAGGGATAGTTCATCCAAAAATGAAAATATATTCCCCATTTACACATTCAGACACTTTATGAGTTTTTTAACCACTGGACTCAAAAATAAAATATAAAATTTTTTTTGAATATCGGTTGCCATTGATATCCAAATTAGGATAAATAATACTGTGATAGTCAAGAGCTACTTTTTTTTCAAATGATCTTTTGATCAAATAAACGGTTTTAGAACAAGTTGAGAATCAGTAAGTTAACTATTTATTTATATAACTTAACTATTTAAGTAAGTTAACTATTTATTTGTATAACAATTTTATTTTCAGTGGTTCAGTGTTCACTTTAACAGTACTTTTGACCAAAAGAGTGCATTGGTGTCAAATATGGCTGCACGATATATTGGAAAAATTGGACATTGTGATGTTTTGTTTTCATGTGATATATACTGTATTGCCATATGAATACAATTTCACCAGAGGACTTGAAGATCTGTATTTGTAAAGAATTAATCATTTTAGTTTGATTGGTAGGTTTAATGGGAGTGCATCTGCATAAAATGTGCAGTCTTCATTGTAGAAATTCAATAAAATTAATTGTTATTAAAGTCACAAATGGTAGTTTCCTATGCCCAGTTAAAAAACACATGCAAATGATAATCCAGACTCAACATTGCAGATCCTGCGACGTGACTTGCGAATGATCACATTGTGATATCAATGCTGAAATGATATTTTGTGCATCCTATAGTGTCAGCCCACATTTTATATGAGCTCTAGAAATGTGTTCCAGTTTTTCTTCAATAGGCACTTAAAACACATCTTAGTTAAAACGTTATTATCCAGGAACCACATCAACAAGCTTAGTTTTGAAGCAAAAATGAGCATAACAATTGACAAAAATAAGGGGACGAATTTTAAATGAATATTAAATTTGTATACATTTTTATCATGGCATTGCAGGAGATTTAATGGTAGCTGCTAGCAGATGGAGCTAAAGATGTGCACTTTTCTTTCTGTCACTCTTTGATTGGTCAATTTTTATTTTCTTTGCAGTTTTATACACAAATTTCACTTTTCTTTTCTCACTTTATTGGTTAATTGATAATTAGGATGGCTACTTGTTTCAGGTGTGTTGTGGTGAAAATGAATTGCTCACATTCATACTGTATAGAATGTTCTTTTCTAACAGCTGAGTAGTACGTTTAAATTCAAAGGCTGTATCTACTGAGTAGTAGGCAGTTTCAGACGCAGCCTAAGTGTTTTTTTGTAATGCTTGACCTGAAAGCATGTGATGCTTTGACCTGATGAAGATTGTATAGGTCGAAATGTTGATCCAATGAACAATTTTTATGTTTTTAACGGATTTTACCTGTGTTATGTTTACTGTTTTTGAGAGCAACAGTGGTAGTGTGCCTATTTTGGTTTGCATATTATTCATATTTCATTGTTAACTATTTTTATTCAATTATTGCAAACTGATGAGCACAACAAAACCATACACAAAGTATAAACAATTTGTCTCTAAACGTTTATCAGTTATTGTTATATATCAGTTTTCCTATGGAGAAAATGAGTGTGGTTTTTACTTCTGGAACTCAACTGTTGTGTTCTACATATTGTGTTCAATGATAACATTTGAAAAATTATCAAGTGTGTTATCTGTACTTATTGTTTAGAAAAGTCTTAAGTTTACAATGCAACATAAAGGATCAACAATATGAAGATGATCATCTCTTCTTTTGTTTTACAGAAGTTGAGCCATTCAGTCCTAGCCAGATGTCTGAGAAGATCCTTCTGCGTCTCCTCAAACACCCCAACGTCATCCAGGAGGTCAAATATAATGACAAGAATAAAAAGGCCATCGAACATTACCTCTTCCACCGCAATAAGCCCGTGGACTATTTCATCCTTGTCCTGCAGGTCAGCTTGTTTGTTTGGTCCAGGGCCGTGGAGGGCATAGAGAAAGAACGGATTGGGGTTATTAGCCTAGAACAAGCTGGGATTTTCGCAAGTATTTAACACTCCCAGTTTGAAAGATTTCAACCTAGGGAAAATTGTTTGAGTATCATAATAGAGAGACTTTTCTACCTTAATTTGCTGAACATAACAGTTGTTGTCGGTTGTACTATAAGTCTGGTCTTCAATGTGATTATTCTCTAAGGGGAAAGTAGAGGTGGAAGCAGGCAAGGAGGGACTGAGGTTTGAAGCTGGAGCTTTCTCTTCATATGGGATGATGGCTCTCACTGCTTCTCCAGGTAAACATTATTAAATACAGATTACTGTCATTTGGTAGGCCGAATACTAATTTGCACATTTCTGCATTCTATATATCTACTTAAATATATTTAAGCCTCTATTTTAGATTAGTAAATTTTTGTTTGGGGTGTATGATATTGACCAAAAAAAAACAGTTTTAAGGATTTTCTTCCAATTAAAATTAGACTCAATTAACTTAGGCAGGTCATCAATAAATAAACACAATACTAACATCACCTATAGGATTTGGATTTGAATTTATTAAATAGGACAGCCATTTATTAAATGGGATAGGCGATGGCAAGTACTTGTCTTAAAGGGTTTGGTCACCCAAAAATTTAAATTCTGTTATTAATTACACACCCTCATGTCATTTTAATCCCCCGAGACCTAATTTTTGGAACAAGAATTAAGATATTTGTGATGAAATCCAAAACTCCCTGATTTTCCATAGACAGCAACAGTCCTGATACATTCAACGTCTAGATAAAAATTCCAAAACACTGTCAAAACATTCCATGTAACTTTAGTGGTTCAACTCTAATCTTATGAAGCTCCAAGAACACCTTTGTGTGCAATAAATACTGTCTAAATGACTTTCTTTGCATATATCTTCCTCATCAGGTTTCCTACACACATTAAAAAGCTTGTGTGATGTGCTGCGGACTCTAATAGCAATATGTAAAATAAATGCCAATAGTAAATACACACCCTGACCAGTCAATGGCAAACAAAGTCATTTTTACAAGGATTCTTATTGTTTTGTTTTCAATCCGCTTAAATTTGTAAAAACTAATAAGTTAACTTAATTCATTCGTGTTGTTCCAACAAAAAGTCAATTGTGTGAAACCCAATCCACACAATAGGTTTTACACAATTGACTTTTTGCTTATCAACTTATTAGTTTTTACAAATTTAAGTGGATTGAAAACAAAACATTAAGAATCCTTGTAAAAAATTTACAGTGTGTTCTTTGGCACACAAAAGTGTTATTTTCTGGACTTTGATGAGATGAGAGAGCTAGTAAGTCTAACAAAGTAAGTCTAACAAATACACAACATCATAATTGCATTAGTTGTAAAAAAGAAAAATGCAGAAAAAATTGATATACAGTTGACATCAACAAATGTGGGCAGATGTATTTCAGTTTTAGTGCCTTTAAAAAATAACAATGTCAATGCCATATGGCAAATCCACATGCCAGGCAATAGTGCAAGAGGTTGTAGGCAGTTTTAGCCTCCCTCAAAAAAATGCATGGAAGCCTCATTCTGCTAATGTCGACAAATTGTTTTCAGTGTACTATGTACTGCTAATATGGGATGCACTTAATCTCCATGTGCATTTTAACTGTTATTAAAAATAAAGCATGCTGAGAAGCACTATATAATTTAAAACATATGCTCAAGCAATCAATAAATTCCTAAACCACATGGAATAAAAATATATGAATGAAACATATAAAACAGCAGCATTAGGAATATATGAATACAACTATATAAAGACATTATTGTTCAATTAATAGTTATTTTTTGTTAAGCCCTGCATAAGACAAGTGATTTGGAAATGATATGGGTGGATTTAATTAATATTATTTTCAACTTTAATCATAATAAACTGCTAATCTGCCAAGAATTGCAGATAGGTTGTGGCTTCCACTGTTAACGTTGTAGTATTCTATTATATTTAGCCCTCACTTTCAAGTTATTGGAATCTTTTGATTTTAATATTAATACAAATGTTGTTTAAAAACATGTTAAGCTTAAAATAGAAAGTAATATAAATTATATGTAGCAGCTTTTGCTTATTGAGTATTTAATTTTTAATTTTATATAAATATTTAAATATTGCCAAAATATGTTACTAAAGTTGAAAATTATATTATAGTATTACTTTATTATATTATTATAGCATTTCTATTAGAGATTTGTGACTGATATTAGTAGCTTCATTATTATATTCAGTTACTCTATAAACATATAATCACACTTATGAAATGTCATGAGATTTTTTCAAACATTCCAATCATTAAAAAATTGATAGTTGAATATTCTGCCAAATAATAACCCAGTGTCACTCAGTAGTTATAGAAAACCACAGAACAGAAGCGACCTCTTGTGGTGAGAACACGTAGCTACAGAAATACCAGCAGTACTTTTTATGGTGAATAGGAGAATCTTTTCCTCCTATTTTCAAGTAGAGCTCTTCATTTCTGTTCCCTTCACTTCTTTCAGTTACCTTCTAGATTTGTTTCCCACCTTTCGGTCATACCTTTTCTCTTCCTGCTATTCTTTTTCTTCTCTGCAGTCCCTCTCTCGCTTTCTCGTACCTTTGTCGTCAGTAGGGCTGAGTCTGTTGCTGGATCTCCAGGTATAGGTAAACCGATAAATTTTTTTTAATGGTCTACACTGTTATCTTAAGTCACAATACCTCAGGAAGTCATGCACAGCCCTGTCTATGTAGCCTAAAATCAGAACAAGCATCATTTCACACATTTTTTTTCTTTCTTTCTGATTCTTTCTGATTTCATTTCCCTTAATTGATTTCCAAAATGTATGTCAATGGTTACAGATTTTCAGCATTCTTCAAAATATTTTTTTTTTTCAACAGAAGAAAGAGCATTTAGTAAGTACATTTTCATTTTGGGGTGAATTGTTCTATTAACACCCTTTATTAATCCTAGTCAGTGTTAATTCTATTTCAAGCATTATTTTACTACATTGTATGATCAAAATCTGTTAACAATTAATGCACTGTAAGCTACCAAAGCTGTTACCAACTTCATATTTGAACTATACTTGTGCAAAATTGACAAATCTTAAAGATCTCAAAATTAAGAACTAGGTTTTAAGATCATAAGTCATATGCTGACATTGGTAAATTCGCTATGAACTAGCATAAACATATTATTTTATTCAATGTTATACCAAAGGTTAACAAATGCTGTAAATGATTATTTTATTTGTTGGTTTAGCCTTTTAAGGTATTAACTAATGTTAATAAATGACCAAACTTACTTTAAAGTGAACTTTTCAATTGATGGAAATATCAGACTTAACAATAAGGATTTGGTTCTTATTTTTAAACATTATGATGGAGTCCTTTTTTTGTCCACACTTTACGATACGATTTGATTTGTTAAAATTAGTCAGTTACATCAGTTTTCAATAACTGAGAATGAACAATAGTTCTACAACATTAACTCATATTACTATTACATTTTAACAGCAATAGTTATGTTAACATTAATGTTATGTACATTGAATGTACATAATCATGAATATGTTCATTAATTAACAAGTTAAAAGCTGTTAGTTAAAAGTTAAAAACAATAAACAAAATGTTTATTGTTAGTTTGAATGACCAGCTGAGATGTCATTGCAAAATTGTATCCAAATTATGACTATCGAAACGATGGAATGGTCAGACATCAGTCTGTTAGTCATTGTAAGTCATACCGTATGTTACAGTAAATCCCTCCCACACATTTCTACTTCACAGGCCTCCTGGAGTAAAGGGCGACAGCGAGGCCATGTGCGCGCACGCACACACACCTCTGTACACACATGCACACACATACTGTTCCCTGTTCTCACATACCGCATGCTGACTACCAGCATGTAGAGTTCAGAGCTGGGCCCCTTCAGGCCAGCATTGGAGCCTTGAACTCACACATCCAAACACGGATTACATACATTCCAACCAAATTGTGGCATTATTTGGTTGGAATGCATCACCCCCACTGTGGAAACCTGTGCGCGTGCATATATGCACGTGCATGTGTGTTTATGCATCTTATGAAGAAAGAAAGAATAATTGTATGTGTCAAAAATGTGTGGAATTGTGTATATTTGAGAGTCAATTGGCTTGTGTTTGTGTGTGAATGAAGAGAATGTTTGTGTGTGTGCACTTGTAAATTGTCCCCCTCGTTATGAAGTGGAAAACATAAGCTGTGTTTAATTAAAAACAGGCCAATCTTCACTTTAAAAGCTCTTAGGCTTTTTATCTTGCCAGTGGCAACACTTTTACATGCATGAAACAACCCCTTCACAACTGCGAATGATGTTATTGAGTTCTAAAAAGCTTTTACAAACTGCTTTGAATAATAATTTTCCATGTGCTACTTGTTGTCTCTGTAAAGTTGAGGATTTCAGGCATGTGTTGAACCCTTTAAAAGGCTTCACAGAATGCAACCATTTTTTTTCAGTTCTTTTCCTGGTTTCTAAAATCACAATTCTGTTTTTTTCCTTGTGCAGAAAACAAATCCCCACCTCGATCATTTGGACTGAATCATTCTGACTCATTAAACCGTAGTGAGCGGATTGAAGTCATCACACCTTCACTGGGCAGCAGTAACAACCAGCTCAACGCCTTCCTGCAGATCTATGTGCCAGACTATTCTGTCAGAGCTGTGTCAGACATACAGTACATTAAGGTAAACTGAAATGCCATTACAACACCAACATACAAAAAACAGAATAATTCAGAAGCTATTTACTGCACATTTGGTTCCATTTTGCCGGCTTTCAATATGGCATGGTACACTGGTTAGGGTTAGGGCTGAGGTTAGTAGAGATGTCAAGAGTACAGCTATGAAATACTGACATTTCCCGCTTACGTTTTGAGCCCATCTGAATGAATTCTTAAACAGCTGATTGGATATTGTGTTTACCTGCTCAACAGATATGACTGTGATTGGCTCCAATGATCATCTTTTGACCCTCTTCACCATTGCTTACACACATACATGGACATAGGAGCATCGAAAAGCTATGTCTATCAGAGGATCTGTCTATGAGTGGATATATGAGTGGTCTGCTGTCAGATTAGCTGATAGATGTGGCATTTAACATGCAGGATTGTCTTTTATGAGGCTAAGGCCCAATCCCAATTCTATTTTTGTAGCGATTTTATATTTTATATCTATTTTATAGCGAAATTTTGTGGTTTTTATTTCAGCGTTTTTTCTTTTTTAAATCATGACGGTAAAACACATACATAGTTATGAATGTATTAAAACAAATGCTTTGTTTGTTGAAAAAATTCATAATAATGACAAAAAAATACAAATTTTTGCATCTCCTTACTTCCATGTGCAGCCATGCTGTCATTGAATATGATGTATTCTGGGACATTTTCTTACCCCTTGGTTTTGAGTGTGGTTCTGCAAAATCTCTGTTTCAAGGGCTATCTAGCCCTTCCCCTCAGCCCTACGCCTTTGGGCAAAAGAAAATTGGGACACCCCTAAGGGGTAGAATTGGGATTGAGCCTAAATTAGCTGATACCATTAGAGTAGGGTCTTCAGTCGGTCACTCCTGTACATATTGGTATTTAAGTGGCTTGTAGATTTTCATTTGAAGCACACGTAACTGAGTTGTATGCAGAGAGTTTTCCGAATGTAGTGGTGAGGCACATTCAGTTGGAGGTTCTGGGTCCTGTCCTGTTCCTTTTGTGCTTTGCTGAGCATTACCACTGTAAGACAGGAGTTTTCTCTAAGAGAGCATGTGGTTGGATTGTGTATTTTTTCTCTGGATTTCTCTGGAAAATCACAGTTTCTGGATGTGGTAGATTCCTGCCCCCGGACAATCGTCATAACCACTGTGTTAGATGGATGGACATCCAGAATGTTGATGCAGTGCTTGTGAGTTTATGATGATGCTGTGATTGTGGATAGCATAGCTCCATGTGCAAGCTCCCTCTATTACTACCAGCACTGTGGTTAGCATGTAGAGAGGTCTGAGGATCACAGTGGGAACAAATGCGCTGGGTGAATCTCCATGGACCTCCAGCACACCTCATCCAAGCTTCAGATGAGACCTCTGGTCATCCTGTGGCATAGCCTCTCTCATTTAATGACACAGATGAGTGGATGAGTGGATGTATCGGTGGGTGAGCTGTCATGCATCTGTACTTCCCCCCTAAAGGGTTGCCTGGAAGGCCAGGTATAAGAAAGACAATCTGTCTTTGCTCCATGTCCTTTCCTACTTAAAGTAGACATGGAGTTCACGGAGGCTTGCAAGGCACCACGAATTCCTCTGCCATAACCTCATTATGTGGGGTGTATGTGGTCATTGACCAGATGGAAAAAAGTGATTGGCCACTACGCCCCCCTTCAGCTTGTGTTCAACTGAGAAAAGAGCAAGCTCTCCCTTATGCAAAGCCTCTCTTTTTTCAGGGTTGTACTGGACTCATTGAACATGATGGCACAGCTCACCGCCAAATGTGCCCAGTCAGTGCTCTCCTGTCAAAATCAGTTCAGGGCAAAACATTTGTCCCACTGATACTTAATCAGAGGCTCCTGGGGAATATGGTATCCGTAGCCATGGTCAAAATAAATGATTTTGAACAAAAAGTTATATGAACGCACAAAATCATTCCTCCCAGTGTGAATGCACTCCACTGGTTAACATGCATCGTGAAAAAAATCTTCATGCTTGCAGTGTGAAAACAGCATTACATATAATAAGGGGGAAAAACTAGCTAATAAAAAAATTTTTTTTTTCATTTTTTGTTTATTTACATTGAGAGTTTATAAAATGTAAGTAATGTTTGCAGCCTCCAGGGGGCGATCAGAATGTTTTGGCCTCACTGTTTAGCACAGTGGTCTTCAACTTTTTTATCACCACAGACCAGTCAACGCTTGACAATTTTACTGCGGACCGGGAGGGGGTAGAGTGGAAGGTTGTGGTTCATAGGTTGCTAGGTGATCATAAACTCTTTTCTCAGAGGATGACAAGTTGACAAAACATTGCTGTCACTCTGATACAAGTTTTATTTATGAAGAAAAAACAAAGCACTGCAGTATTTGGGTGTTCTGTGTTTGTCTGAGATAATTAGGCCCAATCTCAATTGTATTTTTGTCCCCTTCCCCTTGGTCCTTTAAATTTACCCCTAAGAATTGGGACAGCACTACAGCACCAGCACACATAATCAGATGTCATCACGATCTCATGCTTTAAATGAGATCAAACGGTGGTGTCTGCTGTAGTTATTCCAGTTGGGTTATTTTTTGGTAACACGAAAAACACGAGCACGGTTATGAATGTATTAAAACATGCTTGTTTTTGTAAAAATTCGTAATAATGACAAAAAAATTGTAATTTGTGGATCTTCTTACTTCCGGGTGCAGCGATCCCGCTGTTGTAGCTGGTGTATTCTGGGAAATTTTCTTACCCCTTAGTTTCAAGTGTGGTCATGAAGAACCTTCATTCGAAGGGGTATTTACCCCTTTCCCTTAGCCCTACGCCTTTAAGCTAAAGAGAATTGGGGTAAGGGGAAGGGCTAAGGGGTAGAATTTGTGATTGGGCCTTAGTCTACTGAAAAGTTTCTTGTCACGTGACTCGCGGTACTCTCCCGGCATTCATCCAACTGTGTGTGTCTGGAAGGCGCAAGTGAGTCATGCCGCACTGCTTGCGCACGCACTTCTATTGGAAATAATGAACTTGCGCTAACTCTAGAAAAGAGGCAATATGCGAACGGCTCCTAAAAGGCATTTGCAATCTCCAGCAGTTGATCTTCTTGCACAGACATTCTGGATTCACCTGATTTTTTGGGTTGCGAGACATTCCTTGGCAGTTTGTGCGTTTAGGACAAACGTTGTAGAAGAGACCAAAAACAACATTACGAACTTTTAACATAGCTTAATTTTAAGCTTTTGTAACTTGCCCTGTTCTGTTTGTTTTCAACAGGTAACGCGACAGCAGTATCAGAACGCCGTCATGGCCTCACGCATAGACAAAACCCCACAGTCCTCAGAGAGTGAGTACACTAAAATCGAAATGACTTTGACAGAGCTCCACGATGGATTGACCGATGAAACCCACCACATTGTTCAACCAGACACAGAACTGCATCGTCCACAACAAGTCCAACCACACAGGCCACAGCGAGGGTCCCATCTAGCCCTCAGCGGGGTGGTGGAGAAACACCACCCCAAACCGATATAAACTCACAGTGCAGTACTACTGGGGCCTAAGCTTGGGTTGACCCGACGCAATATGGAATAGTCCAGTGACCCAGTTCGGACCCCTTCATCCTGATAAACCGCAGTGTTTATGTCCCCCAGACCAAAGAGTTTGGAGGATGGACATTGTTGTGCTCGGATGAGCCCCTCCAGCTACACTCCGACTGTCCCGCGATGTTCACAAACACAAAAGACAGACTCCAGACAGATGTAATCGGGTGAATCAAAGACTGTTCCAAATACCGCTTTGAAGGAAACCATGAACCAAGAGCATTCTACTCACATATTTATTTATTTTGTATGCATTTGTATATATGTGCGTGTCTGAGGATATAATTGTTGGCACATGCAAGCCTGTCTGTAAATTGTGCATGTGTATGTGTGTGCCTCTATGAGTGTCACATGCTATATATATACAGTTACAGATACATCATTGTATATGTACTGGTGAGGGTCTTTTACATGTATATTTCAGAAATGGTTATTTCTACTGTCCTAAATCTGGTATATCCCTTATATATATATATATATATATATATATATATATATATATATATATATATATATGAAAGAATGAATCATTATGTTGCCTTTAAAAATCATATTAATTTTTAACAAGTGCAATGAAACAATTTATTTAAAAGATGATTTATCATGATTACTGTATTGTAAATTATAGATCTGTTTGTATCTATTCTATTTTATCACATTTGTATATTTGTTCGGAGATATTTCGGATTCACTTCCAAGGATAAACAGGTCTTTTTTGTCTGCTTTAAAAGTTGAATTCTATCAAAGGCACAATAATTTTACATTTAAAGCCGAACATGTTTTTATTTAAACTAAATGACAGACCTGTCAAGACTTTATGCAAGGGAGAATCGATATGCATCCGTGCGATTCCTAACCGAATTCAGGCCGTAACATAAAGAGTCATTAAAAGAACTACTACATTAAATCATCTGTAAGAGAGATTCCAATGTGTTTAAATGGCTGTATGTGTGTATTACCTTTGTGTCTCTTAACACTGATTTCAGTGGTTATTTATATGACTCCTGGAAACTCCTGCTATGCATACAGTTGTCTTTGAATTGAACATCATGTTATCGTTTTGTTAATGATGTACCATTTTTTTTTTTTTTTGAAAGGTGGCATTAATTGTCACATTTGACTATTATTTGAACAATCCCAAATCCATTCCTGTGGTTATTCCTATATAAATGTGGCAGCTGCATGACCCTGTTTCTACAATGTCAGACTTTGTGGTAAATCTGATTCAGGCAGCTTTTCATACTTCACCCTAGATGTTTTTCATTTTTGTTTTTCAATGGCAACTTGAACCACCAGATAAATAACAGGAATGCGTTGCTTGTATTCTATTATTTATACATGGGTCAGTACCACCAACATCCACTACTTGGCACTACGGTCTAACAATTTAGCCAAACTAAACCTTGACAAGGTTATAATCTTACAACTGATGCTCTTTATACCAAAGATTTTACTGAAGATGTGTGATCAGAGATTGTTGGGCTTTATTTAGTAACTTAAAGCCAGCATTGATTTATTTTTTGTGTGTGTTTTTTTTTCCCTAAATACATTCTTGTTTTCTAATTTGCTTTGTCAATGACTTGTAGCTACTTTGTAACTAAAATGTAAACTTAGGGAGGAAAACAGTCTAGAGAAAGTGCTATTAAACATTCATCAGTTTCACTATGAAGTTGTGTTCTTTCACTTGTCCTTTCACTTGCTACAACTTGTTCGTTGCTTTATCATCTAAAAGTCTTCCATCAAAAGACAAACACAGGATATTTCTGTCACTGTGATATATCTTTTTAGGAAATTAGCATCAGCCTTGCTCCCTCGTTTAATACAGACTATTAACTGTTAAACTGGTTTTAGATTATTGCAGAAATAAGCTCTGTGACTAGCAAAGGTTTATGGTGGTGTTGTTGTATTTATTATGATCTTTATGGATTATGTTTTTTTTTATGTTAAAAGATACTAAATAGTTACTACAGATACAGTAGTAAACCAAAGTACTGAAGTAACCTGGTTCTTTGAATGAAGTCAACATGTCACAGTATGTGTCAGCCTTGCTATGTGTGAGCCGTCAGAAGATGGTATGTCACATAAACCATGCCACACTTGCAATCTATACAGTCTATAAATACAGGTGTAACACGGGCGGTACTTTCATACAAGTGCTACCCGGGTGACCACGCCATGTGGCATATTGACTTCATTTACAGAACCAGGTTACCTCTGTAACCCTTTATTCTATTTCATCTGTCAACAGAAAAAAGAAATGCAATCATCAACATGAGAAATTCCATCCCTATTTCATCCAGTGGCTCTAAACATGGTTCTGTCAAAGCCTTCAAGACAATATCCAGATCCCATGAGGTAATAGGCTGTGGTTGAGATAGACACAGTCTACAAGCTTTCAGGTAATGCTTGATTAGTGATTGAGACCCAACTGTGCCTCCTCTAAGAGTTTGCCACAAAAAGAACACTCCTAAGAAAGCAACATGGCTGGAAAAAATCTTTCTGAAGACATTGCACCAGCCATGCCTTTATGGATGTGGTGGTTTCCTTTTGCCGTATGATGAACATGATCACTGTATTGTTTGTTTTGCTTCATTATGCAATGCAGTGCTCGCAAGCAGCTCATGGTTGTATCTGATCGTGACTCACACTGTTATAAGCAAATTGTCACTGTTGTGAGCACCCGCTGTTGTTCCCTGCACTTTAGTTAGCACTAAGGGCGGTCTGAGGGTTTCAGTGGGATAAAGTCACTGGGTAATCCCAGCACAAACCATTCAGGCTTTGGAGTGCACAGTACATCCTTAGAGGTAGCTTTGCACTTATTCAAATCAAGCAAACAGATATCCATCGCAGCATCAGAGGGTGAATTGTCATTATCCAAAGAAAGCACCCTTCATGGTGTTCATGACCCCTGCTCGATTCATTTATAATGGCTATGCTCTCCCGGATCGATGGGTGGACCACAAGGCTATGTCGAATTCACATAGTGGTGACTCCACCAGCCCACTGTCCCCTTTTTTTGGAAGAGCAGGAAGAGCTTCAGGCATAGAGGGTGTTTTTCTCTGTCCAAATATGGGGCTCTTCCCCCCTCTTCACCCTCAATGGGGGAGCATCCAAGGGTATATGTCTGTTCCTTAGGGTAGAGGTGATTATGGTCAATATTGTCCATGATACTGTACCTTCTGTCTAATGGGTTGGGCCACAACTCCCGCTCTTGGTGTAAAGGTTTTCTACCCCTCTTGATCAGATCATACACTGCCACAGGCCAGGCTGTTTTGCTCTGTATACTCGCCACCATGCCAATCTCTCCCCTGGGGTCTTGCACAACTACGGATGGCTCTGACTTTGCTCTGGCCACCAAGCCAGCAGTCTGTGCCCTGGGGCGAGTCACCCAGAGGTGCGTGGAACTGCTGCATCCCTGGTGGAGGCTGGGGCCATTATTGCAAAATGTTTGCATGTCAATATCAATTGACACCCTTGCAAATCAGTGTCTTTCCCACTGGGTGTAAACCCTCGAGTGCTGTCAGCCCAGGATGTGCTGTGTTCCAGCTTGCAGCCTCGATACAACAGTTTGCCAATGGCCAGGAGGTCGCGACTAGAGGAAAGACTCCTTCCTCTTGCACCTCCATCCTTCAGTGGCAACACACTTACACAACCTTCCTCGGCACATGTTGCTTTCTGAGGTGTGTACTCCCAACCCAAGCTGCCCCACTGCTGGTCTAGTAATATTCTCTCTGATGTTGCCACTGGTACTTAGGGTTGGGTACCAAAACCTGGTGCCATTATAGCATTGTAACCGGTATGTACTGGACCGAAACAGCATATAAATTTCAGTGCCTTATTTCGGTGCCACTGGTGCTGCGACAAGGACGTAAGTAGCATCAAGGGGTGCATCAAAGGCACACATAGATATGCGTTGTCACACCATCTGTAAACATTTAATTCTAAACAACTTTGAAAAATATGGACAGACGAGACAATGCACACAGTACAGCGCGTTCGGTGAGTGAGAGCAACTCTCTTCAGATCAACACGGATGATTGCGTACATCAAATTTTCTTAAACTAAGCATTCTAAAGTGTATTTTACAAGCAAGGATTCTGACACCGCAATGTGAAGCAGATGCTTTACAAAAGTTGCGTGTTAGGGGGAAACACGTCAAACTTAATGACACATTTGAGGGCTCATGGAATAAACTTAAAGGCAGAGGAATGCACTGTCTATGAAAGCTTGCGACATCATCTGGCACTTTCAATGAGTACGTACATCGACACCAATGCTCCGATTTTAATATGATTAAGACAATACTCAGATTAAGAGTCTAGACTACCATGTAAATGGTGATATTTGATTACCTTACAGGACCACAGACACCTGTGTCACGAAATGCTGAGGTTTTTTCTTTTCATTCAACGTGCGGAATCAAATTCCATTAAAAGAGCCACCATTCCTTACTTAATGCTTGCATCAAATACCTGTTTGTCATGGGGCATGAATGAAATGTTCCTGAATGAAAGTGAAACTGCAGTTAAAGTTGAAAAATTAAAAACGAAACACCTGAAATTACATGAAAACATGGAGGAAACATGAATAGCGTGGTGACACAATGACATGAATTGATCTATGTACTATAACATGTAAGATGGGATCATGAAAGGAACATACAAAAAGCAACTCATGTAAACACCTTAATCATATTTTTGTCTTATTCAGATTAAAGCAAATCATTAGATTACTGATAAACATGTAAACATAGGGCGTACTCACACTATGTACAGTTGCCTTGAACCAGGCCAAAGCACGCTTGTCACCCCTCCCGTCTTTCCCGACGGCCCGCACTCACATTACATTTGGGCCTGAGCATGCTTACGTCATCGATGATGCGCTGTATAGTAAGAAGAAGTGCTCTCGCTCAGCACAGTGGAGATTTCTTTAGTTATATTGTTTTAGTTGTTTGGGATGCAGTGACACACAGTCAAATATTTCGCCAAACAGATCAGCCACTTTTGACGTCATAAACAATCATAAAGTCATAAAGTAGGTCATAAAGTAAAATCATAAAGGAGGTTTGCTGAAGGTGCAGCTGTCGTGCAGTAAGGGGTTTGCGTCTTTAATAATCTACGACAGTTTGTGTTCATTGAACATTAAGAATGATTAATAAATTCATTTGAAACAGTCTTCAGTATAAGGCCCAGGTGCGCTTTGCACTCACACTACAAGCGCACCGTGCCAAAGCCTATGTGAACCGCGCTCTGGCACACCTCTTCCAACCGGGCCAGGGCCGGCCAACTCAGAGCACTCACACTTCTCAAACAATCTGGGAAACGGGCCTGGGCACGGTTTTGATAGCATAGTGTGAGTACGCCCATAGTCACAAGCACCAACCCTAGATAAAAGGAGTTCAGTATTTTGCTGACAGCTTTTCCACAGGTTAGTAGTAAGCTAATGTAATTTCATAATGCAAATCTTAAATTCATGCTAACCAACAAATGATCAAAGGAAACATATTAATGTAACTCAAATATATAAAATATGAATTGATGTTTACTTCAAACTTTAATTATGTTGTTCTAAAAATATTTTTTTTAAATATTTTGTCAAATAAAAGATTTTTTTAGAGTCATCCACCATAATTTTGTGGCTCAAAAGTATCGGTTCAGGCACCGTTTTGGCACCGGTACTTTTTAAAAGTATCGATTTAGCATCGGTATCAAAATAACCCCAAACGATACCTAACCCTACTGGTACTGGCTCTGTCAGCCTGGTAAGCGCTGCTCAGCCTGTCATAGTGGCTCATACCGATGATCAGACTCAGCTATGCAATTCAGTTCACCAAGCGGCCTCCACGTTCAGGAGTGTTCGAAAATCCCACTGTGAAAATCTGTACAATCAGTCAAATCTGCAGCTGCCTTTGTCTTGTCAAGGTTTTTGATGTTGTTAGAGAGACTTGGGATGATGAGCCTTCGCAAAGCAAAAATGGAATTCAATATATCTTGGACCTACAAGCAAAACTCCACGCACTGGGGCTGCTCTCTACGGAGAATTTGCTCAAGACCCAGGATGAACATTGCTGGCGTTATGATAAGGTCACTGAATTACGAAAATTTGCACAGGGAGATAAAGTCCTTGAACTGCAGAATTCTTCCAGCTCCAAATTACTCGCCAAGTGGCAAAGGCCATTTGTGGTCACACAATCTTGATTATGAGAGGGTACGAATGGACAGGAGGGGGGCACGTCAGATATACCATATGGATTTGTTGAAACCATGTAGGGAGCCGAATGAGGTGATGCAGAGAGCAGGGCTGGGATCAGCTAAGCGCTGATGGTCACTGGGGGTGGTCATCTTTCGCCTGCCCAGCTCACTCATATCCGGTACCTCCAAGTTGATTTTGCAGACGAGTTCTCCCCCTGCCCGGTTGTACCGCTTTGATTCAGCACCACACAGAGACCGAACTGGACATGGTCATTAGGACCCGGCCGTATCATTTGCCTGAACATAAGAAAAAAGTGATTCAGAAAGTATTGATGCTGGAGATGGGAGTAGTAGAAGAATCCCACTGGGCCAGCCAGATCGTCTTGGTACCCAAGACAGATGAATCTGTCCGGTTCTGTGTGGATTACTGCAAGTTAAACGCTGTGTTAAAATTCGACACATATCCAATGCCTCGTATTGACAAGTTGCTTGACCAGTTAGATGGTGCTCGCTATTATTCAACATTGGATCTGATAAATGGATATTGGTATATCCCCTTAACTCCTCTATCCCGAAAAAAACGGCCTTCACTATGCCGTTTGGGATGACGGGGCACCGGCCATGTGTCAGCGTCTAATGGATAAAATACTGGCCCGACACCGCTGCCTATTTGGATGATATAATAATTTATAGTAAGGATTGGCAGCGGCATATGCAGCATGTGCGGGCTGTATTGTCGGCGCTGAGGCAGGCTGGGTTTACGGCCAACCGGAGGAAGTGCGCAGTTGGACAAGTGGAAGTGATGTATTTGGGCTCCCATATAGGTCATGGGCAGGTGCAGCCTCAAATTGCTAAAACTGCAGTCATTACAACCTGCCTGAGACCCAAGACCTAAAAGGAGGTCAGTTTTGGGGTCCAGTGGGATATTATAGATGGTTTATACCAAATTATTCAGACCTCATCAGCTCCTTGTTAGCTGATCTTACTAAAAAGGGGGAACTAGATAATGTCCAATTGTCGGAGCAGTGCCAACAGGCCTCCACTGAGGTTAAAGCTGCACTTTGTGGGGGGGCGCTACTGCACACTCCTAACTTTGCTCTTCCCTTTCTGTTACAGACAGCTGCCTGGCCTGGTAGGGTTGGGTACCGAAACTTGGTGCCCGGTACGTTTGTAACCAAATCAGTATATGAATTTCAGTGCCTAATTCTCATGCCACTGGTGCTGTGACAAGAATGTAAAGCAGGTCGCACACCAAAGCGTCGCGACGCTGCGCAGCGCCATGCATTTTAGAATTCTAACCATAGGTTTCTATCAGGGTACACACACCGGTGCCACAAGATTCAGGACACTGTTTATATTTCTGCCGCGCCAGAGAGCGCCATCAGAATAGCTTCATTTTAAATAACATCAGCGATGTCAGGCATTTGTACTTGTTGCTTATAGAAGACAAAGCACGCAGTACGGCATATGCAGTGAGTGACTCCCTTCATCAACATGCATGATCACATTCATCTAATTTGCTTAAACTAAGCATTCTAAAGTATGGCTATATTTTACAAGCAAATATTCTGACACACCAACATGCAGCAGATGCTTTACAAAAGTTGTGTGTAAGGGGGGAAACACGTCAAAATTATGAAATTTGAGGGCTCATGGAATCAACTTAAAGGTGAGGAATAGGCTGTCTTTGACAGCTTGTGACATCATCTGGCACTTTCAGTGAGTATGTTTACATGGACACCAATAGTCTGATTTTAATATGACTAAGACAATACCCTGATCTGATCTATACCTCTGGAGTACTGTCTCTTAGCTTCTCTGATGCCACGGGAAAGGTTGGCTCTAGCTGACTTTAGGCTCGCCTCATCTCCAGCTCTGAAGGCAGTGTTCCTAGCCTTCAGGAGGTTGAAGACCTCTCCTGTTAGCCATGGCTTCTGATTGGGATGGACTGTGATGGTTTTGGTGACTGTTACATCCTCAGTGCATTTGTTTATGTAGGCTGTAACAGTCTCAGCATACTCCTGGAGGTCAGTGGTGTTGTTGTAAGTGGCAGCCTGTTTGAACATATCCCAGTCTGTGGTATTGAAGCAGTCTTGTAAAGCCTCTGAAGAACCTTCTGGCCACACTTGTATCTCCTTGCAAACCGGTTTGGTGACTTTAACGATCGGTCTGTAAGCAGGCATTAGCATGACAGTTAAGATAGTTCTGCTGATTGTACTGGCATCCTACAAGATAGTCAGGACCTGGAGGCCAATGAATTGTGCCTGAATTTTGGACTGGCCAACTATCATGTTATTCTAAGACCCAGCCCAGCTACATGCGCAAGGTTCCTACCCCTCCTTTCAGGGATCAGGTATTGAGCTGGAGGAGGCAGACTCAGCCCTCTCACTGCTGTGTCCCATTCGTGCACTGTGCATGTACGTAAATGCACTCAGAGCAAAATATCCTTTGAGCAGCTCTTTGTTTATTTTGAAGGTTGGCAGAAGAGATGTGCTGTATCTAAACAGAGGTTGGCCCACTGGATAGTGGATGCCCAATGCCCTTGCACACCTTACTCAAGGCAAGCTGTGTCTCCTGGGGGTGAGAGCACACTCTACTGGAGGTGTTGCCTCCACCTGAGGATTAACACGTGGAGCCTCTCTTACAGACATCTGTAGAGCTACGGGTTAGGCGACACCTAGCACATTTGTGAGATTCAACAATCTCCGACTAGAGCCAGTATCTTCTCGAGGGCTGGGTAACACCAGTCAGTTGGGAGTAAGCTAAGCTTGTAGTCAAAATGCTTTCTCTGCCACACTCCCTAACTCGAGGCTGCATGCGTGTTATACTGCTTTGCTAGCTTGGGTTTCCCGAACTCTAGAGAGGTGCAGGGAGTGCAGGCCTGTTACATTATTGGTATGACTGCTTGGTCAACCGGTGTTCTAGAGTATGGTGCCAGCTATGGTCCCCTCTCCAGGAGACCCCATATATATCTCTGTGTTAGGGAGAAAGGTGCAACAAACGTGTTCCAACACAGAGCTGAGTTTCTTCATTAACTGGGATATCCAGCACATGCAAGGAAACCGGCTCCACTCAAACATTAGAAAATCTCGCAAATGTATTAGGTGTCAAATGTGTCCTTGTTGAGTGTGGTCTCACCCCTGGGGGACATGGCTTGCCCTGGCACTGATAAGCGAGAGCAATGGCAACAGCATCCACATCGATGGGCAATAGCATCTACTATCCAGTGGGCCAACCTCTGTTTAGATTTGGTACTTAGCTTCTGCTGACCACCATAACAGACAAAGAGCTGATCAGAAGATCTAAAACTCTGTGTGGTCCACATAACACAGCAAGGAAAGGGCTGGGCCTGCCTCCTCCATGGGCAGTTCTTGCAGGTTCACCACCTGGTCTCTAAAGGGTGTGGGGTAAGAACATATATAGTTGGGGTCTCAGGATAACAAGAGAGTACGCCGGCATGAAATCCAGGCATGATTTACTGACCAAAACTGCCTCCAGGTCCCTGACCATCTTGATCGATGCCAACGCAACCGGCATAGCTGTCTTCACAGACAGAAATCTCAAGGATACTGAGTCGAGTGGTTCGAATGGATTTCTCTGCAGGCCACCTAACACTACAGAGAGGTTCCAAGAGGGCATGAGGGAGAGGCAGGGTGGATTTAATTGCCTCGTGACTCTGAGAAACCGGATGCTGAGGATATGCCTTCACAACGTGCCACTATCCACCATGTCTTGATGAGCAGAGATAGCGGCAACAAAAACCTTCAGTGTGGAGGGGGACAGTCTCTGCTCCAACCTATCCTGAAAGAAAAAAAGCACAATGCTGATCTAGCGTGTCTGGGGTCTTCTCCACGAGAAGGGCACCATTCAGTGAACAGACTCCATTTCAGGGTGTAGAAATGCATCGCAGAGGGTGCTCTAGCCTGAGTGATGGTGTTAACCACCGCAGCTGGTAAGTGACCTAAATCCTCCGCACTCTGTCTATGAACCACACGTGGAGGTTCTAGAGATCTGGGCATGGGTGCCAGATAATGCTTGTCCTTGAGAAAAAAAGTCTTTCCTGGTAGAGGCTTTTCCCACCAGGAGGAGGCAGTCACGAGGAGAGAGAGTTTTGATATCCAGGTCTGGTTGGGCTAGAGACTAACAAGACCTGCTCCTTGTCCTCTCTTCAACTTCGCATCAGCTCGGCTCTATTGGTGCTATCATGTTATCATGGTGGTTGAGTCCAGCTCCAACCTGAGAAAAGAGATGCTCTGCATGTGGACAAACTTGCTCTTTTTTTGGTTGAATTGAAGATCCAACAGGTCAAGGTGCCGAAGCCCCCTGTTCCTGTGCATAACCAATTGATCCCAGGACTGACCTATAATCAGCCATTTGTCGAAATAATTGACTATGCGAATGCCTGTGTGCTTCAGAGGCGGCAGGACACCCTCTGCAAGCTTAGTAAAAACCTGCGCAGACAGGGAGAGCCCAAAGGGGAGGACTGCCATGCTCAACCCTCAAATGCAAACCACAGAAGTTGCCGGTGACATGGACGATGGCCGGATTGCTCGATGCGCAAAGGTCCAGTGATGTCCTTCAGATAAGCTAGCAGCTGTCTTTTGAATGACTTCATGGCCACAGATGTTAACGAAACAGGTCTGTAGTCATTGAGTCCTGTGATCTTTGGCTTCTTCTGGATTGAGATGATGGTGGAGCATTTGAAGCAGGATTGAACTTTGCGCTGTTTAAGTGATCTGTTGAAGATCTGTGAGAAAATGGGAGCCAGATGGTCAGGGCAGGTTCTCAGACAGGCTGGTGAAACACTGTCTGGGCCTGGTGCTTTCCTTCTCTTCTGTTTACTGAAGATCTGACGCACATTATCCTTACTGATCTGGAGTGCAGAGGGGGAAGAGGGAGATGGCTGGAGATGTTGAAGGCTGTGTAGAGAGATGGTCAGAGTAGGTGTGGATTGTTTGGTCAGAGGTTTCAAATCTACAGTGGACCATATTCAGCTCATTTGCAAGATGTTTATTGCTGTCGATGCTGGGAGATGGTGTCTTGTAGTCTGTGATGTTTTTCAGGCCTTTCCACACTGATGCAGGGTCGTTGACAGAAAACAGGTTTTGCAATTCTTCTTAGCCACACCATTTTCCTTTGTCAGTGTGTTCCTGACCTGATTGTACAAGATCCTCTCCCCACTCCTGTAGGCATCCTCTTTGGCATGACGAAGCTGTCTAAGTTTTGGTGTGAACCATGGTTTATCATTGTTAAATGATAAGTAGGTCTTGGTAGGGGATCCATAACTCCTCACAAAAACTGTATGAGGTTACAGTCTCTTTGACCTCGTCCAGGTTGGTGGCTGCAGCTTAAAAAAAAACTCCAGTCAGTGCATTCAAAACAGGTTTATAAGACCTGCTCTGTGTCGTTGGTCCATCTCTTAACAGTACTTAATTCTGGGTTAGTTGTTTTATGTTTTTGCCTGTAAGTGGTCGGAGAGTCCTAGAGCTGTTCTGGCGACGGAGTCATATGCATCCTTTATTGTGGTATGGCAATGGTCCAAAATATTACTTTCTCTGGTGGGGCATGTAATGTGCTGTTTGAATTCAGGCAGCTCATGTGTGAGTTCTGTCAGATTAAAGTCACCGAGAATGATAAAATCAAAGTCCGGGTGTCGTTGTTCAGCAGGCACCTATACCCAGGTGTCGTGTAGCAGGCACCTATACCCAGAATGTGGGCTGACCAGCGGGTATGCCAACAAAGTAACAGGCCAAGCACCTGACTCCTCGGCTGAGTCAGATGCTGGGGGCCTCGGAGGAACTCTGCAGGGTTCGCCAAGTGGGGAACTCAACTGACATAGTGAGAACGCGCACGTATCTCTGTGTTAGAGAGAGAGAGGCGCAGCAACCATTTACAACACCAAACCAAATTTCCTCATTCACCGAGGTTTCCCAGAACACAAGATTATAAAATCTTGCAAATGTATTAGGTGTCGCCCAGCCCGCAACTCTACAATGTCTGTTAGAGAGGTTCCCCATGCTAACGGCCAAAAGGATGTCTGTTCCGAGTGGAGTGTGCTCTCACTCCTGGGTGCGGGTACCAAATGGTGCCTGTCCCAGAGAAGAAAGATTCTTCAAGGTGATGTGCCAAGGAGAGGCCATCACGAGGAGAGAGTTGAAAAACAGGTCCGATTGAGCCAGAGAGGTGCAATAAACAGACCTGCTCCATGTCCTCCCTGACTTTACACAGTATCTGTGCAAGTTGGCTGCGCATAGGCTGCATGGTTGAGCTCGGCAGGGAAGAATGGGACGCAGCGATTCTTCCATGTATGACTTCACTGACAGCGAGCCAGCGAGCAGAGACATGCGGCGAGAGCCATCACCATAGTCGCCCTGCTGTCCGTCCTGACCATCTTGTATTTCCCCTCAAGCACTGGTAAAATACGGTGCAGCGCGAGACACATTGCCAACAGCTGCAGGCAATTAAAATGCAAAGGGTCTTATAGGGTCTTTAACCACCTGTCCGCTTGATCCCATTCCCTCTCATATCTTGCAAGCTATTTCTCCTGCAGTCATACCAACACTGACTCACATAATTAACACATCTCTTGACTCTGGTCTATTCCCTACTTCATTTAAGCAGGCTAGGGTAACCCCACTGCTAAAGAAACCCAACCTGGATCAAACGCTACTTGAAAACTACCGACCTGTATCCCTGCTTCCATTCATGGCCAAGATTTTGGAGAAAGTAGTGTTCAATCAAGTCCTAGACTTTCTTACTCAAAACAACCTCATGGACAACAAGCAATCTGGCTTTAAGAAAGGCCACTCAACTGAGACTGCCCTGCTCTCAGTCGTGGAGGATCTCAGACTGGCTAAAGCAGACTCTAAATCATCTGTCCTCATCTTGCTGGATTTATCAGCTGCTTTAGACACTGTAAACCACCAGATCCTGCTAGCTACGCTTGAGTCACTGGGCATCGCAGGCACTGTTATTCAATGGTTCAGTTCCTACCTCTCGGACAGGTCATTCAGGGTGTCGTGGAGGGGAGAAGTGTCCAACCTACAGCATCTAAACACTGGGGTACCTCAGGGCTCTGTTCTTGGGCCACTTCTCTTCTCTATCTACACAGCATCTTTAGGAACAGTCATCCAGTAACATGGTTTTTCCTACCACTGCTATGCTGATGACACCCAGCTATACCTCTTTTTTCACCCTGACGATCCCTCGGTTCCAGCTCGCATTTCAGCCTGCCTGTCAGACATTTCACACTGGATGAAAGATCATCATCTCCAGCTTAACCTCACGAAAACGGAAATGCTTGAAGGTTCTGCCAACCCGACTCTTCACCATAACTTTTCAATCCAGATGGACGGAGCAACCATCACTGCATCCAAAATGGTAAAAAGCCTTGGAGTAACAATTGATGACCAACTGAACTTCTCTGACCACATTTCTAGAACTGCTCGATCTTGCAGATTCGCACTCTACAACATCAGAAAGGTCCGACCCTTCCTATCTGAACATACAGCTTAACTCATTGTTCAAGCTCTTGTTCTCTCCAAACTGGACTATTGCAACTCTCTGCTAGCCGGGCTACCAGCTAGTTCTATCAAACCTCTTCAGCTGCTTCAGAACGCAGCAGCACGAGTGGTCTTTGATGAACCCAAAAGAGCACATGTCACTCCGCTACTCACCCGTTTGCACTGGCTGCCAGTTGCTGCCCGCATCAAATTCAAAGCTCTGATGTTTGCTTACAAAGTGACCGTTAGCTTGGCTCCTTCATATCTGCTCTCACTTCTGCAGATATATGTGCCCTCCAGAAACTTGCGTTCTGTGAATGAACGTCACCTCGTTGTTCCATCCCAAAGAGGGAAGAAATCACTTTCCCGAACTCTCACATTCAATCTGCCCAGTTGGTGGAATGAACTCCCTAACTACATCAGAACAGCAGAGTCACTTGCTGTCTTCAAGAAATGACTAAAAACGCAACTGTTTAGTCTCCACTTTCCTTCCTAATCTGCAACTGCCTCTCTGGCTATACCACTAACTGTGCCCTCTCTCTCTCTCTCTCTCTCTCCAAAAAAAAAAAAAAAAAAAAAACATTTTTTACTAATGCTTTGCTTCTTAGACTTTACACACCTGAAACTTGTCTATAGCACTTGTTCACTGCTGCTCTTATAGTTGTGTAAATTGCTTCCTTGTCCTCATTTGTAAGTCGCTTTGGATAAAAGCGTCTGTTAAATGACTAAATGTAAATGTAAATATGGAGCAACCCGAGTGGCGAGACAGCGGCTGCGGATGCCATATGCCCCAGAAGCCTCTGAAATAATATCAGTGCAACCACAGTTTTCCTGTCGAACTCTCTCAGACAGGTCAGCATCAGCCCGGGTGCTCTCGGGGGAGGCTCGCTGTCATGGTGATCGAGTCCAGCTCCAAGCCAAGAAAAGAGATGCTCTGCACGGGGGGCGAGCTTACTCTTTTCTTGGTTGACCTGAAGCCCCAGTAGGTTGAGGTGCCGAAGCACCCTGTCTCTGTGCATAATCAATTGATCCCGCCAGTGAGCTAAAATCAGCCAGTTGTCGAGATAATTGAGTATGTGGATGCCTGCCAGCCGAAGGGGCACTAGGGCACCCTCTGCGAGCTTGACAAAAATCCGCAGAGACAGAGAAAGCCTGAAGGGGAGGACCCATACTGCTATGCTCGACCTTTGAACGCAAACCGCAGTTTTGTGGCGTGGAAGTATGGTGACATGGAAATACGCGTCCTTCAGGTCTATTGCTGCAAACCAATCCTGAGGACGAATGCACCGGAGGATGTGCTTCTGCGTATGCATTCTGAACAGCAGCCTGTGAAGACAGCAGTTAAAAAATGTGCAGGATTGGCCGTAGCCCACCGCTCATTTTGGGTACGATGAAGTACGGGCTGTAAAACCCGCTCTTCATCTTGGCTGGAGGGACCATCTCAATTGCATCCTTCACCAGTAGGACAGCAATCTCCTCTTGCAAAACGGGGGCAGACGCAGGGCTGACCCTGGTGAAATACACGCCCCTGTGAGTTTGGGAGGTCGTTTCATTAATTGAGTTGCGTGGCCGAGTCTGATTGTACAAATGAGCCATTGTGACAGGCTGGCCAGTGCCAACCAGGTTTGTGTTCTATTTGATTGTGGATCCGTTTCACTGGTCTGGAGTCAGCTCTAAACAGTCTAGTGGATGCCTGATGTTTATATGCTTAAAATATTGTTTAGAATTGCACGCACGCACCCACGTGGAAATTTTCCTAGTCTATCTGTGTTTTAACCAATCAGGTTAGAACACCTATATGTATGACGCAGTTAATGACGTTATGTGAGAGTATAATTGTTATTGATTTGTGATTGTAAGCAGAGCAGCCTAGGAACTCATTGCGACTGTTGAAGTTGGCTTCTGCTGATGAAACTGCAAACTATCTTCAGTAAACTTTATTTATTTATTGGAATCTCGGACTCTGGCATAAATTGACCACAATGGCACGTTCAATGTGGGGAATTAACTCGTACCCCCTAGCTGCTCCATCTTCAGACCCACGGCCGAAGCAGCCTGAGAAAGCACGGCCATCATGTCTGCTTCTAGATCCGACGTTGCGCTCACCACCCTGGTGGGAGGGAGCAGGTTCGAATCCCTTATCAGACAATGATAGCCCATCCGGGAGAAGCAGCCTCCTTTCTCGTTGGTACCTCCTTTCTCGCTGTCTCTCTGTGAAGATTCACTTGGAGAAAACCATCAAAGACTATCTCGGGAGCTTAGTGAAAGGCTCTGAAAGTGAAAAGGATTCCTCGGCATGGCATGAGCAGCATCTTTATACAACACTGATTTTAATTGATGGCAGCTGTTCACGCTGATGCTGCCAATGTCATTTCATTGGCCCATTTTATTACTCTTTCAGATGATTGGATTCTGATGAGATCCGCATAGTGGAAGTTTTCCACATAGCATTGACGTTCCCCTCGCGAAGGGGAACCCGAACGCTCACCCCTTATCGTTCCACCTACGGTACACAGAATGCTTTAAGGGGAAACCTCGCAAGAATAATGACTCTCCAACAAAGACTAAACATTTTATAAAAAGCTTTCGAAAGCTGAGACTCGCATGACTAGAATGATTTCAACCGTTTTAGGACACGAACACAGTGGACATTAGTGTCCTCTGTTGAACTGTTAACAACTAAAGAGACAATAACAAATCCTTCTTTGACCCCTACTCCTCCTCCTTTTCCTTAATAGGGTGGCACGGTGGCCCAGTGGTTAGCATTGTTGCCCCATAGCAAGAACGTCACTGGTTCAAGTCCTTAACAGGCCTGTCGACTTTTTGTGTGGAGTTATCACGTTCTTCACGTTTTTTTTAAATTGGATTAAACCATTAGCATCTCACTCTATTTTTGAAAAATAATTTTCAAATTTTAAAGCTTGTCTCGTCTGTAGTTACATTATGTACTAAGACTTGTTGAGCATTGAAATGTTGCTATTTTCTAGGCCAATATGGCGAAGAACTATACTCTCATGCTGTCATAAAAATCAAGGAACTCGAGACTATGTTCAGGTGCTGCATATCATTATCAATTTATCTTTTTTTTTTGAGTGAGATGATGATAATGGTCTAATCTGATTCAATGATTTATGCTTAGCTAAGCTAAAAGCGCCAGAGAATGGATGAAATGAAACTATTTAACTATACTTATAGAAGGCTATACTTATACAATTTTAAAACTTCGAACACATCTGGGGAAGGGGATAGATTGGTTGGCTGTCAATCATTCATCAGTTGAAATAAAGATGCTTTGAAAGTCATTCCTAAGATTGGTCTTTCCTAACATTGTAGCTGATGTAAACTCAAATTTTCACGTAAAATTATAATGGATAGTAACACTGTATTGTTATAGATATTAATGGATATAAAGGCCTTTAATGTGATGTTGTTGAACTATTCTAAAAAACAAGAAACCTTATGTTCAGGCACGCTGTATGGTGTCAGAAAGAAATACAACAGGAGACCAATGGGGACTTTATTATGGAAAATTAACTTTATTGTACATTGCAATGCAATTTCCCGTTTGTATAAGTTTACAACTCTATAAATCAGAAAGTATCATAATTCCGGGAGCAAAACCAAACTTTAGACACATGAAATCAAAGGCCCTAAACAAACAACAAAACAAAACAGAAAATGGGATTAATAAATGCCATGGCTATTTTGCTCTTGATCTCTTTTAAAGACAAAAAAACAACAAACAAAAAAAAGGGTTGAGCCTTTTCCTTCTATAACCTGAAAGCTAAAAAAGTACATTAGACAGAATAATGTTTAAATTCAACATTAACTAAAAGAAAAAAAATCAGGAAAAAGATAAAAAATAGAAAAGAGCAAATATTTAGTAAGTTATTGGCACAGTCAACAAACAACTATACCGTAAACTATGCCAAAATATAATATGAAAACACTGGTTCAAACAGAATCGTACTGTATGCAAAGCTACCTTTGATTAAACGAATGTGATCTAGAATAATGACTAATGGCATAATTGGACGAATACTGTTTAAACTCAATGTCTTTGCTATTATATTACTTTCAAATATAATCTAAGCCAGTTTCCCCTTGCATAGACAGCTAAAAAGGACAACTGCCTACACCAGTGCAAATTAGCCCAGGGCTAGTTTTATTCCATGTCCAGGGAACTAGCCATATTATCTATCCTATTTATTTTTTATATATATATATATATATGTATATATATATATATATATATATATATATATATATATATATATATATATATATATATATATATATATATAAAGGAAAAGGAAAAAAGAGTTTTTTTTTTTTTTTTGGACATAAACACTCCCTATACCAGTCTCTAAAGACCAGGACCAAGAACAAGTATATTTTTAAAAGAACTGCTCCATTTTGGGATGTCCAGTTGTATTGACATATATAAAATATGCAATGTATGTTTAAAAATATCTTGTTTAACAGGTTCCTTAGAAACAGACTTTTGAAAATCTAAAAAACTATTTTTGTGCCTCATAACAAACCTTTCTACCACAGACCTACTCGGTCTTCCCTTTAGAAAACTGACAGTCAGACCCATGAAAAAAAAAAAACACATTCTCTAAAAAACCAAAATAACATACAGTTATAATATGAATACAGGTATTACATGTTGCATTACAGCTCAGGTAGCTTCATTTAGATCCTACGTACTATTATCTTTGAGTAATGCATATAAAAGTCACACTATCATCCTAATCTACCTGTTTCATGCACTTGGAACGCTTCCCAAAGCCAAACAGTGTTCTCTATAAACCATTAACTACCGTAATGCTCAATAACAATGTTTATTTTTTAACAAGCGACACTAAAAAGTGTCTAATAGGACCCTTGAAGCTAAATCAAACAACAACTCCACACCGTTTTGGTCCATATGGGAGTAAACCGTCAACAGAGTTCAAACATGAGTCACTAAATTCCATAGAAACAGTCACCAGAGCAACAGCACTCATTCTCAACCCTTTCCTTTCACAATGCCCAGCTGCTACTCTACTTTTTCTCCCAATGACTGATGTGTAATAACAAACTCCTCACTTGTTTTTTTTATTTTTTTGTTTCTATTTTTTGCATATCAAGGTCACTTACAGTATATATGATGACTAGTTGAATAGTTTTTGCATCTGATATAAGTCTGGCAGATATAAATGGCACGTAATGACAAAACTAGAGCGTTCTGCTTAGCTTATTCAAGAGTATAAAAACAGTCAAAGTGAAATCATAGTGTTTACTTATGTTTTTTTTTTTTGGCTAAATTAGATGTGTGTGTTTGTGATTAGACCATTTTTTTGTGCATGTGTGATCCCTTATATGACAAGCAACTACTGTAGCATTAGCTAAAATGTCTGTATTAAAAACAAGATGTTAACAACAAACCAAAAAAAAAAAAAAAAAAGCGGCTACATGTTGTTGCCAAGTAACTGGATTCTTGTGTTGGCTGCACTTACTCACACACGTCTCAATGAACCATGCTTTTTTTCTTTCTGTGCTTCATTCAGATTCTCAACACGTGCTGGATTTCAACACAGACACTCTGCCAACATACACACACTTTTTTTTCCTTTTTCCAAAGTAATGGGATTCCAAAACTGGATACAGCCTTTGCAGGAGGTAGTAACCAAGATATTCTGACTGGATGGACTGGCTATTCAGAAGTTACTCTAAAACTATAAAATATATAGTAAAATATTCCTATAACATCCCTAAAAACATGTGTATCACACTTAAACAGATTTTAACACTCATCCTATCAAGACTCTGATTTTCTGAGTCTTTGTATAAAAAATAATGCAAGGTTTCACCAATATGCTGCATGTATGATCAAACATGAATGTCTAATGTAAACTCCCAAGTTTTACCATCAGTTCACAGTAAAGTAAGTGTCCCTTCCACTGGATGATTATCACATGACATTACATAGTGAGCGATAAGAGATTCCCATCCAATGTTCTTTTAAACAAACCTTTGTTCATTTCTTTAGTCATCTTTAACAGGAAACTGTCAGTTAGGGTGAACTGCACTTAAATACTCGTTTTCAGCTTCATACATCAACTCATTTCCTCCTTATCATCCAACGTGTTTTACCCTTCAAATGATCAAAACCATCTACTCCTCCTCCTCTTCCTCTTCTTCATCATCGTCTTCATCGTGGCAGTGTGTGATTTCCTGTGGCGGTTGAGCGAACAGATGCGGTGGTTTGATTTCGCTGATGGAGCGCGTGAGCTGGTTTCTTTTGCAGTCGATGTCTTTGCAGTCCACACAGTGGCGGTTACGCGTGGCCAGAGGAGACTCGGTATCGGTGTCTACATGAGCGTGTTCTACTGTGGACTCATGGGGCATCTGGGCAAGAGAAAAGAGGAGACAGCCACAGTAAGAAAAAAACATTTTCCACTGGTTTTGGCACTGAGCACTAGAATATAGGATTTTTTTTGAAAGTCTTGAAAGGGTTGCTTATTAGTGACACTTCTTTAAGACCTTTTTCAACATTCAAGAGATTTTGTTTACACTTTAGTTTGAGTAACAATTTCCAATATAAATTCCCTGCTGATTACCTGTTTATTAAGATATTGGCCTGTTTATTAGTACTTACAAGGGCTTTTTACACTGGGCTTAATCCCGGGAAGGCCCACAATAAATCTGCGCCCACAGACACAAATGCATTGTAAAACTTACAAAAGTTAAAAAGTTATTTTTTAATTTCATGTGTTTTATCTCAAGTTTTTAGTTGCTATACATTTATTTTTCATTTATTTCATTATTATTATTTTTATTTGAATATACAAGTAGTACACAAAATGAGATCACATAGAAAGAAAACAAAACAACAAAAACATGAAAGAACAATGTGTGTGTGTGCGCGTGTATACAAAGGTAACTAGGTGGACGGTCAGAGTACATACATAAGGGGAAGAAAAAAAAAAAAAAAAAAAATTATATATATATATATATATATATACACACACACACACACACACACACACACACACACACACACACACACACACACACATGAACAACATGTATATCAGTCTGTAAATGAAGCAAATAGCATAGATATAAATAAAATAGTTAGAGAAAAAAATCAATCAGTGGTATGGAGTGACAACAATGATAGTAATGTAATATTGACAGTAAAATGAAAGAAAGGACAACAGTAATAATAACTGACAACAACAATAATAATAATTACAAGTACTACACCAACTACTACCACAGAAAATTACTAATTTTACAACTACTACTGCTGCTACCACAGCCACAATGACGACTACAACTACAACGGCTACAACCGATACTACTACAACAATGACTACTACATCTACTACAATTGGTACTATGCCAACAGCATTTTTCACTACTACAACATCTACATCGACAACATCTGCTACTTCTGATACTACTACACCAACAATGTCTACTATTACTGATACTAATACAACTAGTACTTCATCAACCACAACTACTACTACAATGACAACAACAACAACAACAACAACAACCTGAATAATGACAATGGTAGAAATACTCATAATAATGATAATGAGGAGATAACAGGAGGACAAGTCAGAACAGTTATAAAATAATAATGGTAACAGTGCAATGCCCAGGCTGCCAAGCCCACGTCACACTTACCCTGTGGATGTAGTATATGCAAGTTGCTATACTCTTTAAACCATTCTGCAGAAATCTGAGATTTTGTACAAAAATAGCAAAACATGTCTGCAGATTCTGTCTGGCCCTGACCCTGTGTTATTACTGTTCAAAACACTGCTTTTAACACCAGGTAAAGAAACATCTCAAAACTGTAATTAAAAAGCTGTGTTAGCACTGCATTTTACCTGGGGTTTTTAAGTGTGAAAGTGTGAGCGGTGTTTGCTTGGTGCAGCTGGGTGCATGGCAACAGAGAGCCAATCAGAAACTGAGCTGTGAGGTTCATGTCATGTCAGTAACTGGAGGCATGCATCATGTATACAGCAGTCACTAAGTGAAAAGTGCGATAATATTAAAAGATTAAAAGCATGTAGGGACTGATCGGCGACTCTTTTTGTAACTGACAAAAAGAAGTGAAACTGCTGTGTAAACAGCATCCGAACAGCAACAATGACTCTGCAAATATGCAAATAAGAACGTTAACCAGAGATTTATGAATGTACATGCCTGTTAATGAATACCCAGGATTATTCGTTAACCCAAAGTATAGTATCAGCGGAGTAAATTGTGATTACAGATTACAGAGTTAACGATTTCAACTCCTATAAAGTATATTATTCTATATCCCTGATACCAATACACAAACCAAACTTCTACCATACTATTGATAAGCAGCAAATTAGGAATTTAATGAGCTCCATGTCAAGGAAAACAACAACAACAACAAAAAAAAAACTTTGTTTAGTCATGAGTTGGTACAAGTTGATGATATTTGCGTGCAATAATCATTCTGGTGTGTACAAGTCTAAAATGCTATAGTCTTGTTCAGATTGTTGCTCCATCACAGCACAACAGATATCAATTCAATGATTAAACGTTTTTTTTCAACTAATAAACCAAACTTTTTTTTTTTCCTTTTACAGAACTACTATTAAAGGATCATTTTACCCAAACATTTTTCTACTCTTAAGTGATTCTAAACTTTTATGAATTTCTTTCTTCGTTGAACACAAAATACATTATTATGAAAGAAAAAAAAATGCTGGAAAAAAGCAGGATTTGTCATACAAAGTATGGTTGGGCGAGGTCAACCAATTTGGCATCGAACAATCTGTAAGGTAAAACATCGTGATGGACGATGGCATTGTTGTCATTGATGGCAGTGAATTAATTATTTATGAATAACTTATTATTTCATAATGAATTAATCATTTGTAACCTACCGTTTCAACTACCTGACCCGCATGGTCTTTGTTTTACCCATAACCAAATCATAAATAAATAAATAAAGATTACACACAAATTATCACCTGTCAATCACTTTTTCCACTCTGGCATGAATAGGCAGAGTGATCTGTGTCGTTGTAATGGCGTCGACAAACTTGGTTGGTAAAAAAGGTGCACAACAGTGTTTGAGGTACCAACCAACAGTATCTGAGGTTTTCACTAAAATTAATAAGTACAAGCGTGAAAGCGAAAGATTGAAGCAATGCACTGATGCTGTGCACGTTACCTGATTCAAAAGACAGAAGAGTCGTTAGACAAAGATTAATTAAATATCACATTTAACAACTATAGTGAGACGTGATCCAGCAGGACTTGATAACCTGTCTGACGTGCACTACTCTCTGGGGTTTTATGATTAAAGCACCCACTGACTGCTGGAGCTCAGACGCTGCAGCGCATGACAGAGTGTGTGTGTTTGTGTGTGGTTTTCAGCGGTATAGTGTGGAAGGAGGGCTTTTCAGAATAGCTAGGTGAAACGCCAGTGTGGACGTGGATCGTTTCGTTCTGAAATGCCATTTTAAAACTAAGATATATTAGTGTAAACAGGGCAGTGTGTATATGTTTCAGGTGGGTTGCTGCTGCGATGGGGGCGGGGCAGAGGATCGTGATGCCGACTCAGCATCGTGATGGCTATCGGCCATGGCAATGTCTATCGGCCATCGTCGATGGATGATGGCATCGTCGATGGACGATGGCATCGTCTATCGAAACAACCTTAATACATAGTAAATAAACTACAGAAGTTAATAGTTGTTTTTCCAACATTCTTCAGTATATCTTCATTTGTGTTCAACAAAAGAAAAACTCAGCAGCTTTTGGACAAGTGGAATTTGAGTACATTTTAAACATGAATATGAAACATGTAAATGAAATATCCTTTTTACAGTCCTACTGTAAGTTACTCAACAAAAGGCAATGCCAGAATCATAGCATAACTGCGGTGACAATACATGCTTAGGTTTAGACTAAAAGAAAAAAGAAAACAACATTATGGCCCACATCATCAAATGATCAAAAATGTGATGCTCACAGTCTGCTACAAATTATTTGTGAGTATTCTATACATTCCAACATTTATAAGATCTGTCGTTGTCAAGTTTAGACTATGTTTTGTTTTTAATATCCCTTTTAAATAATCATTTCATACCCCTTTTTACACAAGCCACACTAAACTTTGACCATTTACACTAATTAAAAAACCTCACTCATCATGCTAAATCTGAAGTGAGTACTACAAAGAAAATCAAAGCAAGCATGCACTGAGGTAAATCCAAATATTTTATATTTACAATTGATTTTAAGGCGTTCTTGTTAGAATGTAATAATTGATTTAACTACTGAGTAACAGTAATGAAATAAATGTACTTACTGGAAGGTTAGGGTCAGAATGTAGAGCAGGTTTAGGGTGAATTGTATGTAATTATGCATAAATATTTGTATATATAAAAAGGCATCATAAAATAACGTTTTATTGATTTTATTTACTACCTGAGATAATCTTTAAAATAAGGGATTGCATTTAAAATGGAACCGTGATTTGTGATATGCTTGCCACTCCATTCACATACTCTCTAGGAACAGAACAATCCTGGGTGTGTATAAGAGGTACCAGTATTTCGATACTGAGCTAGTAAGTTTAAAAAAATGCAACAATACCAGTCTTTCCATTGTACTATTTGTTTTGTTTGTACCGAGAACAGATTTATAAGAAGTCAAGTCTTTGTCTTACCCTAACAATGTCTTATCCTAAAATGTAATTCCATTTGTGTGATTTCAATAAAAAATAACTGCATCAACCCAAAGCAAAACAGCCTGATTTAAGGTTTAAGTCAACACAATTTGTTTGTCTCCAAAAATGTTTGGGTAATCTTTAAATTGTAAACAGTTGTATAATGGAAAGTGTGGGAGCCATCTCAGGGATATTAGAAACTTATTAGCATACAGAGCACAGCTGTGACAAAGGTGATCTGAGTTTAAGATGACCAGAGTTCGGCTGAACCCAAGGTATTTTACAAAGAAACCTCATCAAAATCATCAACATCCGAATAATTTTTTTAGGCTTCATTTATTTGTTAAAAATAACTTTGTGAAATAATATTCTAATTTAAAAGAGCATTTTTAAAAATATATTGTCTTATGCAATGCAATGCATTTTCTCTAACTCAAATCTGAATTTTCAGCATGGGTTCGTATGGGGAGAATGCAAATAGAATGAAACAAACCCTGTTGTGTGAACTTAGATTTAACTTTACACCTACAGAATGAATTTCCCATTAATGCTATCATTTACACAACATGTGGGTTTTCCCAGAAACAAGTTTTATTAATAATCACTTTTTAGTAAATGAGCACCTCTTATGTATAATAGCTTCAGTTTTTGACTATGACAAAACATTATTAATTTTCTAGAATTCCAGCTGTATGAATGTGTCCATGCCTGCAGTCCATCACAAGTATAGCTATACCAGTAATGTTTGACTTTGTGGGGACATTTTGGTTTGGCCCAATGAAGAAAATGTCTCATTAATCATCCAGAATAAAGATTTTTTTAAACATTAAGGGTAGGGTTGGGGCAAGAGAACAGAAAATACTGTACAGTCTGTGCTCTACAATGGTCATTATGTGTGTGTGTTCTCACCAGCACATGAGCGGCTCTGAACAGGTAGCTGAAAGGGTAGTAGAGCAGGTTGATGAATGATGCAGCGTAGAGATCAGCATAGCGCATCACCTGAGATGCAAACAGAGTCTGCCGAGAACCACTGCGAAACAGACTTCCCATCATCCCATAGCACATGTCCATGTCATGTGTTACTTTCTGATGAGCAAAAACACACAGAGACAATTAATGATACCATTTTTATTAATATTTTAAATTAGATTATATTTGTTCTTGCGGTTGGAAGGGCATCCACTGCATACAAATATTTGCCAAAGTAACTGGCAGTCTATTCTGCTGAAAGTGAGTGAGTGTGATTATTTCCTGTGTACAGTGGATGCTGCTAATATATAGTTATTTTTTGTATATTTTTTGCTCTGCCAAGAAGATTTAGGTTTAACAAGGTTTTCACAAGCCTTTTTTCAGATTTGATTCAAGTGGTACATCAACTCTATGCCAGCAATCGGTGCAATGAGTGAAGCCAAAATTATTAGCCCTCCTATAAAGTAATTCTTTTCAAACATTTCCCACATTATGTTTAACAGAGCAAAGGTTTCTGTTCATTTTCTATATTTTTCTTCTGCTCAAGGCAATCAATTCTTTACAGAATTAACAACTGCTGTACAATAACTTGCCTATACTTAACTAGGTCAATTAGGTTAACAACACAAGTTAGGATAAGCATTTAAATCGTACTTTAAGCTGAATACTAGTGACCACCAAATAGTATGTACTGTCATCGTGGCAAAGACAAAAGGTCGTTATTAGAAATTAGAAAACTATTTTTTAAATGTGTTGAAAACAATTCTCTCTCTATCAAACAGCACTTGGAAAATATTTCACAGGAGGGCTAATAATTTAGTCTTTAGCTGTATGTGACATGTTACTGATGACCACAGACACAAACTAAATCTATAAGCCTTCTATGTTGCCATTCCATGTGTAATTAACGGTTACACAATTTCCTGTTCATTTATGCAAATCATGTGATGATTGAGCCACTGACATGGTTTTAAAAACAACCCAGAACATTTTTAAACTAGAAACAGTTTTAGGAAACTTAGTAGATACTAACTGTAAATTAAAATATAATGGAAAGAAGTCAGATCACAATGATGATATTTGTGTGTGTGTGTGTGTGATTATGCTATACTGCTAAATGTTCCCAGATCTTTAATATTGCATGGAAGAAAACTGTTTCTTATTTAAACCCTTACATAATGTTTAAGTAAAACTGCAGGAATACGTTTAGGGGCAGGCTTTGGTGTGTGTGTATGCGTGCTTCTTAAACTGTGGGAACCAAATGTCAATTGCAACCTTGTGGGGACAATTTTCATTGATGAAAACAGCTCATAAATCCCACAGAATGAATTTTAAAAACCTAAAAATGCAGATTGTTTCCTGTGAGGGTTGGGATTAGAGATAGGGGTAAGGAAAATAATATACAGTATTTATATTATAAAAATCATTAACAAATATAGCTATACAAATATGCCTGTGTGTGTGTACCTTCATTCTTCTCTGGATGGCACTGATATCTGGCCTCTCATTGCTGCTGCTGTCCAAATGCCTACAGAAAGAAAGAATGCTAGTAAGAGAAAAGCAGAGCCTGAATGTAAAAATGAAGTGAAGAGGAGGAAGGCATGATATCAGTTAGAGTCAGAAATGAAGTGTGAGCTCCAAAGTCAATGTCAATGTTTAAAAATAACTGCTTATCAGCAGGTGAACTCTCTTACTGTGTGCCCCACACAGCCGACTTGTGCACTAGTCAGAACTGAGCAAACAGTGAATCCATTTATTCGCCATTTATTTCTACACTTTGTGTTTTTTTTTACCTTTGTTCAATTTCATTTCAATGTAGGATATAAAGATTAATTTATGGGATTTTCAAGATTCAGTTAGGAATATCCCATAGACATCATTATATTCGCAACATGTGTATTATTTCCAAGACATATTACATTACATATTACATATTATACTATATCAATATTTAAAAATAAAAGCTTACATAAAGTTTCTTTAATTTTTAACTCATTATGACAGTTGAACAATTAAAGGGACAGTTCAACTAGATTGTACATGTACAATAGCTATTCTCGTAGGCTATTAAGACTATCAAAATTATTGACAATCCTAGTCTGCATTATTTAATCAACAGTCTTTATGTAAACGCTACTGAAGTGTTCTTTTTTATCGAGTTGTAATCTGTTGTTTTTAGTTTGAGAGCTCAATGCTAGCTACAGTGTATGTTTTGTTTTATTTTCAGATTAATCTTGCATTAATAATACATCAACAGACAACTATAGGGAATTTTAACTATAGGATAAATATTTTGTCACCATTTTGAGTGTTTCCTCATGACGTTTGTAATTAGTTTTTCATTTTGTGATTAAAAGTAAATTATAGGTTTATTTTCTTTCTTTTTTTGTTTTAAGTAATCTAAATAAATAATGAGATTTAGTGATTTTAGTGATCATTTCAACATTTAGTGATGTAGAATCATGAAACTGAAACCACTGTAGATTTAGGGTACTATAGTAATTCTATTTTTAATTAATTAATTAATTAAATAAATTTTGTAACAATGTATTTAACTTGGCAACATATTAACATTTATGTACTTAGTTGATCTGGTGAATATTAACTGAATCATTCTATTCAGAATCATGAAACTTAAATCAGAGCTGATGGCTGTTAAGATGCTCTTGTGTTAGTCTACTATAATTCCTTTGCGGGTATATAACACAATAATTCTAACTTTAAAATCTTTTACTATTTGTTTGGTTACCATGGCAATTTCAGTTAGGGTCACATTTAGGACAAAACATTAATAGAGAACAGCATTCCCTAAGTGTGTTATCTTATCTTCAGATAGGTATTACAAAACCATCCTAACTTGACAAAAAACAAAAACAAACGCAAACAAACTACAAACTCTAAAGGTTCAGAGCAAAGCAACACCTGCCCTAACTTATGAAAGGTTAATGGGGGAAAACATCTCCTATGGTTACACTGTCTAACAATGGCATTGCATTTATTGATGATTGAAAATGAAGAACAAAGATGTCTAACGGTAAAAAGTCTCTTGGAGGACCCTGAATAGGTTACATATTGAGGACAAATCACTTAAGCCATTATAGACTGTCACACAACAGGATATTACAATTAGCACAGGAACTGCAACCAGAATTACAGAGACCAAAATAGCATCATGGAGCATTACCAGTTTCAGTGCAATTGACTAATGGCTTATAGTTTTTTGTTTGTTTTTGATTTTTTTTTTACATCAATTTTGTTTAAGCAAAAAAAAAAGCTATTCAGTTCTAGTTCTAATACAGTTGCTTCTATTCAATTACTATCCTCAGGTTTTTTGTTTTTTTTTTCCAAATATATTTTTATTGAACATTTTTAGTGCAAAAACATGTGAGAATATTACATTGAGTAAAAAGATAATATCTATTATACATGTAACTTGATTTCTAATTTGAATTTTGAACCCCACATGAAAAAATTATAATAAAAATAAATAAATAAATAAAAATAAATAATAATATATAAATAAACAGACAAATAATAATAATAACAACAACAACAACAACAATAATAATAATAATAATGACATAAAATTCAAAATTATCACAAAATGCATATTACATTTCTTTTGTCTAGGCTGAGTCTAACAGACAAGCTATTAGTCTTTGAGACTTAGAGGTTCCTAGATAATCAAAGAAAGGGTCTCATGTCCAATAACATAGAAAAGGTTTGTTCTTCATAGCTGTGGAGAAAGACTCAAGTGGGATTATGTTGCAGACTGCAAGCAGCCATTGATTTAAACTGGGCGGTTCTTTCTTAATCCACTTTACAAGGATACATTTCCGAGCATAGTAAACCGAAGTATGTAGAAGGTCTCCTTTGCACTATTCTCAGTTTTAAATATAGAATTTTTCACATATATGAGACACACACACAAACACGCACAAACACACACTGATGAACAGAGGCAGTATTACTCACTTGTATAGTTCTGCCAAGAAAATGTCCAAACCCTGAAGTTCCTCGAACAGAGCTATGAATGAGAGGGCAGAAACCTGTCAATACCGGGTTTCACATGGCTTTTTCTTTAGCCTATCAAGTGTGAACATTTCATCCCACTCTCTTTTTTCCTTCAGTTTCTGTGTGAGCATTCCTTTCTTTATTGAGCTGCTCACAAGAAGGCCTATTTTACACTACACACATTAGCATTTCACAATCACAGCGTTTCTGATGTGTAATAAAACTGCAGCTGAAGAAAATAAAGCAATTTCTAGCTTACAACCCTAGGAATTTTTTCTTTTAAAGGAAGGGTATAGTAAAACATGTTTTGTTATGCTGGTTGAAAGACTTTTTCAGAACTCAATAGCACGTATTATGTTCAGTGGTGTAAATGTATTTATATCATCTGTGGTAGGCATATAGGACCAACAAAATAAAAATAAAACTTTTTTTTAAAAATAAAACTGTCCAATCAAAATGTTTGTTCTGAATATCATTAGTCATCAGCTTGTTCCCACTATGCAGACTGTGCCCACTATTAAACATTTAAGCGAGCAGCCTTTTTGTACTGCTGTTCGAAGCCGTAAAATGGATGTTCTGAAGTGCTCTCAATTAATCCCACAATACACTGCAATAACGGGTGTACAACCGATGTACAATTAACAGCTAGAATATACCCATAATGCCCTGTGATGGTTTGCACCCAGTCTATGCTGCAGTAGAGATCAGAGCTGCTGGATTTACAGCATGGTAATTCACCATTTTTCTCCCGAAATACATTAAACTAAGTGGCTGTTTAACTGGGAGAGGAATAGAGTACATAAATATCTTACATAATTTATCTTTTCATAAATATCTTACGTACTTTATCTTACATAAATAAAATACAAACACTGGTGTAATCGCATGCTTCAGAGACAAGCCTAGACTGATTACACCAGTGTGATTGTATGCATGAAAGGGCTAAAAACATATGTTGACACTCACAGCTTTTATCAGTCCACACATGCAGCTCCTGAGCCAATTCAGGAATCACCAGGAACGTTCGCCAACCCTGTCGCTTCTTGGACTTCAGGATATCTCCAAAAATATGATCCCCAATGTACAGAATATCTTTTCCTTTTGCTCCGAGCAGATCACACACAATATCAGAGGAACCTGAAGAGAGATCATAGCACACAGTATTTTTTAGAGACTGACACTGTCTGAATGTCTACGGCATATTCAATTCAATTCCAATTTTTTTTTATTTCCTCATCCAATGTGATATTATTATGGTTGCAGCCTCAGCAATGTGACATGTTAAATGTTTATCACAGCACGATTTAAACCACAATCACTGTATTTGTCAAAGTATTCAAATATTATGACAATGACCATTAAAAAAACCCAATTAAAAACAATTAAACACTCACAGCTTTTGTCTACAAATTATGCATTTGTGAATCAGTTCTTGGAGTAACATCTTACAATAATGGCTAATACTCATCAACAAAATATGTTTCAATGCCCTTAATTATCTGTGAGTTTCTGTTTGTGTGTGTCTGCATCTTTATCCAAAAATGTCCAGTACCTCCAGAGTATACAATGCCATGTTGTAAAGGTCCAGTGTATGTCCCTATTTTCAGCCGCCCTGTGGTCTGGGATAGAGAACATATTAAATAATATTTAGAAATGCCCAATGTTCATTTCATGTACAGCACTTCAATGATTCTCAACAATAAACAAGGGTTTACTATGGGCCTAAGCACATTTCCAACATGGCCACGAGAATATTTAAATGACGACAAGCTGTAAAATCTGAAAAGTGCTTTTAAAACTTTTAAGAGCCCCTATTAGGGGTTTTTGAAAATGACCTTCCATGCAGTGTGTAACACAGCACTGAGTGAATGAAAACATCTAGCTGAGATTTAAATCTTAAAGTGCACCATCATTAAAACTATTGATCCTTTAACAAAATAGCTGAATAAATGAATCGTGTTGGGTTCTGATATTTTGCCTGAACGCAAATAGGGTACATCACCAAATGTGAAATGCCGGATATGGTGAAACGTGAATGTGCCTTTCCCTTCAGACACTAGTGGAGCATGGGGGATCAAAGGACTGATCATGGCACGAAGACACGAAGATGGCGATCACTGACAAATGAAGATTCGGATGTGGGGAATAAAGGGTTAAAGTTCATAACACAGTACAGCCAACCCAAGTGCTGTGTTTGTTCCTGTCATTTTTCTGATGATTGATACAATAACCTACGCTGCAATGCAGGACTTGTTGGCCGTTTGCTATTAAAGGAAGGAGCAGCAGAGACTATTATGTATGGGACTTTATCAGACTTTGACAGGGACTGTTACAGTTCATATGGACCAGTTTCTTCTTCCTCCGGATTTTAACATATAAGTGTAATTCAAATGGTTTCCTCGTTTTCTGTAGTTTGCATAATATGTGTTTTATTGTATGTTGTAACTTGTAATCGCTCCGCTTGGCTTGTAATCACTCATCTATTATAAATCAGTGGGTGTACTGTATCTCTCACGTGAAATCTTTATGGCGCCGTTCAAATATTGCATCCAAAACCATGTTGAAAATGCAGCGCGTGCTTCCCACCGATTTAAATGCATTTCTGTCCTCTGCCATTTGTCTTTGCTATGGCCACCATCAGCTGTTCCTCACACGTGTGGCACGGTCAATTTTCAAAATAGTTCAACTTTTGCCACCGTGTGGATTAATACTGAATGTGTGTTGTTGCTATTACTTGGGGTTGTGGTTAAGAGTAGAGGAATATGCTAGTGTTTAACTGCATTGCTTTAATCAGGGTTCTTACACCTTTTCCAACTTTAAATTGCAGCACTTTTCAAGCACTTTAAGATCCATTTTTATGCTTTTCCAGTACCTAACAACCACGGTAAATTACGTTTATATATGCTGTATGTACTTTTTTCACAATTAAATCCATTGTGCCATTTAAAAAAAAACACATGACATTTTAACTTAAATAGTTCAATACTTTGGAGCATAGATTTATTGGGATATTGCACCAGAAAATTAAAAAAATAAAAATAAATAAATAAAATAAAAAAGTTCAGTTATTGGATGAAGTATCTTTTAAGTTTGGTCTCTCTCTACCTAAACTTGATGTCTCAAAAAATTAGCTTACATTCAGATTTTGTTAGGGTGTAGTACCAAACTTTCATGACCAGTCGTTCATGATATTTCATGTGGATTGCTATTCAAAATTCATGTAACAAATTAAATCCTTGCCACACAGCCCGAGAACATTCTTCTGCAAATTAATCAACTGTTCCTATGTCAACTGTTTTGAAAATATGGTCACCAAATATGGAAACCACAGTTTGCAAGCTTTCATTAATATTACTTTTTATTTTTTTATTATTTTATTTATTTACTTTATATTACTTTAGGTTAGGACTAATATACTGTTGTAACTGTATTTTAATGTCCCACCTTTCAAAGGGTGACATTTAAGGGGTTAAAGGTAAACATGTTTAATGGTTGAAAATGTATCACCGCTCTGTAAGTAGTCTTGACATTCTATACAACCTATATATAAATGACAAATTATCACCAGACAGATAAATACAATTTCAATAAACACTTTAATTGTGTAAAATAGGGGAAAAAAATCTGCCTTCTGCTTATCTTGAGCAGCCCTAACATGGCATGGCGTGCAGTACACAATCAATAACTTAAATTGGCAAGGAAGCGCCCTTTACACTGATTAGTTTAGAAAAAAATTTATGAAAATGAAAAAAATGCACTAAACAAAATATAGTGCAAAAATAATAACTAGCTTATTCAGTTTTAGGCCAAACATAATATAACCTAATATTTGCAAACGTCATCTTAATAACAGTAACGATCTTTTCATGAGCTGCAATATTAGTTTAATCTCAGTGAATGCAGGCCCTTTCGCGATGGTGAACGCGCTGCAATTGCACGACTAAATCATTACGATTAAATGAAGGATTAAATAGAACATCTCCTGCTTAAAATGTGTGGAAAACGCGGTTACCTGCAAAGCAAACTCCCTCAGGCTTTACAGTGAATGGCTTTAGTCATTTTCATAGCGCACTTTAACCCACTGGAAGTCTTTTACCCACTCTTCGAAAAGTGTAAATGGTGGATTAATATTCACCACATGATCACTGATCAGATGTGCCGTTATTTGTTACTTCAGGTGGTTTGTAAAACTAACATCTGTCAGTGTGGTTTCATTCTCTCATACTCAGACCTTTACATTTTCGCGCCTGTAGCTCCCTGTCATTTAAAGGAAAGCCGAGTGATTGACGGCTCATATTAACCAATCCATTCACGTTCAGTGCAAGGGCAGTGGGCCAATCAGAAGAGCATTAAGGTGGGGCAGGTATTGCGGGCTTTGTTTACTGCAGCAAGTTGACATTACGACTGTTTTTAACTATTCCTGAGCACTGCGTTTGGTGTTTTAGGTGCAAATATGCATTCTGTGTGAATGTCTCCTAAATCTGCGCATCCGGTGAACGAATTTCGAGCCCTGCAATTTCAAATTCAAGTAGGTTCAAGTACTTTGTCCAAAATCCAAGCACTTTTCTAATCTTGAAAACACTATATTAAAAATCAAGCATTTTCCAGGATTTACAGCACCCGTACGAATCACAACAGACTGGGTCATTGGACAAATCACAGCAGATTACGCAAAGGAGGGGTTTGGGAACAAATGAATCGCTGAACGAATCATATGGGAGTCGCTGAGATAAGTAGGTAAAAATAAGACAATGAAAGTGTTTTTTGACCTTACATGCATATCAGCCTGTTGTTTGAGACCCCAAAACCAAAATTTGACCTTTTATAATGCATAAAAAGGGCCCTAAAAACTAAAAAGTGCTAATTAGTTTTTTAATTTTATTCATGAACTAGGATTCTCACTGAATCCTGCTGAAGATCATTCCGGGATTTAATCATGTGTATTTATTTGAAATATTTTAATACATTGTGACTTTCAGTAACTGAATATACTTTAAGTTAATACAGTTTGTTAACTTCCAGCACAAATAAATAACAAGTGAACATTCAGAGGGTAATTCACAAAGCTTCAATTATGTCCGCTGAAAGAACTGTTTATGTGCACAAACACATGTCTGCACTGTTTTACCCTCAGAGTCACTAAACGAATTATGTAAATCAGGTAATGATGCAAAAGCAATTTTGCACTACTCAGATTAGATCTTTCCAGCCAGTTTTGTCCCGGCTGCAAACAGCAAAAAAGCAGAATATTAATGCACAATTATGCAAATCTTTCAGCCAGTTCTTTAGTGCAGATTGCAGTGAAATGTACTGGTTGCAGACACATTTATTTCAATATAATATCTCTCTCAAAATTGCCTGAACTGTTTAGCACCTTACATTCTCACAAAAAAAAGTAGGAGAGGTATAAACAAGGGCAGTATTATTTTAAAAGACACAAATTTGCAACTAAAGGGTCTATATTTCTACCTAAAAGAGTCACACTTAGTACTTTTACATTCTAATGTGCACCCTTTAGGTACAAATATGGACCATTTAAGAAAAAATGTGTATCTTTTGAAAACGCACCACCCCAGCTCTCCTTCATTTCTGAGAGTGGCACTGTACAGGGAAGCTGTAAAAGGAACGACAGGAAAGAGTTTTCCTCTAATTAGCTGTACCGGACTCAGCAGACTTCAGTATAAATGCTCCACACTCAGCGCTGACAAACCCTCTGAGTGTTCGCGTTCAGCAGGATAAAATGTTCCAGAATGTGCAATACTACACCTGCTGACCGAGTGTCTGTTTCTGTGGTGCCATGTACTCACCGTATCCACCTGTCTCAGAACCGTTCCCTCTCCAAAAAATAAAGGCTTTCGGGCATCCACTAGGATGAGGTCGAAGTACGATTGCCATGGACGATGTGGAGTGCCATGCTACAACACAAAAGATTTATATGAGCAATTTATGACAGGAAACCTTTCTAGAAATGTTTATCAGGAAACTGAAAAAGTTATACCTTTGGGCCATGGGGAAAGTCAAACAAGTATGTCATAATTTTCTGTAAAACAAACAAAATAAAAGCCAAGTTTGTTAAAAAATTACTTTATAGAAATGGCTTCATGAGGCAGATTATACGTACAGTATGTCCAAATGTTTTTTTTACTGATCTAATACCTAGTGAGCTGCAAACAGAGAGACATTTTAAAGCATCATAAGCTAGGTTGTGAGGTAAAACTGAGTGTAAAAGACTTCAAAGATTTAAGGCTGATTTATACTTCTGCATCAAGTGCACGCGTGTTGTCCAGCACAGCCTTCACACGGTTGCATAGCCCTCGCCGTGGCTGACGACGACGCGGACCTCTCAAAAAAATGTAAATACATGTCACAACGATGCATTGCACAAGCTCTGTGATTGGTCGGCTTGGTAGCTCTGACGAGTGTGGAAAGGGCTGAGAGCCATGTGAACTCACTGGAGCGAGTGTTTACAAGTGTCAAGTCCCATGAAGGAGCTCCAATTGGTTCTGTGTTTACCTTATGACTAAAGTTGTTGCACATCGGCTGGTTCCTGCATTTGAATGAGCGAGTTTTAGCTACTTGTACATTAAGGTAGAGTTCAGAAAAAACAAAAACCAGCAAAGAAACTTGACACAGAGGAACGTGCCAGCTAACGTTTTGGAAGTGTTACTGTAAAGCAGCACAACAGTACAGTGAACGCTAAAAACGACATGTAAACTAGTAGAGCTGTGGTGAAAAATCATTTGAGAAATCGATTCTACATTGATTCTGAGATTTTCAAAACGCATCGCTATTCTTTCCTAAAAGGATTCTGAGCTAAGTTTAACCATACACTCAAATGCTCACAAGAAAGAGTGCGTGTGTGTTCAGATGAGTCATTTGAACTGGATTTTATGTCATAAGATTAAGACAATAACATGAACATTCTTGTAATTTGCTAAATCCTTTCCTAATTTTATTAATGATTGATTTATGTTCAAGTAGTATTTTTAAGAAATTGCATACAAGCAGAGTATGGTTATTTTTAACAAATATAGCACCATATACTGTTAAAAAATTAAGCTCAGAACCTTTTCTGACTTCTCTAATGATTTTTCATCACAGCTCTATAATATAGGGTTATATATACTGAATTCCAAAAATGTAAAAATTACAAGTCTTTCTGAAATTCAGCAAGACATCTATCATGGCTGAGGTGGATTAAAATCATTTGAACCAACAGTTGTTTTTGTTACACGCTTATGCGCATGCTAATTGTTTGACTGTATACGTATGAGGTTAAATGTAAATCATTTCAAATTTGTCATTTTTTTAGGTTTTCGTTAGCATGCGAAGATATGTCTGTGTTGCTAATATGTATTGAAGCAGCTCACTAGTTTCTGAAAGAGATTTTATATGTGTGTTTGCATCAATAAACTCACATGTGTGTATTTGTAGTCACTGTTGGTGGCTAAGAAGACTTTGGAGACTTCATTCATACGACTCAGCAGCAATGGCAACTTTGCCTTTAGATAAATAAAGCAAAAAAAGCAATTATTCTCAGAATTGCAATTGCACTGTAAATTGCAAACTGTAATCCAAAAAGTTGAACTTACATCCTTCACAACGTACTTCTCCAGATTTTCCACCGTTTTCTCCTTCAGTGTTCCCTTAAGAAAACAAACAAAAATAAAACATAAAATAAAATAAAAATGTTCATTTATTTGGTTCAGTTCTTTTAGAAACATTCATTCATTCATTTTCTTTTTGGCTTAGTCCCTTTATTAATCTGGGGTCACCACAGCGGAATGAACCGCCACTTATCCAGCATATGTTTTTAAGCAGCAGATGCCCTTCCAGCCGCAAAACTGGGAAACATCCATACACACACACACACACACACACACACACACACACACTCACGGTCAATTTTAGCATACCCAATTCACCTAGACCACATTTCACAGAAATGCCAACTGACCCAGCCGAAGCTCGAACCAGTGACCTTCTTGCTCTGAGGCGAACATGCTACCTACTGTGCCATCGCGTCGTCTCTTTTAGAAACAATAATATATTAAGTCTTGGTTCAATTTGTACAAAAAAAAATAAATAAATAAAAACAGGTAAAGACCTGTAGCCTGTGAAATTGTAATTCATTTTCCAAATGCTGTTTAATAAAGAGAATTTATAACAGTTTTAATAAGTAATTTATAATAACTATTTTATATTTTTGTCTTTGCCATGATGACAGTACATCATATTTTAGTAGCTATTTTGCAAGATACTAATATTTAGCTAAAATCACAACTTAAATGTGTAACTAGGTTAATGAGATTAACTAGTCAAGTTCAGTTTATTGGGCAAGTCAACACTTGTTTGTTCTGTAGCCAATAAGAAAAAAATTATAATATTTAAAGTATTTAAGTATTATTAGTATTTAAAGCCTCCCCCCCCCCCCCCCCCCCCCCCCCCCCCCCCCCCCCCCCCCCCCCCCCCCCCCCCCCCCCAGACAAACTGAAAGAAATAAGACTTTTCAAATACTGTGAAAATGGCCTTGCTCTGTTAAACCTCACTTAAGAAAAATAGGAAGAATTTCTCAGGAGGGCTAATAAATTTGCCTTCAACTGTATGTTTTGTCACTCAACTTGGAAAATATCCAATACCACATTGTGGTTAAACTGCTGTGTATGCACTGTGTGTGCATATACACTATGGTATGTTTAACAGTTGAGAACTCATGAAGAGCTTATAAATTGTGCTAAGGAGTCCAAAAAAATACTGGGTACCTGACTATATAATGTGATATTCTATATAATGTAACAGCTGGAGTAAAAACCTTGGGTGCGGTGAAGATTGAATGAGCTGCGAGTGAAAAAGCCAACAGCATTTCTACTCAATCCTGCAAACACTAATAGGCAAACAGTAGTTCTTGTGTTAAAGCTCTGTCTGAAGATCACTAAATGCTTAGAGAGTGTAAATTACAGTGTGATTTGTAGCATTGAGAAAAGCAAACAATCATGCTGCCTCTGATCGGTAATTGTATTGATCATATTAAAGTGAATGTGTTTGTATTTAACCTATGCACAAAAGAAATAAAGCTTTTAGCCTGTTTTTAATGGGATTGTTATTCATTCATTCACTCATTCATTCATTCATTCATGCCCCTTACTTATCAGGGGTCGTCACAGAGGAATGAACCAAAAACTTATCCAGCATATGTTTTACAAAGTGGATGCTCTTCTAGCCACAACCCAGTATTCAGAAACAAATATACACTCTCACATTCCACTGGAGATCACTGGAGTGAAATGTTGAGGGAATTTTCATTGTTTAGTTTAGCTATCCCTTCAATGCTGCTAAAAGTATTCTGATATTTTATAGACATGAGAGTTGTTTATTCCTCTGCTGGGTTTATAATTCAGCATTGAATGACTCTAAAACTGAATGCTGCTGAATACTTCAACAGTTGGTAATGCTCTGTTTTTACATTACTACTTATTAACAGTGTGCAATTACTTTATTTCTAACTTACTCTCTCTCTCTCTCTCTCTCTATTGACACTGCTGCCCAGAGATGTGATTTACGATGTCTAAAATTAGACATTCACATGACACACATTCATTCATCTTATTTTTTTGTTGTTGTTGTTTGTGTTGCATGTCTATTGAACTTTCTTAAATGCATCAATTCAGAATGCATGTAAAACATGCATGTAATATATGCAATAAAACAGAATGAGATTGTATTACATATCTCACATGAGAAAATAAATATTTCTTCATCATATAATGGAAGGTAGTTGTTGCAAATGGGTCAAGTAAGTTGCAGAACTAAACTAGTGTTGCTTTTGGATAATGGGTAGGGTGTTCTGTTAATTACAATGGGTGCAGAGAGTTGACTTGAATTACAAAGTTTGCAGGTTCGATTGCCTATTCTGACAGCAACTGAAAGATCTGGGGTGTGTTTCCCAAACAACGACATAACTCGCGGCTGAACTATCACAGTACGATGCATCGTTGGGGAAAAGAACGATGAAGTGACGAGTGTTTCCCAAAACCTGTTGTTTCTCTGTCGCAGATTCATCGTTTGAACCATGTTAGTTATAATGTAAAACGCCCATAATGATGCTCTAAACGGGGTGAACTGATTTTTCTTTAGAGAAGAACCCCATCATTTCTTTGTGCAAATTATTTTGTTTTACACGCACATGCTTAAAAAAATCCAATATTAGGTTTGGCAAAAACATGCACTTTTCCATATTAATTGAAATATATGTAAATGGCACATATAGGGCCTGTGTTTCCTTTACAAATATTACTGAGAACATTCTATATTCTATTCTAAAACATAAAATCACTTACAAAAGCTAACACATATTCCAATCTCATATATAAATCATATAAATAAATAATGAAGCTATTTATTAAGAAATGAAATTTAATATGTATTATTTATTAGGAAAAGAAAAAAAAATCATACTTTAATAATAATATTAATAATATTAATGATTATGATGATGATCATTATTAAGTAGGATATCGTTTATTTATTTTATTATTATTTCTTTTGAAAAGTCTACTTTTTCAATTTGACACATGCAAACCACTGCTGTTGTGTTCTAACCAACAGGCCCATGTCATATACAGTACAGATACTTAATAAATAACCTACTATAAATTAAAAGCATTAACGTATGCTATGTTTTTTGTTTTCACAAGCTTTGGAGACATAACATAAATTACGCTTTTAAATAATAGATCACCTATAGCTTTCACCATGAACCACTGCTGTGTTCAAAATGACATCAATGTTTTCAAAGTGCACTGCGAAGGGAGCGCAATTGTAAACATGAAGATTGCTAAAACTGAACTGTAAAAATACTTTGAAAGCAATTTAGATCTAAGAGTGATGACTTTAATGTTTTTTTTTATAATTCCAAGTTTAAATGTTAGAATGCTCTAAATTAATAGGGCATAGGGGGGAATAGAACACAGCCAGGAACTATGTTTCTTACTACAGCTCCAGCTACAGTTCCATACAAGTTTGTGAATGTTCGTTGGAACGATGGATTTGGAAACGTCAAATCAACAAACTATGTTTGTAACGACGGAACTTGCAACCTTTGTTGGCAAACGTTGATTTTTGGAAATGCACCCCTGCTCGGCTGGCCCCTGGAAACTAGAAGCAAATGGTTGCCCCCTGCTCCGTGTGTGTGTGTGCATTTGGATTAAATGCAGAGGACCACTTTTGAGTAAGGATAACACATTTTTCTGAAATTAAAATAAAAATTTTGTCATTTAAATCCCTATTTTTCTAAATTACGATATTTGTTAATTGTAATTTGGAAAAACATTATCAGAACTTTACAGAATAAAACAAATATTAACAATTTAATTGATTCAGAGAACATAAGATATCCTCAGTTACTAGTATTTTTTAAACTTTAAAAGTAATTTTACACAGACGAGACGTCTGTTATTTTTATGTTTTTTTAAAAAAGGTTGATGAAACCTATATGTGTTCAAGTGGTGATTAAACATGAAGAAAAAATAAAATGCTTTAAAAAAAAAAGACAGTGGCTCAGTTATTTATTTTGATATTTAATATACTCATATATTAATAATCTGATATTTGAGTGTCAAATTTAGGTGAAAATCATAATAATATTAAATGCGTTTGCAGTAAAAAGGTAAATTTTCTTTTCTTCATAACTGTAAAAAAAAGGACAGGACTTGATGTTGTTCATCATGAACTGACTGGATTATTGGAACGTTGCAGATTGGAACCATCTGCGATCTCATGTAACCAACACACTATCCTGCCCTCACACCGAAAAACACATCATTACAGAAGATGTTCTTACTTCGACCGACTTACTCTGAGAAATATAGAACCATAAACCATATTACCTTAAAATGAACCCAGTCTACTGCATCTCGGACATCTTGGAACATGCTCTTGAAAGACATGAAGAGGTCTCCATCTTTAAAGCCCGTTTCACAGCTGAAGGTTTAGAAAGAACAAATGGACAGCAGAGTAAGAGGCCGAGCGCCAGCACTGACACACTTTATCGACAGTCAGACATGTTTAAATGGGACAGTCTTCCCTTGTTTGAGGTTGTCCGAGCCAAACAGGAAAGCTCTCTCCCCCTAAAAGGACCAACAGGTGTTTCAGAGGACATGCATCCATACCAAAACACAAATCACAGACGATTACGTTTTGACAAATTGTCTCTACACTAAATAAGTCTGGCTGGATTTATGTATTTATCCATTTATTTATTTTCCCAGAGCTTTAGCAGTCATTTCCATGCTGTTTAAAAGTGATCACTTTAAAGGGCTTATTTAGTCTACTTTACATGCACAGTGATTAGTCATTAGCAAGTTACAGGAAACAGATGATACATGGCATGCATGCACATGAATTGTAGTTGAATAACATACTGCAATCTGCTTGTGTCATTCTGTTTTATAACATAGTTGTAAATATTTTATGCTGTATTAGGATATTCTTATCAAGTTTTAACATGCTTTCTGGTGACTTGATAGAGAGAGCGTCAAACAGTCCTCACCCAAAGTAAAGTGATACTGATTATCAATCACTGGTATGGCTGTATGCAGTGTCCAAGGCAACAGAGTAATACAATCATAGTCACTGGAACATGGAACTCCTACCTGGAATATCGGTCACAGTTTGAGAAGAAGTCAACCAGGCAGGCTAAGAGGTATGTTTCTGTGTGTAGAAAGAGCAAGAAAGAGAGACAAAAAAAAAGAGAGAGCATGAAAGACTTTCTCAAATGCAAGCATGAACAATTCCCAATTAATTTTTTTGTATACAATAAAATTTTTATATGCTAACAAAATTTTTGGGTTAGTAAGTTTACTTTTTACTGTACTAAACCGATCAAAACTGACAGCAAAAATGTATAATGTTACAAAACTCTTTTTCTCCTCTATTTATCTATCTATCTATCTATCTATCTATCTATCTATCTATCTATCTATCTATCTATCTATCTATCTATCTATCTATCTATCTATCTATCCATCCATCCATCCGTCCGTCGACATTTTAACTGTATTTCCTCCTAATTTTGTACTGTATTATAAATATTTTTGAACAACAATTTTTATTTTAAACAAGGTTTAATTTTTTAGTTTAACAAAAAAAAAATAAAAAATACAAATACAAATACAAAAATTCAGTGTGAATAATATAGATTCAAAACAAGTTAATACACTTTGAAAGAAAACAACAACAACACTAATACTAAATAATACAGCAATAACATATTTGTCTAATCTATATACTTTCAATGCCTGTCAGTTCAAGAAAAGAATCACCATCTAGATTCTCCAAAAAGTCATCGGATATTTTCCAAATAGACCAAAATATATGAATTTTGTTTTTAAAAAGTAGGTTATCTTTTCTAAAGCAAGGCAAGAGGTCATATCTTTTATCCACTGAGATACACCAGGACTGTCTTCTTTTTTCCAAGAACATGCAATTACAAGTTTAGCTTCCAGTGATTTTGTCCTTTTGATGTTTGATTAATGATAAAAACAGCAGGAATATTGCACGCTGTCACTTTAAGAGGAGTACCGTTCTGATTTATGGTTTCACTTTCACATGTCTTTTGATTCTCAATTCGTTTGTTTATTACATAAATGAGGGTTAATATGAACATTCACTAAACATTGCGTTTTGACAAAAATTTGCATGTATTTGACCATTAAAGCTCTCACGTTTAGGTGACTTTAGATTTGTGTGCTCTGCTCGTCTCTGAGGCTTTTAAAAACATTAATGATTCGAATGTACATCAATGAATGATGCGCATCCCGTGCTGCAAAATTTACCTTACAATACATGATTTTAGTAATTTTTCACATGAAACTGAGCTTTGCAGAGCAACAAATGTGTACAACTGGAAAAAGGGCAGTATATGATTTTATTTCGAATAATGTTTTTTCATAATCGTTAGAAGCCAAAACTTAAATCAATATGAAATTTCAATTAATTGCACAGCCCTAGCTAATAATGTTATTAGCTCCCTCAATAAATTATTACTTTTTCCACAATTGGCTCCACAATTGGCACAAAAATCACTGTTCTCCAATGACTTGCCTAATTAACCTAACTTGCTTAGTTAACCTAATTAACCTAGATAAACACACTGTCATCATAGCAAAGAAAGTTTGTTATTAGAAATTAGTTATTAAACATATTGTTTAGAATACGTTTAAAACTTTTCTCTCCATTAAACAGCATGGGGAATACTTGAAAAAGTATTATCATTTTACAGGAGGCTAATTATATATGGGAATCTTTAGAATCAACTGTGTGAAAAAAAAAAAAACTGAACAAATCGCGATTGAAAATTCAGCTTTCCCATCAGAAAAAAAAAAATACATTTTTAACAGTATTTTGATCAAATAAAAAATAGCATTGTTGAGAATGCCATAAAATAAACTTGATCCATAAGTATATATATATATATATATATATATATATATATATATATATATATATATATATATATATATATATATATATATATATATATATATATATATATATATATATATATAAAACATATCAACACCTTTAAATTGCACTGTGTTTATGCAAGCATTATATCGAAATGCAAATAAATATGATCTGTATCATTAAAAAATATGTTCAATTATTGAAGAAAAAAAATGTGTTTTTCAAAATACTTGAATGAAAATGTTCCATTGACATCATTCGATCAGTTCATCATCTTCTCACCTGTCAATCCAAACTTTTTCCTTTTAGTCCAATATTGCAAATCTGCTTTTTAAAATTTATATGTACAAATTAAAAAATAAAAGGTTGTAAAAAAATTTATTAACTCTTACTACCCTTCAACAGCGAAGAACTGCATTAACTTATGCTTTAAGTAACATTTTACAACTCCAAACTTAAATTTCAAATCTTGCACTTTGATGAGAATAAATTGCTCTTATTCACTCTGTACTACTGCACAATTATGACAAACACCACAGAACCGGATTCTGTTGATTATAAGCCAAAAGTCAGCAGTTTGTCAGTTTGAACATAAATCAAACTCTTCAAACGTTCTGCAAATGAGGACTTTCAAATAGAAGCGCACACTCCCCACACACAATTCATTAGGAGTTCTCCACTGTAAATGCATGTCTGAATGGCAGCCAGCATTATGTTTGACAGTGATGAAGTGTCTACCTGGAAGGTTAAAGAGCGTGTTAAGGATGTAGAAGCGTTCTGTGTCATCGCGCTGGATAAACTTGTTGGGGTAGAGCTCTCGGATGTCAGGCCTGGCAGGGAACAGAGGAACATTATGAGCACATACTCCACACGTTTTGTCAGAGGGCAGTAACCAAGCCCATTTACATGTACTCACCCTCGCAAAAAGTTAAAGCCGTGAACACAGACCAGGATGTTTCCGTAAGCATCCACCTTCAGGAGGTTGCCATACATGTTGTCAAACACCAGGCCTCTGTAGGAACAGACCATAAAGGGAGCACTACTTAGCCTCTAAATGCAATGTAAAACGATCTTGGTACTGATAACGGTCTAAAAAAATATGGTCTGCCAATGCGTGTTTATTACCTTGTAGGGAAAGTCGGATCATAAACAAACCCAAGAAGTTCCTGTGGGTAGCCAATGGACACCAGTCGCTCCACAGTCAGATCAAAGCCCAAAGACTCGTATTCAGGTGATTTATATACTGTAGATATAAAGATATTCATTGAGACATTGCACATAGCAAATAAAATGAACACACTACTATACATTTGATCTATTACATCAATTTACAGTAAGTATTAGTGTACTGTTAACTTGTTTCAAGACTGTTCAACAAGTTATTCCACTTGTTCCAAACCGGTTAAGTTTTTTTCTTCTGTTGAACACAAGGAACAGAGAAAGATATGTGTAATAAAAATGTTGAGAAGAAAAAACAGCCATTGACTTCAATAGCATTTTTTTATCCTCCTATAAATGGCAGTGGCTACTAGTTTACAACATTCTTCAGAATATCTTTTTTTTTAGTTCAACAGAAGATGTTCAAATTTTAGAACCGCTTGAGGATGAGTAAGTGTACATTTTTAAGTAATCTCTACCTTTAATTTATGAGCAATGGGGTCCAAAACAGTACAGATATTTTCTATGAAATGCCTACCTTGTTTTCACGGAAGATAGTTTAGATATAGGAAGATATAGAAAATATAGTTTTGCAATGGTAAATGATAGCAGATGAAAATATTTTTTACTTTTCTTGATCTACTCTGTACACTGTAAAAAAAAAAATGGGTTCCGCAGTATTCCTTCATGTTGTCCCAGCCCAAATTGATTAAGTTAACTTGCTTGTTTTTTTTTTTTTTTTTTTTTTTTTTACAAATTCAAGTGTATTGAATGTAAAACAATTATGTTGTGCCAAAAACTTAAGCCTTTTGTTGCTTCAACTCATTTTAAATATGTAGTTTAAACAAGCAGCAAGTTTTTTTTTTTCAGTTGAAGTCAGAATTTTTAGCCTCCCTAAATAATTAGCCCCCGATTGTTTTTTTTTTCCCAATTTCTGTTTAACAGAGAAGATTTTTTAACATATTTTTAAACATAATAGTTTTAATAACTCATTTCTAATAACTGATTTCTTTTATCTGTGCCATGATGACAGTAAATAATATTTGACTAGATCTTTTACAAGACACTTCTATACAGCTTAAAATGACATTTAAAGGCTAAATAGGTTAATTAGGTTAACAAGGCAGGTTAGGGTAATTAGGCAAGTTATTGTATAACGACTGTTTGTTCTGTAGACAGTCAAAAAATATATAGCTTAAAGGGGTTAATAATATTGACCTTGAAATTCTTTAAAAAAATTAAAAACTGCTTTTATTCTAGCCAAAATAAAACAAATAAGACTTAATCCAGAAGAAAAAAATATTATCAGACATACTGTAAAAAATTTCCTTCTGCTGTTAAACATCATTTGGGAAATATTTAAAAAAGAAAAAAAAAAATCAAAGTTTAAAGGGGGGGCTAATAATTCTGACCTCAACTGTAATGTACAACTATGCCTTACAGCGATAATTACATCATCCTTAACATTTTACGGTGCCTATTTTGATTCTATGGTTAGGATTAGGATGATAGTTAGGTTTAGGAATTGTTAGCAATGCATAATCAATTTATATTACTGTAGTAAGTATAGGGAAATGCAGAAAAGTAACAGACTAGAAGTAAAAAACAAACAAACAAAAGAAGTCAAATAAAGTGAAAACCTAACTTGTTTACCCCAATATTAAGCACATTTAAATAAATAATATGTATATAATAACTCCCTAAGTAACTGTGGTAATCTTATAATAAGTATTTACAGTGTAGACATGTCTGGACGGATTATAAAGGAAACAGCATGTAGACATCAATCATGTGAAGTTATATTCGTAAACAGAGAAGTAGCTCTGGCTTTTCAGGTGTGTGCATTGAAATGTGTATGAAGCTGAAATCATAGTTATTAGAGAGAATTATTAACCAAAGATCAATGCAAAACTGCAAATGCAAAGGAATGTAGAACAGAACGGTGTCTACAAGCAAGGAAATGCGACGGAGTCTATTTTTTTACTCAAAAAGCAAGATTTTTTTTTTTTCCTTAATGACAGCTCAGCAGTGAAGGTTCATTGCTGTGGTGGATTTTAAGGATGGACCAAGGTTTTATTTTTTAAATACCAAAATAGTCATACTGTGACCCTTTGCATTTAATTAGCTAATCTCTTACAACCCTAATTCCAAAAAAGTGGACACATTTTGTAAAATGCAATGAAATGAATATGTGAATCTGTGATTTGTTCGTTCTCTTTAAGGTGTATTTTTATAAAACAAGTAGAAAGTATTTTTTCTTCAGTGTTTTCACAGAAAAACCTAAATGTATTTTTTAAATTTAAACAAATTTGGATATAGTGGCTGCAACCCACTCCCCAAAAATTAGACTAACAGGGAAAAGATTAAGAACATGTCACAGTCTATATGAAGCAAGCCTAAAAACATGAGTTGAATGTTCTCCACCGTTGAGCCCTCAAATGAAATTTCATGAAAAACTCTTATGTTGTGCTCACAGAAATTTCACAGCTGCATCAAGAAATGCCACTTTTTCAACCACGATTATTTATTCATCATGGTTACCTATACATATAGGTTTTGATCAATAACACTACTTTTTTTTTTTAATTTAAGACGTTTTAAGACATTATTAAGACCATTGTGAATTAAATTTTAGACCCATAAAGGGTTAAGGAATTTTTCAAATGGCCCAGATGGAAAATATTTTTATTTGCCCTATCAAAATTTTTTTTATTATAATTTAATACATTTAATAATACATTAATAATAAAACATAAAAATATTTTAGATTTTAGATTTTATTTCTTAGCTAAATATTTTAAATATTGTGTAAAAACCAAGCAAGCTCTACTTGCATCCAATATACTTCTTTTTTCCTGAAAAAATTTTTTTTAAATAATTTTAAACAATGAACAAATGTTTAAAAAATTTTAAACTAAATCTATGCACAACAATCTGTCCAGGTCAGTGTCCTCAGCAGTAAATACATAAAGGGAACTTCAAAACAAACATTACTGTAAGGAAAATAATTACATCATTATGATAGAGTTAGAAATGACCTTTTTAAATAAAAAGTTAAAAGTTTTATTGAGATGATTGTTCGTGATTGTATGGGGTTTGGCCAGATTTGGTAGCAAAACATGAACAAAGGAAAACTAAGACCTGTTTAAAAAGATTTAAGACCAAAAACACAATATTTCAGTAAATGTAAGTCTTTTTAAGGCCTAAAATTTGGATTTTGAGATTTAAGACATTAAGACTTTTTAAGACCCTGCAGAAACCCTGATAAATCCTCTCAGATTTTCTGGAAGAAACGTGTGAAGGGGTCTGAAGAATCTACAATTCAGGAAAAAAGTAAATTACATCCTCAGACTCAAAGACCAAAGGGGGCATCCAGACTTTCATTAATGACATATGCAAAAGCAAACATTTGTCTTAGTATGAAGTGCAGTAGAGCAAATGACACCGGTGGCTGGCCTAACACCAAATGACCGGTGTACTACTAACACCAAAATATATAAGGAGAGTACAGAGACATTTACTGCCATCAGGATGATGCATTTCACAGAAGTTTATGGTTATGGATTATAGTATGGTGTACCCAAACTTTTACTGAAGCACTGAAAAAAACATGCTGTACTAAGTGCTGTACAAACAATTTTCCCATTTAAAACAGCTGTTGGCACAGTGTTGAATATTTTTGACTGAAATTACAGTAATTTCCCTCTGAACTTATGCTGAAGTGGTCCTCAATAACAACTAACCAAAAATAAAACATAAAGATGCATGCACGGCAGCGTAAGTGTTGTATTTAAAGAAACTCTTTGGGAGAGCTCTTTGGAACAGCACCTGTGATACGTGTCAACCCCAACCTTGTCCTTTCACAGAGCAAGCAAAGGGTACCAGAACATTACAAAGGCTTAGCAGGACCATGTATGCTCTGTGATCTAATCCAGTATGAAACCAGACCCAGATGCCCTAAAAGATTTAAACCCAATTAGACCCCAAGCCTGTGGAGAGGGATTTGGGTGGTATTCCACCAACAAAAGGCATTTTACAAGTCTCTAAACCCTATATCTGTTGTTCCATTGCTGACACCCAACCAGAGGAGGAATTCAAATGAGAAAGACACATACAGAACAACAGCTTCAACAAACCTGGAGGTTACTGAACTGTACACAGACACACATCAGCTCAAGTTACGTGTTGTTGCAGAAGATCTGAAAATGTGTTATGCTTGTTGTTGATGAGGCGGAAGGTCAAAGGGCAGACGTGCAGCAGGATCCCTTGTGATTGGGGAATGAAAAGCAAAGGAGTGCCTCGGGGTGAACTCCTGGGTCCATTGCTAATGATGACTAAGCTGTATTTAATCACAACAACGTTTTTTCTACATTAGGTATGTGTTTGCACATGTTTGAATCAATATTGTTTGCCAAGATAAGCTCACAAAAAAAGTCATATTCTGTTATAGCACTTGAAAACATCTTTGTATCTGCAGCTGTTCTATTATTTGCATTTCAAAGCTATTACTCTAAAATAAAATAAAAAAAAATGCATTTAATGGTCACAGACATTTGGCACATTCAATACAACTGGGGAAAACAGAAAAGTAATGCTCCACATACGATCATTTACCTTTAAGGACTTTTGCACAAAACACTATTTTAATTATTTAAGTGTTACAACAAGGTACACGTTATTGTATATTTATTAATTTATACATTGCTACTAATTTCATTTATTTTGTATGCCTAAACCAGAGTAGTTTAGTCTTTATAGATTTAACTAATGACTTCAATCTGTGAGTTTTACAACACTAAGTTAGGGGCTGTTAACGCAACAATGTTTACATCTGAAAACAGGAAACTTTTTTATGTGTTTTACATGAATTATTGAGAAGGATAAGACAAAAGTGAACATTTGTCCACTATTTACTCATTCTGAATTTGTTCCAAACCTTCATGAGTTTTTTTGTTTGATGCTTAAGAATATATTTTGAAGAAAGCTGAAAACCTGTAATCATCGACTTTCGTAGTAGTAAAAACAAATACTATGGAGGTCTAATACTAATACAGGTTTCTAGTTTACAGCTTTCTTCAGAATAATGTTTTTAGCTTTCAACAATAAAGTAACTCATAAAGGTTTGAAACCAATTGAGCATGGGTAAATAAAAAATTTTGAATGAACCGTCCCTTTAAAACGTTGTCTTTGTTAATATCAATCATTTATAGTAACACACTGTGAGATAATATGAACTAACAATGAGCAGCTTTATTTTCATGAAGTAATGTTAATTAACATGAATAAATACCGTAATAAATGTATTGTTGATTGTTTGTTTATATAAGTATATGCAGTTGAAGTCAGAATTATTAGCCCCTCTTCAAATTGTTTTCTTTTTAAAATATTTCCCAAATTATGTTTAACAGAGCAAGGAAATTTTCACAGTACGTCTGATAATAGTTTTTTTTTCTCTGGATAAAGTCTTATTTGTTTAATTTCGGCTAGAATACCATTGGCTAGTACATAGCATCTACACTGTAAAACCCAACAGTCAACTTTATCAAATGAAATGAGTGTAGTTAACTCAAAATTTACTTCAACTTAAATTGAGTAAGTTCACAGTACTCATATAAAGTAGCTTTTTAACTCAAATGATTTGTAGCAATTGGTTTCCTGAAATGGTTTGAGTTGCTTTAACTAATTGGGTTTTACAGTACTCAGTTGGTTTGAGTTCTCTTCATTTATTAGGTTTTACTGTGGTCAAATTGTTTTGTTTACTCAAATGGATTAAGTTCAAAGTCCTCATTAGGATTAGTTTTTGAACTTAAATGGTTTGTTGCAATCAGTTTACTTAAATGGTTTGAGTTACCTTGACTTTTTGGGTTTAACAGTGCACATGTTAAATGAAAATACTTTTAAAAAATTGTTGCGTAAATGTGAAACTTTTTAAAAGTGCAAGGAAAAAAACTTTCCATTTTTGACTACATCACTGAGGTGTAAGCATAGCCTTAGTTAGTTTGTTAGTTTGTATCCAAAGAGCTTCAGGGTCTGTCCCAGGACTTGTATCTTTACAGATGTATGATAGACAGGCTGATAAGCAGGAGGACGACAGAACTGAATCCCCCACGGAGCCATGGCCAGAAGTACGGGTGTACATAGGCGAGCAAACCCTAACAGAGTCACTAACTCGGGCCAGATTCTTCCACTGAGATAGCAGCTGTACATAAACCCAACTCCCCCTTCCCTTTCTGTTACTCTCTCTCCTCTTCACTATGTTCCACGAAGCTACAGCGAAACCTATTTTGAGCCTCTTTTTTCCCCTCTCAGTCACTATTCCCATCATCACTCTCTGCTTAACAGCAAATACCAGTGTTGACCTTGGACGATGTTGGCCCTGAGCTAGCATACTACTGCTAGGGTGAAAACAAAACATTTTTTGAAAGTTTTACTGAGAACCACAGACAGAGAAATCTATACCTCATTACATTGTCCTACATATAAGGTGGGTTGAAGGTTTAAGGAATGAAATGAGTTTATGATTTTTGACTAAAAATAAAGGATATGAAGTACACACCGCAGTGAAAAACAGGTCAAAGCTCAGTAAAACTCAATTTCATTAATGTATTCACAGTTCAAGAGAGGATAAAACAACAAAATGATAACTATTAGGCAGCACTATGAAATTTGTTTTTAAAGTTTCACACAGTTATTACTATCTTTGTGTTCCTTGATTAAAAAAAATGCAAGTGTTGTGTTTTGGTTGTATTTACAATTGCAATTACTTTGTGATATATTGGGATTCGGCATTCACAATTCACATAAAATGTCTTATGTCACTAAATAAGACAAAAAACTATTTTATTGTGGATAGAAAAATTTTAGTAGTGTTAACACTGATAAAACACAAATATTTGTCTCAGGCTCTTCATTTAAAAATACTAAAAACTTCAATTTTTTAAGGCGGGGACACACCAAGCAGACGGTCGGCTGTTAGGCTGATGAGTCCCCGCTCTTTGGTTTGGTTAATGTTGAAGCTTGTTGGACCGATTCAGCATGTCGAATTAGTGTCAGCCATCAATTAAAGAATCTAAGTATTTAACAATAAATCAGAGCGTGAGTGTGACGTAGTGAAGTGACGTAGCAAGTAAATTCAAGTCAAGAGAGAACACTAAGAGGTGGCTGTAATTTTGCTACATTTTTCAAACAGTATGGATTATTAGATTATTAGACATATTTGCAGGAGCAAATCCCTCCATGGTGAATAACAGTGGTTCTGAACGCTGCATTGTTTATGCTCTCAGAAGTTCCGGTCTCCTGTTGTGAATGAGAAAATAGATACTTCCTCCCACATGTTCTCCAAAGCAGGCGCAGAGTGCAATCTTTGTTTCAATCGGCTTTCGTTCGTTTGGTGTATTCACGGGTAGCTATTTGTCCAGACAAAAACAAGGCACGAGGCGACAGCACAGATGGTTTTCATTTTTCTTTGTCATGGACTTGTTGTGTACCTGCCAAATATTCTAACCTAGTTAACTTTTTTAAAATAGTATCTTTCATATTAGATACACATCGGAGAAAACCGATAAAGTATCATCCAGTTTTTCATAGACCTTATTTTACTCATAAGCAGAAAAATTCTTGAAAGAACTGCAACATAATTTTTATGATTCTGGAGCAACATTTTAGTCCAAAATATTTATATATCCTTATCCCAACTCTTAAACTTAACCTCAAACATACAGTAACTTATCCCTATAATATCAGAGAAACTTGATGAAGAGAAATGGTGAATAAAAATATAGCACAGGCTAGGCATGGGACGATAACCGGATTTAAGGTTTACCACAGTTTGGAAAAGTCACGGTTATACCGTTCCTAAGGTATATGCAAGTGTTTTTTTTTTATTTATTTATTTATTTTTTTGTTAAAGACAAATTTTATTTAGGGCAACAGTATCTTCAGTGTCACAGGACCATCCATATCAAAAGCTACTGGTCAGCCCATGATTCAACATTTCAAAAACAAATTGACAACATCCAAGCATGCTATGGACATGAGCAGTGCAATATTGTATTCAATGGGAAAAAAGTTCCCAAAAAGTTTATCATACTAGATCAGATCAGATCAGGTCAGAATCTTATACCAGCCTGTTCCTAGTACAAGCCCCTAAACCTTAACATTAAACTTGAACCCATCCCTTAAATCTGATTGGCTGATTAAAATGTTGTAGGATAAACAATGATGTAGGTGAGATCACATTCACCTTCGCGAACCCCTGTTTGGGAAACTCTACTTTAAACCAACCGAAGACAGCTTACTAGTCCCTTAATCTGGCAAAGCTGATGTTCAGCTGGTTTCTCTGGCTTGTTGCCAAAACCTTCTCTTGTCTTGTGATGAGCTAAGGCCAGTAAACCTCTTTTCAACAGTGATACGAGTTTTCCAAAGGTCAAATCTTCATCATCACCAATTTAGGTTGACATCAGAGATCTTTCAGCTCCACTATTAATGATGGTGGTTAGCTGACGATGGCTAAATTACATCCAAGTCTTTTTATTTCTGACACACATTTGACTACCACTACTTTTCAGGTAAACTGTCTAAAGACTATTAACAGTTGATAGTTAAAGAAAATTGTACACCACTGCATTAAACGCAAAATACTTTTTTTTGCATTTTGCTCTCCATGTACAACATATTTGTCATTCCAAACTCTCTCTAGAGCTCTAAACCTGTTTGTCATGATTTATGTGTCAGCATAGAGCCACTCAGGCCACAGAGATTCATGTTTCTTCCTCCATACACAGAATATACTCCTGGAAAGATTATTACACAAGCATATGCGATCAGCATGAGGGTATGATGTCAGGCTGGAGTTCATAGCTCAAGTTACCCTTAGCTAGAAAATTTAATTTGTATTTGTTGTGTAAGGTAAACAAACTCCACCAACCCCTTGGTCTATCTATCAACTGCTCCCTGATGAACATGCCCTGACTGTATCAAGCCTCTGGCTGACTTTGGACTATGCTATCAGGTTCTTTTTTTTGACAGCAAGGCAAGGCAAGGCAAGGCAAGGCAAGTTTATTTATATAGCACATTTCATACACAGTGGCAATTCAAAGTGCTTTACATAAACAGGAATAAAAGAAACAATTATAAGAGAAATAAAAACAAACATAAAAATGGTAAGAATAAAAATAAAATAAAATAAAAGCTGATAAAATGTGTTATAAAAGAATTAAAAAGAAGAGAAAAACATAGTAGTTCGATCTGTCGGACGTAGCACAGTGCTCATTCAGTAAAGGCACAGCTAAACAGATGTGTTTTCAGTCTTGATTTGAATGTGCCTAATGTTGGAGCACATCTGATCATTTCTGGAAGCTGATTCCAGCAGTGAGGGGCGTAGTAGCTGAAAGCCGATTCACCCTGCTTTGACTGAACTCTTGGGATTTCTAATCTATTTGATCCTAAAGATCTGAGTGATCTGTTGGGTTTGTATTCAGTGAGCATATCTGTAATGTATTGAGGTCCTAGGCCATTTAGTGATTTATAGACCAGTAATAATACTTTAAAATCTATTCTAAATGTGACTGGGAGCCAGTGTAAAGACCTGAGGACAGGTGTGATGTGCTCTGATTTCCTGGTTCTGGTCAGAATTCTGGCCGCAGCGTTCTGGATGAGCTGCAACTGTCTGACTGTCTTTTTGGGAAGGCCAGTGAGGAGGCCATTACAGTAATCCACCCTGCTGCTGATAAAAGCATGAACAAGTTTCTCTAAGTCTTCACTGGAAACAAAGCATCTAATTCTTGCAATGTTTTTGAGATGATAGTATGCTGATTTACTAACTGCTTTGATATGACTATTGAAACTCAGATCTGACTCCAGAGTCACACCAAGATTCTTGACCTTATTTTTTGTTGTTTGACCCTTAGAGCCAAGGTACGCATTCACCTTGAGAACCTCATCTCTGTTCCCTCATCTCTGTTCCCAGCACATAAACCTCACAGACTACGTCATTAGTTTTCTAATCCAATTCAAAAAACATGAAGTGATCAGCCATTAGAAAAAATTGCACTGCTTTATAAATGATTTTACTTCTCTGTCCTGCAAAATAGCATTTAGTCTATACAGAGAATGCAGAGGTGACGCTTTCCTCTGTGATTTAATGAACTGTCTGGTTGAAGAGCTGTCAACACCAAGCTTAGATGGAGAGTTCGTGCCACTGCTCCGTACACGTGCAGGGTATTAACTTGCACGCTGGTCCAAATCACAAAGGGGATTTGGTTAAGGAATGGACTCAATAAGCAACAGGGAATATTAATCAGGGCTTGGAAGTGGCATTGTGTTGGAAAATAGCATTAAAACCCTGTATGGTTTGTTTTAATGCTTCTTTTCTGAAGGGTTTAAGATCAACAGTGAATGCTTACATCTATTATATATATATATTGTAATGATGTGTCATTAAAAAAGAATACTGTCTCCACCATAAATAATCAGGAAATACATTTAAAGAGTAAAACTTTGTCTTGAGATGTTTTCAAGTTAATAATTATGTAATAAATATAAAGACAGGATGGAAATAATTTATGACATTTATTATAACCAAAAGGCATGACTTGACATTAAGCCTTGATATCTGTTTGTAATTAAAACTAAATAAATTAGTCTATTATAACAATAATTTGTCTTCTTAAATTGATTTAAGACATGTTTTTGTATATAAACAGCACTTTCCCCAAACATTAGCATGTCATCTTTCATTTCAAATGACATGGAATTAAGTTATTTAAGATGCCTTTTACTAGTAAAATAAAATGATTACCAATAAAATGCAATGCAGAAAATGGATTAGAAACTTTATTTGAAGCATTTAGCATTGAAACAAGCAGCATTTAGATGGTATCATTTACTAAAATTTAGGTAACATTAATTTATTAACACTGTAATATGACATTTAGGATGCCATCATATCAATGTTACACATTCTAAAATTGCTAATGTTTAAAATGTTTTTGAATATACAATTATGAAATGTTGGCAGAAAAGCAATTATCCATATAAAACTAAACTGACTTAATTTTGTACGAGTTACTAGACTGCCCCAAAATGTGTACCTCACTATGTCCGACAGTGAGGTAGAAGCTTTTTCACCACAGTAAAAAAAATGACAGATGCTGACATGTATGTGGCCAGTTTAAATTTACAATTCAAATAAAAAAAATATGATGTCAGAATAAAAGAAACACACATTAAGGAAACTTGGGTTATTTTAACAAATTATTAAATGACAAAATTTACAAACTGTCAAAAAGATATAGTCCTAGAGTTAGTATATGTTAACCATTATGCCTGTTCAAACCTAGCGGCAACCACCCGCTCCCCCTCGTGAAGCCAAAACGAAAGAAACTGAAACTGCAATTCATCGACTCGCCTTTGGGGACTGGCTCCATAAACTCCAGATGTTCACTGACTGCCATGCTAAACTGGCCAATTTTCCAGCTGCTAAAACCATGTTTACAGCCTGGTACAAATGATAGTTTTGGTGCATATAGTTAATATTACCCTTTATGACAACTGTGAGGGGACGTGGCCACTTGAGTGACAGCTAGGTCTCGCTGGTTGCCATCATGTCACCTCAGCCGATTCCGGCTGATTAGCTGCTGAACTCAGCATATACATCATATTTTTGTTTTGTTTTATGTGTCTTTATACAGTCAATTGCCTTTTGGAATTATTTCCTACAATTATCAATTATCTGGATTTCATAAAAAGCCTTGCATTTACTAACACAGATTATATTTGAAGTGTTTGATAGTAACTCGCATTTTCCTTCTGTAGAAAAACGTCATGAGAACAATTCTTAAAGGCTCAATGTATTACAACAGTGTTTTGTTAAAGACTAAACACTATTGATATAGTCTACAACCAAGCACATGTGGTATCCCCCGGTCAGTGCAATGATGCTCGAACAAAATGGCGACGGTTGGCCACGCCTAGTTGTAGCTTCATTTGCGCTCTTCAATAACCTATGAGTGATGTCACGGATACTACGTCCATATCTTTTGCAGTCTATGGTCCAAACCTGTATGACTTTTATTAATCTGCTCAACAAAAACAGAACAAAATTCATACAGATTTGGAAAAAAAAATTCTGATACAGCGTTGCATTAATCCAATTAACTTTAATCGTCTGGCCAACCAAAGTTCTTCTTTTGTCTTCTAAAGATCAAATTAGTCATTCAGAATGAAATCAGAGTGAGCAAGTGATGACAGCATTCTCATTTTTTTGATGAACTATCAAAAGTGGTATAGTAAAATTTGGTTGCCAGAAAAGCACATCAAGCTTGCAAGACTACAGTTGGCTGCCAAAGGATTTGTTTCTTTTATTAGCTGTTATTGATTTCCGAGGACCTCTAAACTGTGGTTGCAACCTGATCAGAGGATAAGGAAAAATATAGGGTTCATATTCGTAAACATTTGCACTAGGTTACAGCCGGCCGTAATGTGGAGGATGTCAACAGCTGAGCAGCCTCAGAATTTAGCTTAAGCCACATTAGCTGCTGGCTACGACACACACTATCCACCTCTTAAAGAGCCATCAATTCTAACTGTCAGAGTAGTGATCTGCTGTCTCAGGGCCCACAGCCTGGATTTAGTGAAGACCTTATCCGCCACTAGCAGCTGAGAGCCTGGGACCAATAACAGAAAGCAGAGGGATTTGAGAAACCCAATGCATCTGATCCATGTTAAACTGTTGCGCCATAAGAACCAAACCCTCTCTTATTTCAGGTCCTTGGCTGACCTAAATGACATAAATATATTAAGCTGTAAATAAGGTGGCTTGTTTACGTTGATGAACTCTAAGGTGTAGATCGCATAAATAGAGCACTTTGTGTTTGCCAGACATCACCTGTTTTCCAGACTCCAAAACCAGACAAAAAGTGGCTAAATATACCCAAGACTCTCACTGTATGTTTACCCACAGATTCTAAGCAAGAGTGTTACTGGCTCCATTTGAGATGACTCAACAAGAGACATTGGTGCATTTCTGTGTTTTTTTTTGTGCTGAAGGAGCAAAGGGTACATCTGACTGTAAATAGTTAAGTGTGTACCTAAAGTGAAATTAGAAACACCTTACCTGCTAAAGTGTAATCCATGTCAAAGCCAAAGCATTTAATCTTTTCCATGGCCAGACTTCTGTTCACAAACACTCTGGGGAAGAAAGTAAAACAGTTAAAGGTGTTTCAGCCACAATTTTCTGTTAGATTAAAAAAAAAAACACTGCGCTATTTTTGAAAACAGGCTAATTTTACAGCACCCCTAGTAGGGCTACACGGCAATGTAAAAATACAATATTGTAATATATTGTTTTTCTTCAATATAAATGTAATTTCACCATATGACTTCAATAGCTCTATATGGAAAGAATCATTTCAGATTGACTGGGGTAATTTTGTAGGGGAATGAACCATGCACAAAATTTAATAAACAAATTACAAGCATAAATCAATACAATAGAGCAAAGATAGAAGTAAAAAAAAAAGGCGCTCTATGGTTTTCCGGCAAGTAAAACCATATTCAGGTACAGACATGTAAAAATCTAATGCAAAATAACACAGTATAGTCCTGATTGCATGAATAATTCAATAAAATAATCTTGATGAAAGTTACAAAATATACATTTTCCTGCGCCTGAACGCGTTAAGCACTTACATGCTCAAACAGTCATTGGCCTTAAAAACACATTTAATAAACTTTAACTCCATTAAGATTACACTCTACAAAATCGCATGCATTCTGAACTGTGGCTCTTGGTTAACTATAAGCCCATCTTAGAATTACAGATCCTGCAATGTGACTAGGGCTGGACGATATTGGAAAATCCGATATTACGAAATTTTATTTTCCTGCAATATGAAAAAAAATGGTTTAAAACAGCTATATTTGATGGTTTTCTAGGTAGTCTAATGGTATTTTAGTACAGAAATTGAATAATCACAATGCAATTATTTTGCTTTGTCTCATTTCTAGTTCAAATATCCAAAAAAATTTATATCAAGAGAAAATATTGTTTGTTTTCAACTTGAGAAGAAATAAGTAAAAGTTAAGACTTTTTCCTTTAAAACAAGGAAAATTATCTACAGGTATAATTTTTGGCATAAATTATATATATTTTGTATAAATACAGTAATTCAATACACCATTACCACCTCGCTCAAAAATGTAAATAAAAAAAAAATATTTGATTGGGGGGCCCTTAAATAATTTTCCTTTTTAAAGCTTGACTCTTCTGTAGTTACATTGTGTACTAAGACCAGCGGAAAGTTAAAAGTTGCTATTTTCTAGGCCAATATGGTATAGGATATATATGGCGTAATGATTAAGGAACTTTACTGCAGTGTCATGACCAAGCCCTACACTAGCACCAACAGTCAGAACCTGCATAATAAATGCACAAAAAAATGGTAAAACTCAACTATTGAACTCTGTGAGCCAACAATGAGCCATTTGAGTATTTTTTTTTTTTTTTTTTTAATAAAGTCATAATTTTCTTAGAATTTTATAAGAACAATTTTATATCAGTTATATCAATACGTCAATCTCTGGAGAACTAATACAGTTTTCAAATGCTAAACAATAAAAATGTATTTCATAAATAAAAACTAAAAGAGCATATTTATGCGCTGTTTTGCTTTTAATAAACCCATTTTAAAAACGACTACAGTATGACATTTCAGCCAATAAATACACTCCTCTCCCATGTGATGGAGTCAACATGCTAAGAGTGAGCTGCATTTATTTTGCACACTGACAGCTCTATGCCTCAGCTCATAAGCCATGACATTTAATGCTAGGATAGGAACACAAACGGAAATTTGAATCACTCTCTGTGCATGCATTTAATCTGATACTGACACAGATAAACCTCCGGCAATAACGGACATACATGAGTGTATGTGCTGTCACTGCAACAATAAGTTTATGAGAGACAAGTTTAACTTCAGTGACATCAAAAATAATAACTTTCAGTGTTTGCAATCTGAATACAGATTTTTTCAAGAACACAAAAACAAGAAATTTTTAACCTTAGAAAAAAAAAATCATTTTATAAAAGCCAAAATTCTATCAAAAAGACAAGTAATTGCTACCAAAAAACTACTTTGCCCAATCCTACCTTGTGGTGGTGTAACATTGGACTATATCCCATGATTCACTTCTCCAGGCAGAACCTGCGCGCTGCATTCTGAGTGTCTGTCTCTGCTCTAGCTGGTCTGTCAAGCCCATTTCCCTGTTACCCCCACAGCTCCAACAATAGCCCCCTCTCTTTGCTTTCTTGTCATTCAATTTCTGACTTGTTGCAAAATCAATTGTGCCAGTTCTATAGCATTCTCTGTTGTTGTGCCAGTTGTTGAGTTAGGGGTTGTTTGCTTCCCTTCAAAGACATCTAGAACAATCAACAACAGCAGGAAGAACCAGGCAGCAGCAGCAGCTCAGACAACAGAGTGTGGATCACTAGTTAGAGACAGCTGGTAAACAGATTACTCTTGAATCTACAGTGAATCCCTATTGTCGTTCTATTTGGAAATAGGCTACTTATACTGTACCAGAGACAAAATAAATGGGAGGAGACAGACCACTCCTATATAATCAATGGAAAATATATGACTGTTGTGTAAATAGAAGCCTTGCCATTGGGATAAAAACATCAGTCACCCTTTCTGACTTTGTTTACATCAAAATGACAACTTTGAATGGGAGTTGAGCATTGGTGGCAGGCGTTATTTCTGATTGATTGGTAATGTTTTATCATAATATTACAGTTCAGAAAGTGAAAAGTAACAAACTGGGAGAGTGTGGGATTAAGAAAGGTTCCAGAGCAAGTAATCAAAGTTGGGTCAGAGCATTTTCTATAAGGTGATAGGCTCTGAAATAAATTTCTGACTTAATAAAAATCAGCATATCAACAAGGCTGATAAATTTATGTGAATGAAAGAGGGGCATAGTCAAATTGTATTCTCAGACTAACATTTGCCATTTTGTTCAATGATTCCAGACAAAGGTGTAAGCTCTTTAAGGAAACATCTTTGCCTGCAGAAAATGCTGATTTTGACAAACAGATTGTGTTAATTAATGCAATAAACAGCTCATAATAAGTTAGTACACAACCCAAGGTTTCCGAGACAAGGTTTAGGTGACTGTCATCAGAAACATGTTTGTTGTGCTGGTTGAAAGCCTCTTCACATTCCGATAGTAATGATTAAAGTAAGTGTTCTGAATATATTAATATTCATTTAAGGCGTAGGACTAAACAAATGTTTGTCCTATCAAAATGTTCAGGCCGAACATTACGATCAATATGTCAACATATGTAGATTAGTTTAACTGCGCACCCTGCTTATGCAGATAGATACATTCTGTGCAGATAAATGTTCATGACAGACAGAGTGACATTGGCAGGCAAACAACATCAAGCTGACTTTCTTTCTGAAATACCAATGTAAGGCGGCCTTGTATCCATGAAAAGAAAGATGGTCTATGAAAGTCCTCCTGCGCCTTAATAAAGCAGGATCAAAACCATTCTAAAACCAAAATCAATATTGGAGTCATTTTTTGCAGGCTGGAAGAATGACAATATTAATGCAGTATTTCTTGTAGACAATGATTTTTTTTTTTGTCATGCAAAGATTGTTTAGATTGTGTTGCTTTATGAATTATCTTAAATACAGTGACAAAGCCGCTTTTCCAGTATCAGGTCAAACGGTCCTTTTTGCTTAGCAGTTTCATTCTATGCTGATCTGGTCCAATCAGCACAGAAATGTTTTCATTATCCACTATAGTGCTGATAGCATAATTCTTTGGATTTATGGTCACTGCCTTGGAAACATTTCTGTAATGTAAACAGCAATAGGGACAACAACAACAGGGTTTTAAGCAACAACTTAATTAGTATAAAATTAAATTTTCCAAAAGGATTTTAAGTTAAGAATTGTACTTTTATAAAGTAATATAAAGTTCTCACCGGTGAATGACTCATGATATTGTCTTATAATGTTGTCTATGGTCATCTAAACAGTGCGCCTTCATGACTTTAGGAGGCAGGGCTTTGGATGACAGTTTGCATCTAGGGAGGGATATGCATTTTCAATGCTATCATGCTAAAGTTAGCATTTCCTAGATCTGCTATTGCACCTTTAATTGCTGAAGGCCTAGTCCTGACTTAATCTAAGCCTTGTTTGTGAAACTAGACCTTGGTGTGTTCACAAGGTTTGTACTTACAAGTAGGTATGGGCTGGTATAAATGTCTGACGGTATGATAACCTTGGATATAAATGTCACGGTTTCACAGTATTGTGATTACGGCTCTAAAATATATTCTTTTTAAATGTCTGGGTAAAAAAAAAAATCTTTTTCCGTTTTGAACACAATATATTTTATTTTAAGTAACATTAAAATATTTTTGGACCAGTAAACATGTCAGGCTAAATAATAAAAGTGAAGCATTGACTTCTGCTGTCTTCATTGAAACATGAACTTAAAAAGACATCTTTGGATATCTTTCTTTTCTGTAGATATAAAGTAAGCCACTGCACTGTTCAGGTCTATAGCATGCTTGATTGTTGGTGCTTATGTGATTTGTTTTTCAGATATTTGCCAAGTATCTTTTGATATAGAAAGGGTTATTTTCTGCTGAAGATACTGTTGCCCTAAAAACCTAAATAAAAAAGTCTTAAAAACATGATAGATAGATAGATAGATAGATAGACAGACAGACAGACAGACAGACAGACAGACAGACAGACAGACAGACAGACAGACAGACAGACAGACAGACAGACAGACAGACAGACAGACAGACAGACAGACAGACAGACAGATAGATAGATAGATAGATAGATAGATAGATAGATAGATAGATAGATAGATAGATAGATAGATAGATAGATAGATAGATAGACAGACAGACAGACAGACAGACAGAGTATATATACCTTAGGAATGGTATAACAGAAAATTGTATCGTTTTAAACCTTACAACCGGTCATCATCCCATGCCTACTTAGAAGAGAATAATTCAAATGTCATGTAACTATATGTAATGACTAATAAGAACAATCACTACAATTTTAATTTTGAACAAAATAATCAGTATTATCAGTTTAACCATTATGCAAGATGAAGTGTGATTAGTTGAATGACTAAAATTAACCTGACCTAGACGAAAGAGAACAAGACTTTGAAAAATAATGAAAAATACATTTGAGACAGGACTAAATGAGACTAAATTAATCTGACAAAATAAACATTCCATTAGTCCATTACATTTAAACCAAGTCACACAAAGCTGACAAGTTTTTCACAGTACAATACACCAGATAACACCACTGCCTTTGGACCTCAAATAGACTGACGGACCCTGGAATACCTGCCATGACACTCACGTTTTCTTTTTCTTATCTCCACCCACTTATCTGAGTAATGGAAAAAAGGCAGTGAACTTTTGGCTTCAGCACAGAGAAAATGTAAAGTCAAAGTTCACACATAGTGTACACTCTCTTTTACACAAGTGACCTTTAGTTGGATTAAAGCCAAAACAGTAATGTGTGCTAAAAGAAGCATGTTTCTTTGTGAAGAACCAAATAGCACAGAACTTATCAATTAAAGATTACAAAATGCCAGTTCCCAGCACAAACTCCATATTTGTGGGGTTGCAAACGATTCTCTATGTTCTTCCATCACATGTTCTACCCGTGCCTGTTTTCAGTATGTACTTTCAACCTTAGCTGCAGGGTTTGAACTATAATTAGATAACTTCATGCTTTATTTTAGCTTTAAAAAATCCATATTTACCAAGGGAGTTACTGTCTAAATAAATGCATCTTTTCTTAAAAGAGTTGCTCACATTTTTAACTTACCACATAAGCTGCTAAAATCATGAAGTATGTGCTTATGGATCACTCAGTGAAAACTATTATAAACTCTCAAACTCCACCCGCTCTTCAAAAATGTGTGGACTGCAAACAAATTACACTTCTTCTAAACAAAAAGAATTAAAGTATCTTTGCAAATCTACAAAATGCAGTTTCCTTCAGAGTACACGATGTCCCTGAATTTAAATGGACTAATCCATCTTTCTAAGCCTAGTGACCCAATTTTTAAACAGCTATTATACGGTTTGGTTACTTGTCTGATTTACCTATGATAGGCCTCTCTTCTGTATTTCTTCATCGCCAGGCCATCCATGTTTGCCGGGAGGTCTGCATAGTCCTGAAGTCGATCACTCCATGATGTTGTCATCGTTAAATCTGTCAGTTGGGATTCTGTAAAGACATTTAAATCATGTATTAAAGGGACAGCTCATACAAAATACCTTTTTTTGGGGGGGAGGATATATATATAAAAGAAGATATTTTAAAGAATGTGGGAAACCGGTAACCACTGACTTCCATAGTAGGAAGCCAATAGTAACTGGTTCAACAACAACAAAAAAAAAAGAAAATAAAAGAAGAAAAAAAACTGGTTTGGATCAAGTCAAGAATGAATAAATGATGAAATTATTCATTTATTTTGCATGAACTATTCCTTAAAATACTTTAGGAATTAAAGGCAATGCTTTCTATGTGATTTGTCCTTCTTATCTAACTTAGGCATCAAAAGATCCCATTAACCAATAAATAAATGTAGATTTTTTTAGATTGGATTAGTCTTTATCTATAGATTCGATCACAGGCCACAACACAAAGTGTGTCAGAACAAGTACTAACTTGTCATCTAATTGCATCAGAATCAAGAAAGACAAAACTAACAACTTAGTGATTTGATTATCTAAGTGATTTAAATAGAAAGCATTAAGCCTTGAATCACTCTGCATTGCTGTTTGCTTCACACACAAGAAAAGCATTAAGTTATTGTGAAATCTTTTCCTAAATATTAAATCTTAAATTGCATTTGCACAACTTCTAGTAAATATATGATACTTCCAGATATGCGATGCCAATTTAAACAACCCCATTGTTTGAAATTCACTGTTATTGGTATGGAAACAGTTCAAGTATGTGAATAAAAGGCAGGCAAGAAACCAGAAAAGAGACAACTGATATTTTCTAGCCTCTGAAGCTTGAAAGAAGTTAATTTACACCTCAAAACAAATCAAGCACCATCCAAACCACCTAAGCAAGATGAATGTCAAGTAGCATAGAAGCTTGAGTCAGCATACTGGGGCCAGTGGCCTTCACAAAGGCTGACTTGCACAAACAAGCCGGAGACCTTAAGGGCAATGGAAAGAGATTTTTCCCACCAGTCGTTTTTTTTTTATGATCGTTCTGCAGAGGATAAAAGCAGTGATAGCTTGCTCTTAGAATAATGTTTTCTCACCACTTGTCTTTTTCAAATATTTAGACATGCCCCTTAAGGCAAACAACAGAAAAAACAGGCCATTGCCAAAAAAGTAGGTTAAAACTGCTTCAGTAAATCAGCAAAAGTAGACCAAGTAGGCAACTATAATAGCTCACTGTGGACACTGATTTGCTTTAATTTTGGGGGAAAACTCTTCGGGGGCAAAAGACTTTTCTTTCAGCTTGTATGAACTTGGTCCTTGAACCATTGGAGCAAAGTTAGTTTATATTCACACATTCAGACTTTTACTGTCCAAATATAATTTCAGAAAAGTATTTTTTGCCAATTCTAAATTGGGAAATCATATTATCAGCCAATGACTATTAAAGTACACCATTGTTGACAGTCAGTTACATAGAGCTAATGTTGCTTAAAAGTCATTCGTTTCGATTGAAGATATCAATTTCAGAACGAATATTCAAAGACTATATGGTAAACAATATAGGGATCGTGTCTCAAGTTGTGCTCATAATCTGTATTAGCTTTTTTTAAATTCTGCCCTGCTATTTTATTGAATGCCAAAGTCTGAATGTGAAAATATAAAACCAAATTTATTCCAATCCTTGAATGAAGAGATGCATAAAAAGGAAAAAAACTCTTTTTTTAAGCAAGTTGTTTATATTGGCAAGATGTTATGTCATGGGAGAAGTTCAAGGTTGATTGGTTTTGTTATCTTTGCTTCATGTTTCACAATATTTAAGCACAGCTGACTCACAAATAGAATAATTTACACACGTTTTACCCAAATTGAGTTGTGGCAAAATCACCTTCTTGCAACATCTCACAAACAGCAGCAGGAAGACACAATGGAGGCTAAAACTCGCCCATATACATATCTACCTGAAACAGTTTGTTTACTTGGGCTATATAGATGCCATTTTCGAGTGATAATCACAAAAAAGTTACAGCTCAAAAACAAGGACAAAGCCCAAGAGGACGTTATAAAGGCTAGCTGGTAGGCAGCCTTAGCATTTTCTTCGAAAACGGCTGAAACCGAACTTGACAATGAAGACGATTAAGCCTTTTTGTGATGTGTAAAGGATGTATTTTCGTCAAGCATCCACGATGCTTTAGATCGAGGCTTATATGTTGTTTATTTACGCTCTAGTAAAATGTATTTTTACTAGAGTTCTTTAAACCCCGGACTAAGCTCACAGCACAACGATAAACATCACCGTGAGCTTCGCGCACAACATCAAACATCGCCGATCTTTTCACGTAAACAAAACAGACGCAAAAAGACAGCCAAACGCTCCAAAGAAACCACTGACATTACCAACAGTAAGTTCAACCCGATCCGCTCACTCACCTTCCGTGAAAAGCACAAAAAGCTCAAGTGCACGAGCAGCGCTGTAAACCGCGGTCACTTCGGGAAATATCAATGAGACAGAATGCGATACAGTAGCTATTCAAGTGAAGCTGCGAGTCTTTACTGTTATTGTGAATCAAAAGCTCGTCTTTTCATAACCGAGCTGTAAGCAGTTGTTGAGAGCAGGACTAGGCGGTGCTTGCGCTGCTACATCCAGAGGAGGAGGAGCGAAAACCTGTCATCACATCAGAGACGGTGAATGTGAAGGCGGGACAGTAGGCAGATCTCTTGAAGATGGTTGGCCTGCTGATAACTCGTTGTTTACAAGATTTATTTAAAACCTGTTTACTTACAGTACATGTTTAAATGTAAAAAAAAAAGTTCAAATGATAGAACAGTTTTGCGCAATAAAACAATAACATTGTGAAAAAAAATAAAATAAATAATAAATAATAATAAATAAATAAATAAATAAATAAATAAATAAATAAATAAATAAATAAATAAATAAATAAATAAATAGGTAGGCTGCGTGTTTTAAGTAAAATGTGTATTTATTTATTTATTTATTATTATTATTTATTTATTTATTTATTTTATTTATGCTACTCTACTGATAATGTATCTTTCAAACATCCAATTAGAAATTAGAACAAAATTACTTATTATCAGAGCATTTATTCGCAGAACTTAACAATAGGACAATATTCAAATGCTTGGTTTTTTATACTTTAAATGCTGTGGAAAAATACATATGCTGTGCATATTTTACACACTCAGCTATGGATTATAGATATGTTTGTTTCAGACAGATGCTATATAATATTTTATTGCAAGATTTGACACATGAAAATATATAGGTGCCTTTTAAATTTTATGATGAGGGCTCGTGAAATGGTTGTTCATGGCATTTAAAATACTGAAGACTCACGTTGTTTACATTGGTTATTGTATAATGAATGTTATAGCATTAATTATTATATGAACTTTAATTGTTTATAAATCAACAAAACAAAGATTATTTTGTTCTCGATGCATTATTCATATTCAGTTCAGTTTAATTCAAGTTTATTTGTATAGCGCTTTTTAGTATATTTTATTTTTATTTTATTTGTTTACATACTTCTGACAGTTTTGCACATTATTTATTCTCTGCTGGATTTTGCACAACAGTTATTATTATTATTATTATTATTATTATTATTATTTTTATTATTATTGTTGTTATTATTATTATTATTATTATTATTATTATTATTATTATTATTATTACTATTATTATTATTATCATCATCATCATCATCATCATCATTATTAGCGTGGACAGAAAAGAAAGAACTCCATTGTACAGGGAAACTGTTCCTTACTATGGATATTACAAAAAACACTTTGAACCTTGAATCGTTCACAATAATTATTGTCCCAAAGCAGCTTTACAAATGATGCACATTACTGTATATTACAATCAAAATCAGAAAAATAAGTTAGGGTGTTTAGGTGCTACTGCTAATTTGAGAACTGACAATAGAAATCCTGGTAACATTTTACAACACAGTAAAGTATTAACATAAATTACAAGCAATAGAAGCATGGAAATCCTGTCATCATTTACTCACCCTACTTGTCACAAATCTGTTTGGGTTTCTGTTCTTCTGTTGAACACAAATAATTATTTTTTTTTATTATTTAACCTGTAACCATTGACTTACATACGCAAAAAAGTTGTTGTTTTTTGTTGCTTGTTCAAACTACTTATTTAAAATGAGCTGAAACCATTTTTGAGAATTATTTTGGCTGATTTAATTCAATTAATTGTCTTAAGTTCAATCTACTTAAATTTATTAAGTTAACTTAAGACACCATGAAGGAATTGTGTGAAACCCTGTATTTTTTACAGTGGAGTATTAGTTTTTTCTGTAATGGATGTCAATGGTTACTGTTTTTTTTTTAAACATTATTCAAAATACCTTATTTTGTGTTCAAGTGAGATCACTTTAATAATGTAGCAGGCCTACAATTTTTGTATTTTAAAGTGTAGTAAAAGATGAAATGAAGAAGAACAACACTCTCAGAAATAAAGGTAAGCTGTCACTGGGGTGGTACATATTTGTACTTGAAGGGTCCATATTCAAAAGTATATATTAGTACATACAAATTTTAAGAGGAACACTTTGTACTTTTTAGGTACTAATATGTACCCTTGAGGTATTAATATGGACAAGTAAGTACAAACTGCCCCATCATAGACTACTGTGAATGAATACCCTTATTAAAAAAGTAAAAATTAAAAAATTAAATTTTTTGAAATATATTAACTGGTGCTGGGCATCGTAACTTATTTTGTTAGATTAGCTCCAAATATGGCTTCAGTGCTGACTAATCTGATGTATATGCATAAATACAATATTATAAAGCATCCTATAGAAAACATTAATTTAAAAGAGAGATCTATGAGGGAGGTACTCATTTATGCTGAGCACTGTATATGTACTTTATAATTGTATTTTTATAGATTTACATAAAACAGAAATATAAACAACAACAGCAAAAAAATTTATAAGTAAAGAAAAATATCTCCAAAACTACTCTCTCCTTCAGCTCACCCCACAGGCTTTCAATTGGGTTGAGTTCTGGAGACAGATATGCCATGTGAGGATCTTGATTTTGTGTCCGCTGAACCGTTTTACTGTAGATTTTGCCACATGTTTTAGATCAGTATTGTACTGAAAGATCCAGCATTGACCCATCTTCAGCGTTTTTTGATAAAAAAAAAAAAAAAAGTAATGCCATGCACCCTAACAAGGTCCTTTGGAAGAAAAACAGGCCCACAACATCAAAGATCCTTCATCATACTTCACATAGGGAATGAATTTTGTTTTGTTTTTTTTTGTTTTTGAATGCTCATCTTTTGTTTACCAGACTACGGTTCCACAAACTCCAGATGATTATGTTTGCCTGCTTTCCAAACAGCATGTAGATAGCATGTAGATAGCATCTGATGGTTGTCATGGAGACTTTTTTAGAATGTGTTGCAAGAGCCAAAATATGTGTTTATTTTGAAAAGAAAAATAAATTAATAAAATAAAAGAAATAAATAAAAGAAATAAAATATAATAAAAATTCCGAGCAGCACATTAAATAATGTTTGCTGTATTGCTGCAATTAAATACAAGCTTTTTTTTTCTTGAATACATTTCATCTGTGTTTCTTTTTTCATAATGGTGTAAGGAAAATTATATTCTCAGAAAAAAAAAAAAAAAACCACAGCACTAAACTAATAACATTAAGCAAAGCAATACATGGATAGTTTGCCAAACATCTCCTTGTTTGCTAAATTTGATTGATTGCTTCAGTTGTTAAATCGCTTTGGATAAAATCAGCTGCTAAATGTTATCTCTCTCTATGCCTTCAATCTGCCAACAGATGGCAACCTTGGATAACTACTCGTAGACGAAATACAACCTCTTTATTGTGCTGCCTAAGTCTTGAATCTTTATAGTAGTTTACAGTTTAACGAACTATTATGGTTTTTTTTTTAATGTTCACAGAATACAAAACCTATTTATTGGTGAAAAATAACCTATTCAACAACGTTTGGAGACTAAAAAAAGTTAGAAGATAGTTTCATTAGTCTTGAATTTTTATATTTGGTATGAAAACAGACAAAAGTAAACCATTACTGTCATAAAAACTGAACATATAAGTAAAATAATTGTACGGTTGTAAAATAGCTTTAAATAAAGTACACAAAGTTTGCTCTATGTTTTTTTTAATACATTAACTTACAAGTCAAAAATATTTATTGCTTAAACTATCACTTTATATTTCTACAGAGAAAGGGACATTCCCAGAATCTTGTGCACCACCCATTGCAGCACTAATTACAGTTTAACTCAATGATCTCGTCGTTGAATAAAGAATTAATACAGCCAAGGGCCTAGACTAAATTTGTATTAATGCTACCCCAGTATCTACCCCATTTGTATTAATGCTACTCCAGTATATGCCCCCCCCCCCCCCCCTGCACATTATATAATGCATTATTATTATTATTATTATTATTATTATTATTATTATTATTATTATTATTTTATTATATATTTTTTTATAATATCATATATTTTCTTTATCTTTTGATTTATCATTAGTTATTCTTATTGTTTGGTGTGTTTTGGACAGATGTGTCATTTTCAGAGATTAAGTAATATATGTATTCTTCAGATGTGAAAGGAGTGTGATGAAGTAAACGTAGGTATTTTGCTGACATCAGCACTGCGCCAAAATGGACAGTTCCATCTGCCTGCGCTATCGAGTTGTCAGCTTGAGGGATTGTGCGAACATCCTCAATAGACAGAAATCATTATTTGCCCCTTTAAAGTTAAAATAAACCATAGATCAGCTCATTCGTCGCATTTCTTTGGGTTCTTTCCATCTAAAACAACTGCAGTGAGGAAGGTTATTGCGAGGAGAAGCGTGGGTAAATTATTGATTGGGACGGTCCTGCTATAAAAGGAGTCGCCGCCGGAGTTCAGCTCCTTATCGTCAAACGCCAAGATGAGCTACGGATCCGACATCTACTCTGCCTCTTCCTACCGGAAGATCTTCGGGGATTCCACCCGCTTCTCAGCCTCTCCATCCCGGTTGAGCAGCTCCCGGAGCGGGTTTAAATCCCAGTCTGTGAACCGCCCCAACATCCCAAGCTCCTACAAGCGCTCCACCCGATCTGGCTTCCCGGCTTCTTCTCTGACTCTGGACAGCTTCGACTTTACCCAGAGCACCGTGCTTAACAATGAGTTTAAAATCATCCGCACTAATGAGAAGGAGCAGATGCAAGGGCTCAACGACCGTTTCGCGATGTTCATTGAGAAAGTTCGCAATCTGGAGCAGCACAACAAAGTGCTGGAAACCGAACTCGTGACTCTTCGACAGCGCCAAACAGAACCGTCCCGTCTCGCCGAACTTTACCAGCAGGAGATCCGTGAGCTGCGCTCCCAACTCGAGGAACTCAACGCCGAGAAGAATCAGATGATGTTCGAGCGCGACAGTATCGAGGAAGACCTACAGAAACTTCACGAGAAGTTTGAGGAAGAGATGAGAATGCGCGAGGAGGCCGAGCAAACCCTGAGAGCTTTCAAGAAGGACGTGGACAACGCCTCCATGGTGCGTCTAGACCTAGAGAAAAAGGTCGAATCTCTTCTGGATGAAATCAACTTTTTGAGGAAGGTGCACGAGGAGGAGGTGGCCGAGCTCATGAACATGATCCAGGCTAGCCAGGTGTCCGTGGAGATGGAAGTGGCCAAACCCGACCTTACCTCCGCCCTAAAGGATATTCGCGGCCAATATGAAGCAATGGCGAGCAAGAACTTGCAGTCGGCTGAAGAATGGTACAAGTCCAAGTTCGCCGATCTCAGCGAACAGGCCAACAAGAGCAACGAGTTCATTCGCGCTAGCAGGGAAGAGCTCAACGAGTTCAGGAGGCAGCTGCAGTCCAAGACCATCGAGATCGAGAGTCTGAAGGGCACAAATGAATCTCTTGAAAGGCAGATTCATGAGATGGAGGACAGGCACAACGCCGAGGTCATGGGCTACCAGGTTGGTTTTTCCAGTTGTTCAACAGAGTTGAAGGATGATGTCATGTCAGTAGAGTTGTATTTCACTGTTTTGTTTCTTTGGTTAAAAATAGGGAAATGTTTTCTTAAAACAAGCATTCGATATAATTGTATCACCGGTTATATCATTCAGTAGATCCTTGCGCTCCAGTTATTCAGACAGCAGACAAAAGGTGTCTGTGAAATGGGCGTGACCGCACTGACTGTGAATGTTACTGCTTCTCTGTCCATGGTGCTAAAACTAATCTTCTTCAAACTGAAAATAAGTTTAAAAAAAGATACATTAATTAATTCAACCATTAATTCTGCAGACATGTTAACCCTAAAACAGAATCCAAATTTAATGCAAAATTAAAAAGAAGTAAATCACTAAATAAAAACAGGAAATTCCCTGATACTAAATACTATGCATCCTGCCCCTTTGCTTACAGATTTTCTTTTTTTTTTCAATGTGAGAACAGTTACTTTATGTTTCTTCATGGATATTTTGTGAAATGTTGTCCCAACCTAACCTTTCCTAAATAAAACAGTTATAAAATATTTATAAAAAGTGTTGTTAAAATGAATAAATAAATAAACAAACAAAAAACATTCAAGTAAACAAATGAAATAAAGTAAAGGTAGATTATTATTATTTCTTTCTTTCTTGCATGTATTGTCTTAAATTAAAGCTTCTTTATTGATAAGTTATACAAAGGACTTAAACATTTAAAAAAAATCACTGCACAAAAAGGGTTTTTATTGTGGAAAAGTATATATCTTTTTAAAGTATATATTTTTTGGATTATTTAAATATTTATGAATAAAATATAAATAGAGAGAGAGAGAGAGAGAGAGAGAGAGAGAGAGAGAGAGAGAGAGAGAGAGAGAGAGAGAAGAAAGAAATGTTCATGTTTTTTTGGGAACTTAAAACAATCCCTCTTTTTTATTGCTGCAAAAATCCTTTGGAAAATGTGTTATTCAAACATTAATTTAAATATCTTCATCATCCAACCAAATATGTAAATTTAAATGCAGCAGCTTTAATTATAATTATCACATCATCTATCACATCAATTAGGATTCCATTGGAGAGCTGGAGAATGATCTGAGGACCACTAAGAGTGAGATGGCCCGTCATCTTAGGGAGTATCAAGACTTGCTGAATGTCAAGATGGCGCTTGACATTGAAATAGCTGCTTACAGGTAATAAACCATTATTGTTATTGAAATATAAGGTGTTCGCTGTAAAAAAATGTTTATGATGTAACACCTGTGACCTAAATGAAAATCAGTATTGCTCTTATTGACTTGCACCATTCACTATAATACCTTCTCCCCCACCGCCTTCTCTTTGTTTACCGTCTATGTTATTGTCCATCTCAGGAAGCTGTTGGAAGGGGAGGAGACGCGTATCAGCACAGGCATCACCTACCCCACCCCTGCCTCAATGTCCAGCTACAGCTATCAGTCCCGCCTGTACAGCAGCACCAGCATGAGCGCAAAGAAGGAGGTCAAGGATGATGACGACAAACATCAGCAGAGCGGCAAACCCGGCAAAGGCTCCTCCCAGTCTGACGACTCCAAGAAGAATGACAAGATCGACTCCGGAGATGTGAATTCCACCAACCAGAAAAACTAAAATTCTCACCCCTTATTAATCCTCTTCTCCCTCTGCCTTCTCCATTACCCCTTTCCTTTCTCCAAGCAATCTCTCTCCACAAAAGGGGGTCTCAGAGAGGAATCTAGGTGTTTTAGTTTATTCTCTACTCAATAAACCTCCCACTCAGTCACAGGGCAGCAGTCCCATTGTAGCAAATCACTTGCAACTCAGTGCACCCCAGGTGTCACAGTCTTGGATGCACATAATCTATTTCCAGGTGCTCTCGGAATCATATCAACACTGTTTATCTGCACTATAATGGGCTTCTCTTGGCACATTGTTAAGGAAATATATAAATGTGAAGGTAACTTTTTGTACTGCAATCTTTCCAAAATCCAGCACAAAATTGACTTGCAATAATACTGTTTGTGTCACAATGTAAGCTGTAAGCAACAACAAAGTCATTATTCACTGCAAAACATAAAATAATATATATATATATATATATATATATAAAATACCTATATGTTTAGTCTTGTTTCTTGTCGAAATATCTAGAAATACTAACGCAATCTCATGGCAATTCGTAACTTTTTGATTTAGTGGCTAATTCATATGAACTCGTACGATCTAATTCGTACAATTTAGTATGATTTGCTCATCACCCAATGACATTTGGGGTTAGGGGTGGGTTTAGGTGCCACGCCTCCTTTTTAAAATCGTACATTTTCGTATGACTCAACTCATACGAATTCGTACAAATTAGCCACTAAACTGACAAAACGTAAAATACTTACGTTTCCTCATGAGGTCAGGTTGGAAATACTTAAATCAAGCATTTTTTTCTGGACAAATACAAATTATTGTCTTGTTTTCAAAATCATAATATGTTATCATAATTATTTTTTCCTCTGAAATTAAGCTAAATAATCTGTCAGTGGGGTAAGTAAAATAATCTGAAGACAAGACTACACTGCCCAAATGTACTGCTTACTTTTAGAAAAAAAAAAAACTATTCATTTATTTAGATTTATCGTTTTATTTTAATTTATCGAAACACACAATAATAATTTTTGCTCCTGGAAAATGCTTCTTGATTGCAAAATTCTAGATGTTTCAATCTGAAACAAGTCAAAACCTCTAAGAAATATTATTATTATTAATTTATTATTATTATTATTTGTCATTGTTGTCAGGGATTATTTGTGTATCAGAAATGCTTCTGTTTTCTGATCACTGTTAAGCATATAAGGCATTCCCGCCAATCAACCAGTCAATGAATCAATCAACCAGTTAATCAATCAACCAATCAATCAGTTTCTAACCTTCATCCAAATTCCTCTCCAAGACTACTCAATCCCATTCGAAACATCTTCTAACCCAACCCTCTTGCCCTTGAAAAACGACAAGGATTTGAGCATAATATGTAGTCCTCACTGCATGAGGTATATCTGCTGTTTGCATGGTGACTGTATGTGGGTCCTGTAAGAGTTTACTTTCATAGTGGTGTGCCTGCCATGCCTCTCAGTTCTTCAGGCTGTAGTTTGTCCACCAGCCAATTGGCAGGACTGGGAGCGAGAATGTTACACAATACTGCTGAAGCCTTTCACATGCTGCTAAATGCTTGAGATCAATAAAAATTCTGACAAATACCGTCAGTCAAGTCAGGGCACTTAAATGTATGTAGCATCTCATTCATATCAGCTGTCAGAATTTAAGGGAAGAGGAGGAGTTATGGGGGAAATAGAGGGACAGGTTTTGTGAAAGCTTGGTAAATAGAGAGAAAGTAGGAGTTTGAGAGAGAAAGGGTCATGTGAGCCAGTTCAGTTTGACCTCGTTTCTGAGTTTGTTTGTTTGTTTTTTCTTTTTTCAGAATTGTCAGCCCAATCTCACAAGGAAATGTTTGTATTGTCATAAAAGTAGCCAATTCCAAACTTAATATGAGTTATGTAACTCATATAAACTGTCATTGGGAGAATAGCTAATTATATTAAAATGTGCGAATGAGATTGTACAAATTAATACAAATTAGCATCTAAATCAAAGTCATGTATTTCAGTGATATTGCAGTGGAATTGCTTGAATTTGGGTAGATAATACAGATATTCTGAGTTTGTTAGGGAAAGTAATTGTATTTAAATGTTAGTGAACGCATAAATATTTCAAGTTTATCGGTAACACTTTACAATAAGGTTCATTAGTTAATGCATTTACTAACATGAACTAATCATGAACAACACTTGTACAGCATTTATTAATCATAATTGAACATTTACTAATGCTTTATTAACATCCAAGTCCATGCTTGTTAACATTAGCTAATGCAGCGTGAGTTAACATGAGCTAACAATGAACAACCGTATTTTCATTAACTAATGTTAACTAACATGAACAAATACTGTAGTAAATGTATTGCTCATTGTTTGTTCATGTTAGTAAATGCATTAATTAACATTACCTAATGAACCTTATTGTAAAGTGTGACCAGTTTATCCTTGTATACTTGTGGATTCCTGAAGCACATTGACAGTATGGAAACGCGGTCACTAACACAACTATCATAATGCATCGTAAACACCTCAACTTTGTACTTGAATCAAGTTCTCTACACACAGTGTACTCTCATACAAAGAAGCCATCGTTACGATGACCTTTCATTAAGCATAGATCAACAATTTAAATGTCCAGTAAATGCTAGTAAAAAACACCTCTGCTACACTGCCAGGTTTTGAAACCACTTGCCTCTTGCCTCCATGTCCTGGCTTTGTTAAGCCTGACTTGCTGCACTGTTTCAAACGATAGTTTGAAGGGTTTGATATAATTGGTCTTAAAGGAATGCTCCACTTTTTTTTTTTGAAAATAGGCTCATTTTACAACTCCTGTAGAGTTAAACAGTTGAAATTTACCATTTATGAATCCATTCAGCCGATCTCAAAATCTGGCAGGAGCACTTTTAACCTAACTTAGCATAGATAATTGAATGAGATTAGAACATTAGCATCTCAAAATTGACCAAAACATTTTCCTATTTAAACTCCTCTATAGTTGCATCATGTACTAAAGCTGATGAGAAATGAAAAGTAGCTATTTTCTAGTCTGATATGGCATTATCAATCTTTGCTGTCGTACTATGGTTGCAGAAGGTGCAATGATATTACGCAGATTGTCTGAAACTCTGCTACAGATCTACAGAAGAGTCAAGTTATAAATAGAAAAATTATCTACAGCAAAAATAATACTTTGATTATTTTTGTTCGAGATGCTAATCTGATTTAATGATCTATGCTAAGCAAAACGTTTTAAAAGTGGAGTGTTCCTTTAATTCACCGTATAAGATTCACCTAATGGGTATCGAAGTGAATGGATTCCCTTCTCAGTCAGAATTCATTTTTCTGATAAACACTGTGACATTGGCATGATTAGCTGTAAGAGAATGTCAGGCAAATCTCAAATGTTGTCTTTCCATTCTCACAGATGCTCTGTTAACTAAACATGGTAACTCTGTCAAGGAAATATATCTGAATCTGAATGTTTTGACATTTTTTGAGGGTTGCAGAAAGCAAAGGGAGACAGACTGTCAAACCTGCACTGCCAAACTTTTGTAATGCATGTGCGATCAACATTGCTTCATAAAAAGCCAACCCACTTTTACACCAATGCAGCCCATCTAAAAATGCTACTATTAATGTATGAATGCTGTAGGTTTTGAAAATGCCTTAAGCCACCAGCAGCATTCTGAGTTTGGCTGGGTGTGCTTTAACCTGTTATTTCTGCTGAGAATGTGACCTTGTTTTGCTAGCTAGTGTATAGGGGCCACTGTTTATTGGATGACTGGAATCTGTAGGAGCTGAATGTAGTTGATGTAACTTCTGTTTAGTCATTATCTAATTGCTGTATGGCACATGACCAATAAAGACTTGACATTATGAAGCCCATCTTAATGTGTTTGTCCTTGTTAAATTTAATGATCCAATTACTGTTACAATACTGCAAACACACCCTTAAAAATACAAGGTTTTTATTTGGATTGATGGTTCATGAAACTTTTATATTCACCAAAACCTTTTTTTAAAGCATGTAAGTGCATTTAGATGAATCAAATGTTCTTCACACTAATAAATTAATGTGTTTTAAGAATTGTAGTTTTTTTTGTGGCACCAAAAATAGTTTTTATAAGACATCACTTCAGAAATTGTCTTTTGAAACCTTTATTTAAAAGAGTGTACACTCTCAGAAATAAAGGTACGCGAGCTGTCACTGGGGTGGTACCTTTTTAAAAGGTACAAATTTGTACCTACAAGGTCCATTTTAATACCTCAAGGGTACATATTAGTACCTAAAAAGTACAAAAATATTCCTCTTAAAATTTTTGGTACTAATATATACTTTTGAGGTATGGACCAATATGGACCCTTCAAGTACAAATATGTACCTTTTGAAAAGGTACCACCCCAGTGACAGCTTGCGTACCTTTATTTCTGAGAGTGTAGAGTTATTATTATTGTTCCAATTATTACAACTATTCATTCACTCTTACAGTTCAACTCAAGGCATAGTATAGTATATAAATATAATAATTTATATATTATTACAGGCGATGTATCTCTGTTTCCTCATAATAAGATCAGATACTTGAAAATTGGAAGTATGCTTAGCTGGCACATGATGAAGTATTAATAGATTAAATTGTTTGACCTAAGTGTGGACAAAGAACTGGTATTGATTTAGTTAGCAATTAATGCTAAGTGTTATACTTAAACTTGACTATCAAGCTATATTACACTGTAATACCTAAGGATTATGGCTTATTCTTTTAAAATGATGAGGCATGTTAACAGCCTCAAGGCTGATGATTAATGAGATTTTGATGAAAAACTCAATAAGATTTTAAAAGAAGGCGTACGCCCAAACCCCACCCCTAAAATAAACTGTCATCGGAGATGAGCTAATTATATTTAAATGTGCAAATGAGATTGTACAGATTAATACAAATTATCCTCTAAAATATAAAGTCACGTATTTCAGCGATATTGTAGTGGAATTGCTTGAATTTGAGCAGTTAATACAGATATTCTGAGTTTGTTAGGAAAAGTAATTGTATTTAAATGTTAGAGAACATTTCAAATTTATCTTTGTATACTTGTGGATTCCTGAAGCACATTGTCTCCATGTCATGGCTTTGTTAAGCCTGACTTGCTGCACTGTTTCAAATGATAGTTTGGAAGGGTTTGATATAATTGGTCTTAAAGGAATGCTCCTTTTTATTTATTTATTTATTTTTGAAAATAGGCTCATTTTACAAATCCTCTGAAGTTAAACAGTTGAATTTTACTATTTATGAATCCATTCAGCCAATCTCAAAATCTGGCAGGAGCACTTTTAACTTAGCTTAGCATAGATCATTGAAAGAGATTAGAACATAAGCATCTTGCTCAAAAATGAAGCATTTTCCTATTTTAACTCTTCTGTTACATCATGTACTACAGCTGATGAGAAATGAAAAGTAGCTTTTTTCTGATATGCCAGTACCAATCTTTGCTGTCGTACTATGGTTGGTACATGTTAACAGCCTCAAGGCTGATGATTAATGAGATTTTGATGAAAAACTTGTTTATTTAGGTGTTCAGTAAACCTACAGTACAGAGAGTAAAATAAGTATTGAGCACATCTTGTTTTTCCCTGATAATATATATTTATAAAACAGCGGATGAAATGAATTGACCCAGAGTTAGCTAAAAACCCTCCCAGTACAAACATTAAAAAAAAAAAAAAAAAAAAAAAAACTCAACATTTAAGACTTTCATATGGAGACTGAAGTTATGTGGGTGTTGTATGATCTCTGGTCTTTAGTTTTATTTTTCTATCGGATTCAGGTCAGGTTATTGGTGATTGCTATCTGGGCTTTCCTTGCCTTTTACAACTTCCTTTCATCATGTGCTTTCCCTGTGTCTCATTTAATTTTACTACACATATCCTGATTTTTAAACTAAATAGTTCTGTTTTCTTTGTATGTATGGATCACTTTGTTTGTTACTGACAGCTGTTGAAAATTTAAAGTCAACAGCACATTAAGAAATATATATATATACTTCTATATATATATATATATATACACACACACACACACACACATATATATATATATATATATATATATATATATATATATATATATATATATATATATATATATATATATATATATATATACATATAATTATTCAATAAATAAATAAATAAATAAAACACGGTTCACATAAAACATTTATAAGAAATATCAGATTTAGCTATTTTTAAACTTACAAAAACAAGTTTTTGGCTTTCTATTTTAATAAGAAACTAACAGTCTCTAAACCAGTTAAATTTCACAATTCTTTGTGGTAACTTTATACCACAACAAAAGCCAACAACAAAAAAAAAAATAAAATAAAAAAAAATAGCTTACCAATAATGATCTTTCTGCGAAAAGTTGCCTTTCGCAGAAACCTACGCTCTCTCTCACCCAATAGACAATCCACCATTGTTTCAGACTCTCTTCCTCTATCTTGCAAACTCTCTGCACTTGATACGAACAGTGCCACTGATACACTCTGCTCCACACTAACATCATGTCTAGACAGACTATGTCCTCTTACATCCAAGCCAGCCCATGCCAGTCCTCCTGCACCCTAGCTCTTTGATTTTCTCCGTGAGCATCGCTCAAAACCTCTGGCAGCAGAGAGAATTTGGTGAAAAACTAAAAATCCTGAACAGCTCATAACATACTAAACTCTTCTGTCCTCTTTCTCGGCTGAGGTTACTTCTGCAAAGCAGACATACTTCCATCAGAAAATCAACAGTGCCACCAATCCTCGCCTACTTTTTAAAACATTTTCCTCCCTCCTCTCTCCTCCTCCTCCACCCGCATTCTCCACACTCACTACCAATGACTTTGCTACATTCTTTTGCACCAAAACTGCAAAAAACAGTGCTCAATTTGCTGGACCTACAACAAACAAGATACACCACCAACACCACACACACTCACCTCTTTTTCCCAGCTCTCTGAGTCTGAGGTGTCCAAACTTGTGCTATCTAGCCATGCAACCACCTGTCTGCTTGATCCCATTCCCTCTCATCTCTTGCAAGCCATTTCTCCTGCAGTCATACCAACACTGACTCACATAATTAACACATCTCTTGACTCTGGTGTATTCCCCACTTCATTTAAGCAGGCTAGGGTAACCCCACTGCTAAAGAAACCTAACCTGGATCAAACGCTACTTGAAAACTACAGACCCTGCAGTATCCCTGCTTCCATTCATGGCCAAGATTCTGGAGAAAGTAGTGTTCAATCAAGTCCTGGACTTTCTTACTCAAAACAACCCCATGGACAACAAGCAATCTGGCTTTAAGAAAGGCCACTCAACTGAGACTGCCCTGCTATCGATCGTGGAGGATCTCAGACTGGCTAAAGCAGACTCTAAATCATCTGTCCTCATCTTGCTGGATTTATCAGCTGCTTTTGACACTATAAACCACCAGATCCTGCTATTTACGCTTGAGTCACTGGGCGTTGCAGGCACTGTTATTCAATGGTTCAGATCTTACCTCTCTGACAGGTCATTCAGGGTGTCTTGGAGGGGAGAGGTGTCCAACCTACAGCATCTAAACACTGGGGTACCTCAGGGCTCTGTTCTTGGGCCACTTCTCTTCTCCATCTACACAACATCTTTAGGAACAGTCATCCAGAAACATGGATTTTCCTACCACTGCTATGCTGATGATACCCAGCTATACCTCTCTTTTCACCCTGATGATCGCTTGGTTCCAGCTTGCATCTCAGCCTGACTGTCAGACATGAAAGATCATCATCTTCAGCTTAACCTCGCGAAAACGGAAATGCTTGAAGTTTCTGCCAACCCGACTCTACACCATAACTTTTCAATCCAGATGGATGGGGCAACCATTACTGCATCCAAAATGGTAAAAAGCCTTGGAGTAACGATTGATGACCAACTAAACTTCTCTGACCACATTTCGACAACTGCTCGATCGTGGAGATTAGCACTCTATACCATCAGAAAGGTCCAACCCTCCCTATTTGAACATGCAGCTCAACTCATTGTTCAAGCTCTTGTTCTCTCCAAACTGGATTACTGCAACTCTCTACTAGCCGGGCTTCCAGCTAACTCTAACTCAAACCTCTTCAGCTGCTTCAGAACGCAGCAGTACGAGTGGTCTTTGATGAACCTAAAAGAGCACATGTCACTCCTCACGCATCAAATTCAAAGCTCTGATGTTTGCTTACAAAGCGACCTCTGGCTTTGCTCCTTCTTATCTGCTCTCACTTCTGCAGATTTATGTGCCCTCCAGAAACTTGCGTTCTGTGAATGAACGTCGCCTCGTGGTTCCATCCCTAAGAGGGAAGAAACTTTCCCGAACTCTCGCATTCAATCTGCCCAGTTGGTGGAATGAACTCCCTAACTACATCAGAACGGCAGAGTCACTTGCTGTCTTCAAGAAACGACTAAAAACTCAACTATTTAGTCTCCACTTTCCTTCCTAATCTGCAATTACCTCTCTGGCTATACCACTAACTGTACTCTCTCAAAAAAACTAAACAAAAAAAAAACTTACATTACTAATGCTTTGCTTCTTAGACTTTACACACCTGAAACTTGCCTACAGCACTTATTCACTGTTGCTCTTATAGTTGAGTAAATTGCTTCCTTGTCCTCATTACTTTGGATAAAAGCGTCTGCTAAATGACTAAATGTAAATGTAAACATTATAAGTAAACACTTGGTAATAAAGGGGAAAAATATCAATAGCACAAATAATTATGGAAAAATGTTTGTGGAATAATGATTGATTTTCTGGTAGGTGCAGATTTCAAGGTTGGTCAATAATTTTTATTAAAGTTAATTTATATCTGTTGTAAATATATCTTTATATTATATAAATATATCTGTTTTGCCATAAATATTATTTTAAATATTGATTACTTTGTTTATTGATTTCATTCATTGCTTATATTATCTGAAATAATGAAAAAATACGTTACTCTGGATGTACATTAACAGCACAGCTGGAAATCCACCTTCAACTTTATACCTGTTGTGATCCAGCAACCCCGTAATCCATCATGTTCTAGTTTATGTGAGTCTTTAGGGATCTGGAGTGAAAGGGAGAAGGACAATCTTGCTCCATTGAGGACTTGTTCTCCTAAATTAAAATGCAATAGACAAAATGTAAGGAATTAAATCCTAATTATAATACCTATGGTGGGAACAAACATAATTATAAGCAATTTGATTTTACAGCTGCATTTCTGCTGTGTGTGAACACATTAACCTTCATCTTTTTCAGTGTCCCACATGGAGTGGTAAAACACTCATGAATGCACCTCTGCGGTTTTCACTCATGAGAGCTGTGTAGGCTTTAACATGTGCTGCAGTTCTTCAAAGATTTATATCCCTGCAATGCTGCCAACAAGCCATGATCATCCTATTGTGACAAATGTGCACTGAGATCCACCTCACACACACCCTAGGCCTAAAGAGAGACTTTATTTAGCTCATTTTTATTGGCAATCTCCGTGTCATGACTGTGTAAGTGTAAGTATGTCCCTATGTGGACTGACAGTATAAATTGTACATTGTATAAAATATAAAATTCTTAATTGTATTCACCTTTTTTTGTGACTTCTGTGTTTTAATGATGGATTGCACTTCTGGTCTGGGAAAAAAAGAAATTATTTGAAATAATCTCCACAAGTTTCTCTACAAATAATCTATATGTATAGGCAGATTTGAATGAGAGCTACATTTTTTCTTTGTGCTTTATTTTTGTTATGAATATAATTTGAATAGAGGAATTACCAACCTACGTCACACGGGTTCCTGGTTGCAAAAAAAGACTGGTTACAATAGCAAACATTGTGTGGTAGGAAGCCAAATTCGAAAATCCAAAAATAGAAAACTTAACTTTTACCATACACCACACTGCTTTTAATGCCAACCGTAGACATCTGTGGCTAAAAGGGAGTGGAATAAAGTGACGACCTAATTAAAAATGCTGGATTCTGCAGTTTTCCTTTCATATCAGGTAAGTTCATACTATGCTGAATCATACACATTACTCGTTTTTAATTGCAGCAATGATTTCAGCAAAAACAGTTAAATATGGTTAATTAAACTGCGGACACTGAATGCTTATGTGGCAGGGTGCGAGAGAAGTGTAGGGCTGAGAAGCTAAGGTGCTTGAGGTTAGCTCACTTTGAACCACAACCCAACGACTAATCTCAATCTAATTTTGATACCGACTACGCCACCTGGGATTCAAACCCAGGAAAAATATAAAAAAGGTCACACTGATTCGTCTCTTTTTATTGTTTAAGGACACTAAAATAGGTCCTAATGGCCCATCACCTCTAGAGGGCTTACTCATGAAAGGCACTTAAAGTGGTTAACTTTCAACCCACACATAGAAAATACTCTATATCATACTCTGAATTCAATGTTCTCAAATGGAGGCATTAACTCAGAGGACTGGGGCTACCCACAGGAGTGATCACCCGTGAAAGTTATCCACCATACACTTTCACACCACAGCACACTCGTCACACACCCTGATGCATCAAAAGTGTCCCACAGCACACACTGGCACAGCAGCACCACCACCACCAAAAAGGTTCCTTCACCCGTGGGCCCCGAGCTCCTACAAGAAAACGAAAATAATACCAAAAGCCACCAATGGGAAAGGGGCTTCACTCTCAAACTGGTTAATTTTACACAAAGCACAGACACAGAAACCAGTAATTCAGAACCCAATATACATTGATAATGAGGGTCTCTTGAACTGGACTCACTAATTATACTGTCGCAGAAAAGTAACATTCAAAAAATACACTTTGGGGCAAATAAACATGGACACAATTTCACCACATCAATGATGGACTGCTCATAGTTGTCAGCTCTGGGTCGGCTAACAGAACTGGACCTTCTATTTATTTTAAAATACAGTAAAAAAGGAGTTTAGACAGAGTTCAGTCACCACTCAGACAGTAGTATCGCTCAGAAAGTAGCATCACTCAGAATGTAGCATCAGTCAGAAATGCTTCTGGATTGTAGCATGAATGTTCCTAAACAGCAGCGACAGAAATGTGGGCATGTTTAAGATCCGAACGAGAAGGAGAATCCAAACATGAATGAGGTGCTCTTATATCAAATACACCGATTGATATAAAAGTCTTCAACCGCACTAAAACTGACAGTGGGGCAGTCAGTCGTCCAATCAGAATGCAATTGTTTTGCTTTTTGATGATTACCCAGGCCTTGTACAGTTCTGTCTTTTTTCTTTGTCTTTGGCTAGGCAGAACCTCGGTTTTTAGCACTACATGGTTTTGATTCTGGTAATTATGGAAAATTATTTTTTGCATTTGACCACACTGTACAAAATTGTTGGCATCCAAAGACTTGTAGGCCTTTAACTTCTCTCTTGTTAAAACACTTGGAGCTTCAATGAGATTGTATATTTGGGGCTGGATGCTTGTTCATTTCGTCTTATATAATATCCATTGGGAGGGTGCTATCCCTAATGGACTTGTCAGACGAACGCTGCTCACTTTAACGTTAATTTTGCCAAATCCCTGTGCTTATCACTGGGTGACATTATGTGAATAACATATATAATATGTAATCATTATAACTTTTCTCTAATACAACAACAAACTCTGTACTGCAGCAGATGTCATTCCCTCGCTGTAAATGCTAGCGCTCTCGTTTTTTTCTGCAACCTCGCTGCACGCGCATCCCTAATGTTTACAAACATGGTAATTTGTCTATAGGTAAATTGGGTAAGCTGAATTGTCTGTAGTGTATGTGTGTGAATGAGAGTGTATAGATGTTTCCCAGTGATGGGTTGCAGCTGGAAGGGCATCCGCTGTGTAAAAACATGTGCTGGATAAGTTGGCAGTTCATTCCGCTGTGGCGACCCCAGATTAATAAAGGCCTAAGCCAAAAAGAAAATGAATGAATGAATGGATCTACAGTCTGAAGCAAAACATGCTGGGAACTAGAAATCTACTAAGCCACACTGTAAACATTTTTATTAAATTAGCAGTTTTCCTTATTTTATTTTTCCCCATTTATTTATGCTTTTGGACCTTGATCTTTCTTCCAACAACTTTTAACCTTGAAAATTTAGAAAAAAAAGTGTCTTTAATTAACATTTTTAATAGTTTAAGTTGATATAATGACTGAGTTGGTGTTGTATATTACAACACAAAAACATTGTAATAAACTGCCAGTACATTTTTTGTTATTTTACTTTTTTGTGTGTTCCATTTTGACTTATTTCTCTCTCTATCATTTACTATATTATTTCAATTTACTAAAATGTCAATAAAAGTCACATTTTGTAGAGTTGAATTTCAACATCAAAAGACAACAGGGCAGAGATCAAAGTCCCATACTGCAATTCACAATCGTAGATATTTTTACAGTGTAGTTTAAGTTCAGCTTAATAAAATCGAAATTTGAGTTCATAGAATTAAATTATTAGAACTAATTTCTTTCTATGAATTTCATTGTTCAATTGTACAATTTACCAGGCCTTTATTTGAGCAATTCTCCAGTTTTTCCCCCTGTGTGGTGCTTCAGAATGTTTTGATTGTGTTTTATTTATTTAATAAAACTACATGGTTCAGACACACTCATCTCTCTTTTTGTTGACACATTTCATTCACTGAAAAAAAATGACGTTTGCTGCTTATATAAACTACTTATTTAAAATGAGTTGAGATAACACAATTTTAAAGATTTTTTTGGGGACAACTTAATTGTTTTATGTTCAATCCACTTAAATTTGTAAAAACGATTAGGTTAACTTAATTGATTTGTGTTGGGACAACATGAAGAAATTATGTGGAAGCCATAATTTTTTACAGTGTTTATGAGTGTTTTCCCCTTAAATAATGACATCATTTAAATGATTTGGGTGTACTTTCCCTTTAACACAATCAAACATGATTATGCACACACAGACGCTGTTGAATTATTCATGTTTTCTCCTGGTGTGTTTTGAGCTGGACAGTGACTGGCTGAGGCAACAGAGGGATAATCTCACCTCAAAGCGTCCTCCTCCTGACCTTCTCTTCCTCTTCCACATGGCCAAAAAATGGAATGGATTTTTTTTATTCTTTTCTGAAAAAGGGTAGAGTGTTGGGATCCTATTATTACATTTTGCACTGTGACAATCCTTTCTTGTGGATGCTGATAAGGTGACGTCATTTGAATCAAATCACTGCCTTTGGTGAAAGAAGTAACTATCAACGTGATAAGACACAATCTGAAACATCTGTCATTAATAGATAACAGTCAGAAAGAGACAATCAATGTGCTCAATACAAATGAATAAGATAGAGCAGAAAGTCACTGAAGAGCACAGTCACCTGTCAGCAAAGTGTTAACCAGCCCACTGCAGCAGCTGTTGCCGTGGATACTGTTGCCAAGCCCCAACCCACTGTGCCCTTGCCGCACTGAGAGATGCTTGAGGGAAGCCACACACACACACACATGCACACACACTTCAGAAGCCCACCCTCCAGACGGTGAGTAATAGACAGAAAATGGATTTATAAGGAGACAGATGAAAGAACAGCCTGAAGTTCTGAACAAAAAACTCTTTCAATTGTCCTCAGTAAGTACATCATAAAGAATAATGCTTCCAACAATCTGCTCTATGATGTCATCATCTGAAACTGTGGTTGAGAGTGATTATTTAGATCTTAAAAATAAGAAGAGGCAGTGCAGTTATCACCATACTTCACAGCTGACTGATCACACTTATTATTGCAAATAGTTTTATATGGCAAGATTTCTAAAATGTTATTTTAAACTGAAGCATTATTATTAATTAAATATTCACCAATTTGCATAGACCATACAAACATCTGAGCATTAAATGAAGTCATGTTCACAATTTTTGCTTAATTTTCTTTTGGATGTGTTAGAGTCAAAGATTTTTGAGAGGGGTTTTGAGAATATCTTTTTATCACCTTATTATTTAAAAAAACCCTGTGAACAAGACTTAAAAAAATGTAATTAGTACATTAGTACAAAACCTTCAGAATATAGATTTAGGTCCCAATTTATATCAAGTGGTCTTAATTGATACTTACATTTAAATATGCAATTATTATGCAATTAATGAGTAATATGCAATTACTTTGTTCATGGATGTTTTAACATTACTTATATTTTAAAAACGATCAGCATGTGATTACATCTGTAATTAATTTCTGCAAATACATTTTTGATTACATTGTTGTCCCCTCCCTTTCGTCGCACCTTTAAACCATCTATACCTCTAAACTTGTCCCGTAATACCACCAAATGTATTGTGCAATACAATACCAACACAATAAGTACATTAAACTTATTTTTTTATGTCTGTACATATAAAGTGCTTAGCATAAATAAGTACACCCCTCACAAATATCCCTTTGAAATTAATATTTTCTATAGGATACTTTAAAAATGTATATTTGTGCATATGCATAGGCTAATCTGGCGGAAATCTAAAAATAATAATAAAACTACAGTGTAAAAATGAGTAGCCCAAATCTGTATGTTGGGAAAAATATTAAATAAAAATGTAAAAAGGAGGGGAAAAATTATATATATATATATATATATATATATATATATATATATATATATATATATATATATATATATATATATATATATATATATATATATATTGCAATATTTTGCATGAATTTAAATGTATCTTTCTATTTCTAATGATGGTAATATTATTTTAATAAATATATATGTTTAATACATTTTCCAAATTTAATACATTTAATACAGTTTCCAAATCAAATGCGCTCACGACAATGCCCATACAGAGACACACAATAACAGAAAAGGAGTGCTTGAGAAGTCGAGCCGAGCACAACATACAGGACAAGATAGAACTAGAGTCTGGACTAAAGCTAGTCCACTAAAGCAATAATTTTCAAGACCGGAGTGGCAAAACCCTGACAGGATCGAGACACAAGAAAGACCGCTTTGTAATGTTACATGGGATAAAACAAGACTCCGCAATGTGTGTTAAAAGAGAGGTGTCTTTATTGTCCATAATGGTTCACTGATGAGCTTCAGCAGTGTGTCTATGTGTGTGCGTCATCATCAGTGATCCGGAACAGGTGTGTGTGAACAGGTAAAATGGGATTTGTAGTTCTTTTGGAGGAAGATTTGTAGTTCTCCAGTGATCTGTATGGACTAGATTGCTTGTGATTGTGAAATGACCTATATGCACTGAGAAATGGATAAAAATATTTATTTTCAAACTGCTGTGTACTCATTTCTGCTGAGCACTGCACAGTATATGTGTTTGTATAAATGATTTTGGCTGCAATGTTACCTTAATCCTACAAGCCATTTATTACAGAGTGGATGGTGCAGCTATTAATACACATAAAATTGTTACTATTAATATACAGTACATAAAACAATCTTTTCGTGTGGGTGAAATCATGCAAATGGAGAAAACAGATCAGTCATCAAATACAGCTAGATTAGATGGTGTTTCCACTTAGATTATAAATAAACCAGACCCCAAGATGCAGCTGAACTGAGTTCTCATCAGCATTAGGAACCCGCTGGGGTTTCCTGAGGGAAATCACCAGATACTGTGTAATGAGACTGTATAGAGTCCACCATGAGTCATCAGCTTATGAGAGTCCTGGGGAAAGAGAGGGAGCGAGAGCCCTTCAACTGAAATATCTGACATGTGCAAAAACACGGGGAGATTTTAAAAGACACAAAGCTTGTTCGGTGATAGTGGGAGTAACAAAGGAAATGTGATTGTGCCTGTACTGTGCTTCATGATGACAGTGTTCTCTTTTCTTTTTGTGTTTGTGTGTGTCTGGAGGTGAAAGAAAATCGGCTAAAAATAGCACCGACGTGAAACAGCGAGACAGACATAGCAATTAAGCTCTGTGTACAGAGAAACACTGCTACTAGTCTACTTGATGCCTTACTAGGTGTATGTATGTATGCATGTACGGTGTGTGTAAGCATATGTGAGGTCTATTGTGTGTGTGATTATGCGGATATATGCATAAATGCGTGTACATATATGCTTTTATCTGAATATATATTTGTTGTTTATTATGCTTTATTTGTTTATACATTTTTATGTGGTTTATTTTAATGCTTGTTCGTTGTTTGTGAAGCACTTTGAGTTGCATGTATGTAGGAAAAGTGCTATACAAGTAAAATGTATTATTATTATTATTATTATTATTATTATTATTATTATTATTATTATTACAAAATACTGTACAATATCAACAAATACACCCAAATATTCGAGTGACATATTCAAGACATGCTTTTTTTTTTTTTTATTCATTATTCAGGGTCATGTTTTCTCATGGGTCATTTTATGATTTGAGCTGTTAAACTAATGTGTTAATGGAATATGTAATTTTGAAACATTAATGATTAATGTTATTAATAATTATGATAAATTGAATAATAAAAATGACAAAAATTTTCAAAAAGATCATGGATGATTGTTATCAATGAAATATTTCTTTAGACTAGGTTTAAGGACGGGTCAAGTTATAAAGGATGAATCAACAATGTTAAATTGCAGAAATTAAACACAGATGTATTTAATAAAAAGTACAAACATGTAAAAAGATGGAAAACACTTCAGTTTAAGGCACAATTCATGCAGTTAACTACTGGCATATTACCTACCTATTATTAAGATTGTGTTCATTAGTAGTTATAAAGAATAATCTTATTCTGCATTCCCAATCCTACCCAAAACCTAAAACCCCAATTCTACCTTACTATTAGTAAACAGCTAATTTGTAGTTTATTGAGCTAGCAGTGTTAATGGTTTTATACTGTAAATTGTGACCTAAACTAAAGTTTTAATAAAACATGGAGGTGCCAAATGGTTTTGTTTGTGTTTAATGCCATGCCAGCTTCTATGGCCATGTTCATGGTGAGAAAAAGTATACTGGAGATATAAATAATATTGATGTTTTACAATTTATTTGTGCGAAAAAACATATTTGGATTAACATTAACATCCAGTCAAAATCTTATAAAAAGAATGAACCAAATAAATAAATTCCTCGCAGAATTAAAAACAACACAATAGAACATGCTTCATGTTTAAAGTGATATGACAAATAGAATATGTGGGAGGATCATCACTAAGTATTAAACACTTTATATAACATCCTGGAGTGACCAATTCTACAATGAGTAAACAAAAAAAAAAAGGTTTTATAGATGTTTTTATTTACCAACATAAGGGCTAATTTCATTATTATTATTATTTTTTAAATAATTATATTCACCATTTATTATTAATGTATGAACAAATTGTTGGTTTAAGATCCAAAAGAGGTACTGGACAAATGTTGGGCTTTGTACTAATTTAAATGTAAGCACTGGTAAGTAATGCTATTTAATGTAAAAATGGGACTGAATTTTAATCTGACATTCACTCCATGAACATTTTCATCCAGCAGAAACTGTACTCCACATGCATCTGTGATTCTTGTTCTCTCTTCAAAACATTCCAGCTTTGTGTTGTGTTGAAACAAGCCAGTTAAGCCATTTTAGTATTGGCTTTCAAAGGTGCATCTATTCAGAGGAGGCTCATTATTTTGTCTGCAGTGGCACCAGACAACAATCGTTTCCTCTGAGACCTTTCCTCAAATGCACTCCAGCTGATGGTTTGCTTTAATGTGAGTATTCTACAGAAAATGTGCTCATGACAGATGCTCTCCATATCTCCAGGCTGCATATATTTAAAGCTATAAGGAGAGAGTTTGCACTTTTACATATGCCGATAACATCTTACAGGCAAGTGACAAAACTTAACTAAACCAGAGGACAGCTAAATTATCACTTTTATAAAACACCAGCGAGTGTAAAAAGGGAAGTGTTCATAGTCTCAGACTGCTGACAGTTACCCAATCTGACAGCTCGCACTGCAACAGCAGGAGTCATTCTGTGCTGTCTTCAATAATTGTGTCTAAAACCTAGGGGAGCTGTTGTCCTGCCTCACTGTCCAGTAAGTCAATGACTTTACACATTGCATTTCAGTCTGGGGGCAATGGTAAAGGAAACTGCTTTCCGACAAGGCATCAACATGTCATGCGTATTTATCCAGAAGCATTAAAGTTGAATTTTAGAGAATAAAATAAACCCTTTTACTTTTTTACTATTAATATTTTTTTAAATGGGAAAATAAGTTTATCTATATTGGATAATGATACATTTTACATACACCGAGGCACTAATTTTTGTGTTGTTTAGAGTCAAGATTAACACAAAGGTACTCAGCGCAAGCAATGTAGCTAGGCAATCAAAAAGGAATGAACATATACAAGCAAGGGTCGGGACAGGCAGCAAGCAGTCAAAGTAAACATGCATTGGTTGGGAGCATGCAGAAATAGAAATAAGTGCTTTTTGTAGTGAAGACCAGATAATAAGTGAGTGGTAATGGAGTGCTTATATCCAAGATTGTGCTAATTGAGTATTGGTGATCAGGTTTGAATGAACTCAGAACTCGCAAGGTGATTGCGATTGATGATTAGGGCGAGAGCCTGGCGTATCCATGACATTGGGTGCTGCTGGACACTAGGGGTGCTTAGATTGGAACTCCATCAGGAGATTGGGATCAAGAATGTCTTTCATAGGTCATACCCATGATCTCTCCTCGGGTCTGTATCCTTCCCAGCTACCACATACTCTAGTCTACCCCCACAACATCTGAAATTGAGGATTTCCTTCACAAAGTATGCTGTTCCATCCTCCACAATCTTAGATCAGGCTCTGGAGAAGATATGATGAAGATATGAGGAGTGAAACGTGAAATATTGGGTGAATGTTCTAGTGTGTCAGAAGTCTGAGTTTATAAGTGAGATTGACTTGGCGGATGATGAAGAAGGGGCTAATGAATCTGCGAGTCAGCTTCTTGTAGGGAAGTCTCAGGCGAATGTCCCTGGTGTAGAGCCTTACTGTTTGTCATGGATGATAAGCTGGAGTGGGAGCTCTCTGGGCATTTGCCTAGATGGTGTGACCCTCTCACTCTTCCAGAACCAATAATGGGCTGATGGAACATCCAAAGAGGTGATTGGTAGCTGAGCATGCACTGGAAAGGAGTGAGTTCTGTGGAAAGTTGGTGAAGGGAGTTTTGTGCATATTCTGTCCACAAATTGGTCCCAGGACCAGGTAACGGTGGTAGAAGGTATGGAGACACCCGCCTATCTCCTTTTTCTTTCAGCTTGTCCATTGTTCTTTGGATGATAACCAAAAGATAGGCTGACTGTCACACACTGGAGCAAAAAGAAGGCTCTCCAGACTCAGGAAATGAACTGGGGACCTCGAATGCAGGAATGACATAATTTCTAAATACATGGTTGAACAATATTTCTGCGGTTTCCATGGCTGTGGGTAGACCTTTCAGCATGAATAGTAGGAAATAGTGAAATTGAATCTGGTGAAAAACAAAGCCCACTTGGCTTGTCTGGGGCTGAGATGTTGGGAGGCACATGGATTGAGTTGTGGCAGATTCCCCTGCTGCTGCACAAGAACAGCTCCCACTCTTTAAGTGGCGATGTCTACCTGCACAATGAAGGGCTTTTGGGGATCTTGATGAACCCTTAAGAGAGCTGTAGTGAGAGCTTGTTGTTGTCTTAGTGGGGGAGACTAGACAGTGAGTGAGTGGGAACAGGGTGCTTATATCCAGGGTGGTGCTGATTGCGGAATGGTGATCAGGTCTGTATGAACTCAGAAGGTAATGGAGATCGGTGATTAGGGGAGAGCCTGGTGTGTCCATGTCAGCGGAGGGAATGGATGGATATACACAGGGAAGTACGCTGTGTTCCATGCATGAGGGATTGTGAAGAATGAAGTCACAATAGTACCTGTTAGAATTTGGGTCACTGCTCCCTCCAATGGTGCAAAGACGAAGGAGCGGAACTCTGGGTACAACAATAATAAATGAATGAGAATTACAGATACCACCTCACCAAATGTAATAAATATTAAAAGTAGTTCATCATTTAGTAGTTTATTATTATTACTTATTGTAAAGCAGGGCGTAATTTGGCAAAACATAACATAAACTTAAATGAATAACTAATAACAATTACTAATAAAAGATAACTAAATGAAAATTAAAAAATTTTACCTCAAAATAAGTTTACGTTGAAGCACTAAAATTTTAAATAAATGTAAAAATTAAAACAATTCAAAACAACAATAAAAACTGTAAAAGTATATAAATAATAAAGCAGCCCTGTTTAAAAATATATTTTTGGTCACATTTTATATTAGCTTTCCTTAACTATATGAAGCTGCTTTATTTCACTTGTTCAAATTAACATATACTGTTAATTTATTACCTGTCCACTCTATTCACAATACCCTATTTTTCTTTTCCCAGCTTTTGTTTTTGAGTAAATATAATAACATGGACCTCAACACCTGGTTTCGATTATAAAATAAATTAAAATAATAAACCTAAACAAGTACAATTCAACTGAATAGTTTTCTATCCACAAAACCTAACCTTACCCCTAAACCTGAATGCTCACATAAACCTTTTTGGATTTTTATAGTATTCGTGTTATTAGCTTGATGGTTCTAAAATATGACAATGAAACTAAAAGTTACTAAAAAGTCTTATGGGTACACTGAAAAAAGTGTTGCATGCAAAACTGTTGCAACCTATTTATTTGTGTTGAATTTAAACAAACAAATTAAATTTAACAATGTTCAACTTCATTTGTTTGTTTAAATTCAACACAAATAAATTGTTTACAACCACTAAACATAAAAAAATTGAGTAAATCCAAGGAATCATCTTTGAATAATTTTTTTCAGTGTATCACAGTGGCGCAGTGGGTAGCACGATCGCCTCAGAGCAAGAAGGTTGCATGTTCGAGCCTCGGCTGGGTCAGTTGGCATTTCTATGTTCTGCCCGTGTTTGTGTGGGTTTCCTCCGGGTGCTCTGGTTTCACCCACAAGTCCAAAGACATGTGGTAAAGGTGAATTAAACTGCTAAAATTGTCCGTAGTGAATGAGTGTGTATGGATGTTTCCCAGTGATGGGTTGCAGCTGGAAGGGCATCCGCTGTGTAAAACATTCTGGAGAAGATGGCAGTTCATTCCGCTGTGGCGACCCCTGATTAATAAAGGGACTAAGCCGAAAAGAAAATGAATGAATGAATGAATGAATGAATAAAGTGTCTTAAATTAAGCCATTAACTTAATTCTAATGTAATCAGGGAAGTCATTATGTATGCATTGAATTTTTGATGTGAAGACTATTTCTGCATTTGAGAGGGTGAGAAAATCAGACCGGCAGAGACAAAGATAAGGTTGAGAAAAGCAGCACCGGCTAGACAGGAACAGAGATTAAGATGGTTTAGCCAGATAAAAGTGTTAGAGTGCCACACCTTGTGAAATGTGTGCGCCTGTGTGTGATGGGGGATGTGAAGCGCGAAGGGAGCGGGGCAGAGCACACACATGCACATCTCACCCGTGATACATACATGGCTTGCTGCAGAGGAGAGCCATACTGCACTGCCCTTCATCGCAGGTGAACATTCACACACATCAGCACTTCACTTTATTTGCTGTAGCGGACGATTATAGGTGATGGATATGGCATGTTAATTTGACACACACTTTACATCATAATAAACTACCAGGCAGAAATCTTCTAAATGTTGTTGTAACGATTTATGACAATGTGTTATTACAATATCAGTCATGTCACTGTTTGATGTTTTTTTTTTTTTTTTGACATTGAGTGTCTCTGTGGGTGACTGGGAGGATGCAGAGTCACATCCCATAATGCTTAAACGCATGACAAATGAGTTTTTACTAACAGCTATACACAGTTAGATGAAAATCAACAACATTGATTAAGTCTTTTAATTAATGATTCTGATTTCATGCAGTGATTTATATGAAATTTGAAAAATAATGTGAAAAATCATTGCCTCTTAGAGCTTCCTCTGTCATACATTAGTATCTATTTTATTTATAGCATAACAAATTATACTGCATACTGTGTTTTTGTTTTACATTGTAAAGTCTTCTGCTTTAAAATTTATGCAACCCAAGCTTATTGTGGATATGTACCCATGTCTACATTTCTGGAGACTGCAAAATACATACTTTGAGCTATGTCTGCTTGCAGTGTTTGTTTTCACAAATTTAACTGAGGCTGCTTTGTACACTTTTTGATTATCTCAAATTTCTCTCGTACATACTCTTGTTTCGTAAATCCACCAGAAAGCGCAACAATATACTGTACACTCCAGCCGACCAGCTTGCTGTCAACTGACTGACTTTCTGGCCCACCCACCCCCTTCCCTAAACCCAACTGATAATGTTTTTAAAAGCAATCTAGCAAAAATTATCTGCCTGCTTTTACCACATTTTCAGCCTGTTGTTTATTTATTTATTTTTGTTTTACCTGGTTTCTGGAACTGCTCTTTGCCAGACTCAAACATGGTCATGGTCCACGCTGCTCTGCACCCTAAGTCCATTGACGTAAGCTACTGAGCAAACTGGTAACACAGAAAAAGCTATCCATATGGAGGTAAGCGGTCAGCAGTAACGCAAAAAGGAACAGAAGCTGTCAGTGGCATCATACTGTCCCATATTGTCCATTTTACGGACGAAATTAAACCAGACGTACCTCATGGTCTCCAGAAATGTAGACAAGAATACGTATCCTCAATGAGTCGGTTGATTTTATGCCTTAAAGCTTCTTGATGCTATAAAAGGGCTCAGTATAATATTCAAATAAATTCAATCTTTATTTCTATAGTGCTTTTTAGATTGTGTCAAAGCAGCTTAACACACATGAAATTGTAGCAAATGAAAGCTCTTACACCCTATTTAGAACACCTGCTCCAATTTTGCTCAGGGTGCTTTCACAGCAGTACTATTGTACATTTCCTTTGGTCCAGACCAAGGTTAAAAATGATCAACTGCTCTGAACCAAATCAGTTGAAACGAACTAAAAAGCATTCAAGTGACAACATCCACATCAGTCACTGGCTAGATAAATTTCCAGAATTACATTTTGATTGATCAGAATTACTGTGTGGAAAACACATGCGTAACACATGGAAGTAAACAAAGAGCAGAGCAAAAGTTACCAGGCAGTATGGACTTCCTCAAAACTGTTTTTGTTTGCACTCATGTAATAATTGCATAAAGTGTCAAAAAAACCTTTTCTCATTCAAGAATGCATGTGACAGCTGACTATGACACCTGGTTTAGCCAAAAAAGCAAAGTAAATTTTGCAAATGGGTCAGTTCAAGGTCAGTTCATGTTCTTACCACAAACAAACCGATCCAGGGTTCGGTTGAATGCATACAGAGATGACCTCTTCAAACAGGTCTCTGTACACTTGTTATGTCCACTTTTGATGTGCACCTGCCCAAACAAACTGCACCAAAAATACAAGCGAACAACTTTAAAATAAATGCAAATCCTCTAAAGGAACATTAGGCTACATTAATCAGGAAAACTGGAGCTTGGAACACCTTTCCAAAGACTTTGAACGGCATCTACACTCATGTAAGTCTGTCTGTTTGAAAGTGAAAGTGAAAAAGTCATGAAGTGGCCAAGTATAGTGACCCATGCTCGGAATTTAAGCTTTGCATTTAACCCATTCAAGTGCACACACACAGCAGTGAATACACACCCAGAGCAGTGGCCAGCAATTGCTGCAGTGCCTGGGGAGCAGTTGGGGGATTGGTGCCTTATTCAAGGGACTCATCACTCACTGTGGTATTGAGGGTGGTGAGAGCGCTGGATATTCAATAATACCACCTACAATCCCTCAAGTCTAACTCTCTGACCATTAGGCTTTGGCTGCCCTGGTTTTTCTTACCTCAAGATTTACATAATATTGGTTCTATACCATATCCAGAGTAGATGGTTATCATGATCATTGATGGGTCAAGAGGACAAGACCGATTCAGGCAAAGACCTCAGTGACAGACTAGTCGATCCCGTTCTGCATCGATCCTGCTGGCTAGTCTGAACACCCGCCCAGTGACCTACTTGGTCATGTATTTCTTTCATAATGGATGCTCATCATTCTCAAGCTCTTCACTGTCTTTGTCATTGCAGCTCTACCTGCTTTACATTTGGTCAAAGGGGAAACTGGTTGCCATAGCTAAGCCTGGTTTCTCCCAAGGTTTGTTCTCCAATTCCGTCAATTTGTACAGTTTTGGTTCCTTTCCACCATCAACTCTGGCTTGCTTGGATGTGTCTGGTGGAGCTGTTCTTTAGTGGATCACCCTTAAACAGTGACATATTAAACTGAACTGAACTTAACAGTGTTAAATAACTGCATCAATAACTGTAATAAGTAATAACTGCATTAGTGTGCTGTCAATGGCACAAGTCTTTATATATTTCTGAAATAATGCTTTGGAATTGGATGAAATGCATAAGAAACAAATCTTACACACAATGAGTTTAAAGACTCATAAAAGCATCTTGAAAGATACATTAGGTGAAAAATTTATTCAGGCTTGGTAACTTTATAAGCAGAATAATCCAAGATCAAGGTGTAACAGCCACTCTGCCTTGGGTTGTGACTGCATCACCACTGCTTGTTGTCTGCTATTGTATTATTGTACATATCACAGCCTCAATAAGTTCCATTAAACTCAAAACACTGCACACAACTTCCACATTACAATAGAACATGTATTTATATTGTGATATATTACTCTTAGTATATGTTATTTACTCTTATATATGTTTATCATTTATTTATTACAATCACATGATTTATGAGCTGAGAACTGCAAAAACAGAACTAACATGTTTGTTACGGCTTCGACTGGGGTGTGTCACGGTCACACAAGGAAGACAAGGATGGTAATCTTTTAAGGGTATTTATTCAAAGCAATGCAGATAATGCAGAGAGATGTGATAGCGATCTTGCAAGCAGTTCACAAGGTAAACATCAGATCTCCAATCAACCACCAGAATAACTTAGTCACTTCCCTTATATGTTGTATATGCCTCCACAGGTGAAGAGAGACATCCACGGAAAAAGGCGAGAGGGAGAAGGAGAGGTGAACCATCCAACTTCGATTCCAGCTGGTGAGTGAATGAATGAGGTGAGTCTTTATAGTGTCTGGTGATTGCAGGTGCATGTGTGAGGAATCAGAACTGTAGTGATTGATTACGGGTGTGGTGAGAGGTGGATGGAGAGGGAGAATGATGATTGGAGCAGCAGAAACGAGCCGGGTATGTGACAGTACCCCTCCTCCACAGGTGACTCCAAGCACCCTAAACCGGCGGTGGGGATGGCCACGCCCTCGGGGAGCGGGGCAATCTGGGTGTTGGTGATGGAATTCCTCAAGGAGAGTAGGATTTGGTATGTCATCATGGGGTGTCTAAGAACTCTCCTCGGGACCAAATCCTTCCCAGTCGATTAGGTTTTGGAGCTGGCTGTTCCGCCGCCGGGAGTCAACAACCTCCTTGATTTGGTAGATGTTGTCACAGATGATTCAGCTTGGTTTGGTTCCGGGTCTGTGGAGGGAAGTCAAACAGATTCAGTGTAAGGCTTGAGCAATGAGACGTGAAAGGAACGTGCAATTCTGTAGTGTGGAGGCAGATTTGGGAGTGCACAGTGAACGGTCCTATGTAGCAGGGACTCAGCTTATGGCAAGGCAAATGGAGGTGGATGTCCCTAGTGAGAAGCCATACCTTGTCTCCCCGCTGATATGTGGGATTAGCTAGGCAGTGACGATTGGCGGTGTTGAGATACTTCAGTACTGCCTGCTAAAGATGGACATCTGAGTCCCATACCCTCTCGCTCTTTCGGAACCAGTGATCCACCACGGGCACTTCTGAGGTTTCGCCAGTCCAAGGAAACAGAGAAGGTTGGAATCCTAGAACACATTGAAAGTAACGAGCCGGGGATGTGACAAGGTGTCTAATAATTCTAGAAACATTTCCCCTTGTTTAGAGTAAGGAACCAATTAAATTGTGTGTGATCATGGTATGACTTTCTATTGATTTTTTTAATACTAAGCAAATTATATTTTCTCTAGACCTAAAGATTTTATGACAGTTTTCATGACAATATTTTTAATACATTTGCTTTCCACTCTACTTTTAGACATGTACTTGCAAATTTCCCTTTCCCCATTCCCTTAGATTTTAATGTAAATTTTAAAGATACATGGACATACCCCTGATCCCTAGATTTTGACCATGGGAGCAAGTCTGCTTCATATGCTCGCTCCAGAATCTAAATAATAATGCATACAATGATTCATACATTGAATTTGGAAAGTATTCAGTGCTTCACTGTTTAACATATTGACTCTACAAATTCTACAAATCTTTGAAAATATCAGGGGGGTAAAGGTCCACAAAATTTACATTTTTTAAAATAAATTTTCAGATTTCTGTCACATTATCATTATGGAGAATTGTTTGTCATTTTAATGAAAGTAATGCATTTAATCCATTTTCTAATAAGATTATGCCTAATAAAAATGTGTAAAAAGTGAAGCACTGTGAATAGTAAAACAATTTTACACCAGAGAGGGTTCTTCTACAAATAAAATGCAATAAAGCCAGCCATGCATAAAAATTTACTCTATAAAGAACTTTAAAAATAAAGCTGACTTGATTTGTTTTTGTTGGGTTTTTGAATTGTCTGCTCAAGGTGTCCTTGAGGGAACCAAATGTTGGTTACTGTTGACTTCTTCACCACAAATGCTGACAGCAGTTGAAGGGCTGCTGGGAGAATTGTCTGTGAACATAAACAGCTATTGATTAACCCAGCCACCACTCTCCACATTACTCTGACCCAGGCATAATTAAATAAGCTATACTGTATGCGGTTCTGCCATAAGACTGGAGGTCCCCAGAGCAGAGGCTGGCAAAGTAGGAAACAACCTCTTAATGGCCCTGTCAATTACATCCCGCTGGAACTTTGTACAGTCTGCAAGCTGATTTACCCATTTAAATGCTAATGGTTCTCTAGTATAAAAATGCCATATATTTTACCATCTTTAATTCTTCGTGCTACATACAGTACTTAATTTGTATATTTGAGATTATCTTAGAATCTGCTCTTTTATTTAACAGTTTATGAAAACTCTAGTGAAGTCAGATGTTACATCCAGCTCCTCAAAGAAGCGGATGAGTGGTGAGTAGAATTCTTTCACAAGATTCTCTTTGATCATCTCCATAGAGATGACATTTCCATATTCATCCTGATTGGTTAATGCAAATAACATGCTAATGACTGCTACTGGGCACACCCAGATATCACACAAGACATCATCTACAGACGTGTATGATTTTTTATATTTTCAAAGCAATAAAGCAATAATAAAAAACTCTCATTAACCAACTTATAACAAAGCATTTTAAATTGTAATTTTGTTTTCCCCAAGAAACTAAAATTGGTCACAGATTGTATTATTTTATAGGAATTCAGACATGTACTAACATTTAAATACAACTTGATATCACTTAGTGTGTACATAAATGTATTTGTATTGTATTGATCTATGTTGTTAACATGCATGTAATTACAGCTATGATGCATTTCTTTAAACACATATGCAATTGTAGTGTTTAATCACACCACTACAACCACTATACAATTTTACTATTAAAATCATTTGTGGTAAAATTTGTGGTAAATACATGGTAAAGTGTTGCCTTACTAACATTTATAGTACATAACAATTATTAACAGTTGATTATATTTTTTTTATATTTTGTAAATACACAGTACACTGTGAAATAATCATAAATGATCAGTTTTCCATATTTTGTTTTTCATGTTTTTATTTTTCCATGTTTATTTATGCTTTTGGATTGCATTATGGGACCTTGATCTTTCTTACAACAACTTAGAACCTTTTCTAACATTTTTTTTAATAGTTTAAAGTTATATATTGTTTGGGCTGGTGTTGTATATTTATACATAATGCGAGTACATGTTCTGTTATTTTGCAGACTTATTTCTCTCTATATTATCTCTGATACATTACATCATTTCAAATTACTCACGTCAACAAAAGTCACTTTGTTAAATAGTAGTTGAATTTTCTACATGAAAAGTCAACAAAGCAGAGATCAACGCCCTTTAGTGCAATTCACAACCATTAATAAATTTAAAACACAAAATCTACAAACTGTTAATTAACAAATATGTTTTACAGTGTAGTTAATAAATTAATAAATAAAAAATTAAATAATAAAATATTATGGACGGCCAGTGATGGACGGCCGCTGGAAGGGCTTTTGCTGCGTAAAAATATGCTGGTTAAGTTGGCGGTTCATTCTGCTGTGGTGACCCCTGATTAATAAAAGGACTAAGCCGAAAAGAAAATGAATGAATGAATAATTAATAAAATAATACCCAAAACTTAGAACACATAGAATTATAATGATGTCAATTTGAAAATTTTCAAAGGGAAAGGAGAAAAACAGGATTCCATGGCATTTAACAAATCAAAGTGTATGATTGATAGTGATAGCATTATGCAAAATATGCAAATAAAATCCATTAGATGACATACATAAGTGTTCAGAAATATTTATTCATGTATGTATTTAGACTTAAAAAAATTATAAATAATTTTAAGAGAGAAATGCATTATCTAAACCACTAAACCCTTAGTTCATTTGAATATACATACAGTAGCATGTGACATATAATGACAATGCATGATTTTATTTATTTATTTATTATTTGGTGCATTGCATTTATTCGTGATCAATATATATTGCATTATTCTTATAACATTTCTTTAAACTGTAATAAGATTAAGAGCAACATAAATGCAAAGATTATAGTGCATTATTCTATTCTTTTCTGGGAGTACTGATGTTTTCTCCAGTGCATGTGCTTTCATTGTTTGAGCTGACCCCTGTTTTCACAAGCGCACAGAGGTCAGATGGCCTGGCTTTATGTCAAATCTCTGGAGCTTAATAGTGGGGGTGTGATTTGTAGAGCAGTCTTCACACACACACACACTTGCCTGTCTCTAGTCTGGACCACCTGCCCAGTTTTCTTAATGACATGTCAAGGACGAGAGCATGATTAAATTGCCAATTCAGACCAAGCATACAGACACACACACACACACACACACATACACACACACGCACTCATAAATATGCTGTGGTCAGGGGAAGCTGAGTCTAGTCATTGGTGGTGAGTCAACACCAGTGTGACAGACAGCAGTGAGAAAATCAATAGGCTGACTATAATAAATAGTGTATTAGGACATTAGAGGTATCCGCCTGTTTGTTGTGCAAATCTTTCAACATCTCTGTTGAGTATGCCTTCTTAGAACTCAGTGACCCTTTTATTTTACTACAAACCCTATTTAAAATGCCTCATCTGTGCATATACGGGAAAAGAGTATATGGAAATTAGCTCAACTGGAGTTTCTATGGAATTGATTGCGAGGCCAAAAAAGACCTAAAAATTACATTAAAGGGCACCTATTTTACCTCTTTTTCTAGATTTAAGATAAACTTTTTGTGTGCTCAGATTGTGTCTGTAGTTTCAGCTCAAAACACCCATCAGATTATTTATTATACCTTTCTGAATATTGGAATTTTCTGCTTTGAACACTATGTTGCTGTTTTTGTTGCCTGTGCCTTTTATTGCTATTTCTCCCACGTGCTTGTTAGAGTGTGCCTCAATCTGTGCCTCGGCTGCATCAGATAAACAGCACAGTGACAGACATGATAGAACAGTAAGAACTTTCCCAGTGATTATTTGATGTATTTGTTGTGGAGTTCATTCAAGCCTTTTGATGAGTCACACACAATGTTGTTACAAAGTTTGTGCACACACACACACACACACACACACACACACACACACGCACACACACACACACACACACACACACATGCACGCACACGGCGGATACACACAAGTTTAACTTTGCACTGTTTTTGCATGGCAAATGTAACAGGATACACAACAATATACAGTGCTGTGGATATCTGTTATGTGTACATATTATGTACAAAATAAACCTGATTTAGGGGGCGATCACACCAAACACACTTTTTGCATTAAAAAGCACCATTTTTGAATGGTTTACTAACGGCCATGATCATTTTGTGTGCTGCCTATGCGCCCTTCACGCCTCGTGTTTTAACCGCCTGCTGCACCGCACGTTTTTGCCCACACCGTGCGCTCGCAATTGAAAAAGTCAACTCTGAGCGAAAAAAAAAACGTGTTATGTCAGTCTTTTTCATTCTCTAATCAAGGGAAAGCAGAGGCAGGGTCTCCGTTGAGGTGCCTGCACTGTTTGTGTTGTCAAGACAACAACGAAGACTTTTGAAGATGTAGGAGAGACTTGTGGTTGCTTTTTTGAGTAATCCAGAGCTGTATGACTCACAAATCTTGAATATCACAAGATTGTTAATTATAAAATTATATTAATATCAACAGCAACACTCTCGCACAATACCCAGCTGATCCAGTCATTGCCTAGAGACATAAAAAGCATTGCCTAGCAACATAAAAAAGCTTATTTTTTTCTTGTCAACAAAAAAGGCAGTGTGGTGCGCCTCTCATTTTGGGAACGTAAATGCGCGTTCGGTGAAATCGGCTCCTAAATGTCCACAAACCATGACTGAAGCGTCTTCTTTTCTAACAGTACTGACATGCGGCTGTGGTGGTGAAGTAAAGACGGTAAAATCGCTGTAATTCATTACAAACATGCACTGTTTTAAAAACATTTTAATCTTGTAAAGCTCATTCTTGATCACATTTGATGATGATTGATGATCACAGAGAGCTGAACAGATCTTTTAACCCCTGTTGCTTTTGCGCACGTCCTGTCTTATTAATATGATTATACACGTTACTACAGAGATATGTTAATACATGGCTGTCAATCAGTTCGGTTGGCGGGGAAACTGCACTCGTGTGTTACGTTGCAGTGGGTCTTTATATCACCCCAATGTGGCTGTAGACACACTATATCTACACGCAGTTCTGTCCAAACAGCTTACAAAAGAGGATTTTTTATCATAGGTTCCCTTTAAGATAAATAAATAAATAAATAAATAAAAAAATTATATATATATATATATATATATATATATATATATATATATATAATTTTTTTTAATTGAATATTCATATATTGAATAATTGATAGGACATTTTATGAAGAGGGGCAATTTGATCTGTAAATGTCACAAACAAGATCCACAATTACTTACTGCTAAATCTTTACAATATGATCATGTAAAACAAACTGTTTTTTTTAATTACTCTGTAAGATTTGAAGTGAATTTCAATTTGGCTCTGTGCATATTTTATGATGTTAGCTAATATTAGGTGAAATACAGACAAAGAATCCAAATGATCTCATTTATTACAACTTTTATATACAGTGTTATCTTTTAATTGCTAATATGTGAACAATGCACATATTGCACAAAAAACATCTAGATGTATATATTTTGTAAATGTTAAACTTTATTATTTTTATTATTAAAATTATTTTCCACTTTTAAACATCATTGTCTTCTTGTGCTGATATGTATGAGTGTATGTGTACCCTGAAAACTATTAAAAAAATGAAGCTCATTCTTATTCTGATTCTATTAATTAAACAACATGCATTTTTACTGATACTCTGCTCTCTGGTCATTCTAAAATGAGGCCATTTGCCATTTTGTCCTAGAGGTTCAGTTAAAAGCATACATCCACAGCTGAGCTTTACCCTCACAGTCACCACAAATCAAATAAGATGCCTAAACCAATTCAATAAAATGGTTCAATGAATTCAATGAATTATCTAATAATGGATCAAAGGAGGTTTCTGATTCATGTAAACCATTAAGTGTATTGGATGTACAGAGGCTGATGTAATTGTAATGTAGTTTGGGATACCCCAGTTGGCTCTGTGCAAAATGAAGCATGGTGGATCAACGCCAGACACATAAAGTTGAGGTTTGGCAAATGTTCCTGGCAAACAGTCCCCGCAGTAGGTCTTTGCTGACATACACGTAAAATGATACACCAAAGTGTTCAGCTGCTGCCTTTTGCTACATAAATCACCACAGCTACAAGCTGGAGATTGAGATGTTACTGGGTAAATCAAAAGTGTTTCGTTTGTTTTGTTTTTTGCTATTGATTTTCTTTTGGTCTATTTCAGAAAAAAGCACATAAAGTCAATGGAATATATAGTATTATACTGTAGGTGCAGATAAAACAAACTTAATAAACATGTTTAAAACATGCATATTTATTGATATTTTTCAAGATCTTACCTAAACTTAGACTCTTTCATGTCAAAAAAGCATTATTTAAATAAACCATATCTGCAGAGACCTACTTGTTATCAAAATCTTAAGTATTCAGAACTTTTAAGTATGTACATGCTCTACTAAATTGTATTTCTATTCACAAGCCTGTAACATGATAATAAATGAATTAATGAATGAATGAATGAATGAATGAATGAATGAATGAATGAATGAATGAATGAAAAGTAAGCGTGACTAGTACATTGCTCTTTGGCTATTGGCTTATATAAATCAATAGACCATGACACTAGGTGATGTCTGTGAAAAAGGAAGCAGATTTATGGATTTTGGCAATTTATTTATAGAACAAATGTATTTGTTTTTTTAAATACTCATTTGCTTTTGATCTTCTGCAAAATAAGACAGAATGTAAATGGTATATTCTGTACAGTGTATTATATAAATTGTATAAATTATATATAAGCTATATATATATATATATATATATATATATATATATATATATATATATATATATATATATATATATATATATATATATATATATATATCAGCCTACTGTATATAAACAAATTTTTAAATGAAAAAATATATGTCCCTCACAGGTCACTGATGTTATTGTGGCCTGTGTTTAGATTTAACCCTTTTATTATCCATCAATCAATCAATGTCAGGCTCCACCTGCCCATCAATTACACTGACTGTGTGTGAATGTGCATGACCCACATTGCTTATGCAGCTGACAGAAGCTTAATGAGCTTTTTGATGAAAAGCCAATGCGAACAACACAAATGTCAAAAGGTGTGGATATCAATAATGAAAATGTATTTATCAGAAAATGATTACGAAATGTTTATTAAAAATGGCTTAAATGTTTAGTTTACAATATAGTTTTGTTTTACCAGTTGTTGTGTTTTATATAATGTAATAATTAATGTTTATAAGTTTCTTTAAATTTGTTTTCTTTTAATTTGGAAATTATTCATAAAATCACTTTGCCTTTCCAGTAATATTTATTTTCATAGATACTGTAATAAAGGAGGAGTTGTCCAACACTTATGTACCTTTTTTATTTATCTTCATTTCAATTGTACCATAAAAAAGGCACAGAACAGTATCATCAGAGTGTAACATAAAGCTATAACATTTTAATTGACATAACATAATTGGATTCTGTTACTAAAGACACTAAGCATATATCAATACCCCGCTGAAAAAAAAAAAAACGATTAAAAGATGATTCCTTGGATTTACACATTTTTTTTTACGTTAAGTGGTTGTAAACACTTTTTTTGGACTGAATATATAAAAACAAATTAAGTTGAACATTACTAAATTTTATTTGTTTGTTTAAATTAAACTAAATTTAAGTTGTTTGCAACAATTTTGCAAAAATCTTTTTTTTTCAGTGCACAATTATAACTTCAAAACACAAAATGTCTAACAGTAGCTATGATACTAAAATTATTCTAGTAAAAGTAAATCAAATTATGCAATTTTGTGCAAAAAAAAATATTTTTTGTAGTGAAATTAACACCAAATGCATACACTGTAAATAGGCACATAGAGGTATGTTAAGAACATATATCTTTGGTATTATCTGTACAAATTATGAAGACATCAAAAGAGAAAAAAATCAATTATGCAATGTACTGTAAATCTGGTTATTTACAAAAAAAATAGGAGATTTGTTGTTTGAAAGATTACAAGAGTTAGACATAAAAGCAATAACGCAATATTTTGCACTAAATCCTGTTTGCCTGTGGTTCTTGAAGTGGCTCCGGTCTTTAAATCAATAGCACATGCTATAAATGAACAGGGATATGGTTCATCAGTAAACAACACATGTTTTAAACATTATAATAAACAAGTCAAGTCAAGCTCAAATATCTCTGTGTAAATAAATGTAAACAAATTCAATGAATTGTTTTAACACAACTAGAGGAGTTGTGTCCTTGTCTAGTGTCACACTTTGAAGCTTTTGCAGGTGCTTTGATTCGTTTTTACACAGTCATGCTGTCTTCCTCTCTATTCTGGGAAACAAAGCTGCAGTACTGAGTTTGCGTGATGCTCTGCTTGGTGATTTCAGCGAGGCCTTGTTCAATAATTCAGACTAACATTTTCTCAGATCCCAGCGTTCCAGCAAGCATCAGCCTGCCATTATTACGCCTCACTGGACTAAAGGTAACAGCCATCAAACCCCACCAAATCACTAGAGAGAGACTGAAAATCCACCACCCCCTCGAATGAAACTTTGAATGGATGTTTTGAAGTGGATGTAGGAATGAAGAAGTACAGGAGGTTGCATTGTTTTTTTTGTTGTTGTTTTTTTTCAAAATGAAACCTTTGCATTATGGATTTAAAGTAACATACAGTATCATGAGCCCAAAAACCTTTGTTTTTGTCTCTCTTATGTAAAATCCTGGTGGAAAAACAGGCCAATGAGAACAGAACACAGACTCTGATGATCCACACGAGATCATTAATTTGCATGCCTCTGGCTGGTTTGATTGGCCACAAGGTTTTCTAGTGGGATTATAACAATATTTTCTCTCTTATTTTTGACTTTATCTAAGCCTGTGTTAAATATACTACTTATATTAGGCAGGACTTTTTTTATTTTTAAATTGAGAGAGGCAGGGAGACTAAAAACAAAGACTATATCTGTGTCTCATTTCTGAGGCTGCATCCTCCGAAGGATGCATTTGAAGTGCACTGCGTCATCCCGGCACGACAAAGACTATCTCATTCCAAAAAAATTTGAAGGCTCCTTCAAACGCAGCCTCAAAATCCATCCTTCATTTCCCAAGTAATGAAGGACACAACCGGTGGATCCGTCGTGGCCTCGAACGTCTTAAGATTCATTGCGAGTTGATAACGGCAGGACGTTTTAAAAGAAAACCCCGGTTTAAATGTATGAATTAAGTTTATTTTACTTGGAGATCTAAACACATGTTAAAAACATGTCTTACTAAAGAGGGATTTTTATAGACAGATTACATGTTACGTGTACATGTATGGATCAAAGCAAATATATTTCCAGCTTTTGTAAACCTTATTTTGCCTTCAGATCGCTTAAAATAAGTTTTAAAATCACTTTGAAAAAAGTCATTACAAATTTTATCAGCGCTTATTAACAGTCGCTGTTATGGTTGCCTGGTGATGAGATGTGTTCTATGTAGGCTAGATTGTCTCATTTCAAAACAATTGGTTCAGCCTGTTTGGCCTTCCTTCGGAGGATGCAGCCTCTGAAATCAGACACAGCTTATAGAAATACACAAGACATGTCACTCATGCACTTTTGAATGAGGAAAAGTGTAATTGTCAATATGGCTATTTGAAGCTCCGCCTTCTAGTACAGGAGCCAATCAGCAATCGCTATAGAATGACAATTCTCCGAGGGAGGGGCTCGGACCAGATGTGAGTTCCTGCAAATTTTGTGTGATACTATCATTTAGAAATGAAACTAAATAGACATTTGTTGTTTAACCAATTTTATTGGTCATACATAATATGAAATGTAATCGTAAACTTGGCAAATAGTTTTGAAGAATTTGATGTTTCCTCATTCAAACAGAATACCCAAGCAAACTGTCCGAGAGGTGTTTTAAAGATGACCGCAGAGTGAAATGACTTGCCTTAAAGGGACTTTGCTAAAAAGGAGCCTTTTTGTGAAGCAGGCACTTAAGCACCACATAGTTTAATCACAGCTTTTGAGATGCAAAATGTGGGATGTTTGAATTATAAATGTATTGAGCACAACCCCTAAGAGCCATAAGGTCTATCTGAATGTATCTTTTGTTGGTTCAACGTGTATATTGTGAAATTTCTGGCACATGTTTGTAATGACTTTCATGCTGAGCTTTATGTCTAATTTTCTTGACTTAAAGATGCCTGTGAACGTATCTGTTTATTCAGAGGTGGATATTAATTCCTGCCGGTTTCCACATATGAACACATAAGCTTTTCTACAACTGTAATTACTTCTCTGCTGGCTCTTTTTATTGTGTAGTTATAATTTAGCCTATTTCATCCAAAACCCAACTCTATAGAGGTAAAAGACACCTCTTACTATGATGTCCTTAAGATATCTCACTCGCTCCTAGAGTCATTCTAGCTAAAATAGAATCTCTTCCACTTGCTTCCTGTTGAAAAGATTGTTGGCATCTACTCAAATTTGCTAAAATATATATATTTTTGACAAATGAATTAGGATTATTATTTAGGATTATATTAGGATTGAATGTGTATTTCAGAGTACAACATGCTGTGTGTCTGAGAGAGAGAAGGCACTGGCTGCATAAACTGCAGAGCATAAGAGCAACGCTTATAAATATTCTGTTCCAAATATGGTCAAAACTGAGCTACTTCGTTGGTTCATTATAGGGCTAATTTTTGTGGTTATAAAAAGGCTTACAAAACCATTTTTTGGAGAATTTTTAAACTTATGTAGATTTCACAAAACAATCATTCATAAATTTTCCTCTTAGTCCTTTTACTCTTCAGGGGTTTGTCACGGGTAATACGAATTTGAGAAGGATCCAATAATGCAAGTAAAAGTTTATTTGACACAGTCAGAATAAACTAGACAGGACAGGGAAATATGAGGGAGTGTAGAGGGATATAGGGCGGTAGCAACCGGGAAACAGTTTTAGTTACTTTTATTTTGTTCAAGGCCTGTTGTCACTAAATTTACACATGTATTGTTCATCCCCTAACAGACAGGATATTTCTCAATTGTCAGATCATTCGCTCTCTCACCAGTGCAACTGTACTACCTGACTCTAGAGCAGTTTTGCTGTATGTAGTTATTGCAAATATCAATAATTAATGCACTGTTGAACAGAAGTCCTCCAGCAAAACACAAAAAGATAGGAGATTCCATTATTGTTTATGTTTACAAACATTCTAAAAGAATTCCTTGCTTAAAAATAACAAACATTGCAGGAATTATTCAGAAGGGGAAACATTAAAACACAAAGCTTTTTAAAGTAAAAAGTACATATCTTTCAAGAAACCTTAGATGAAACAGACTTATTTTTTAAAGCTCTTCTGAATATAAAAGCATCTGCAAAATAACATGCAAATAATTTAATTGGTCACATTTTGACTTGTAGTGCAAGCAAAGTGTTAGTCAGGCCAGCATAAGACATTTATACAGAAATGATGAATTATGCATACATGGCTGGAAGTAGGACCTATTTGTCATCTTAACATGCCAGGGTAATTTAATACAAGCAAACCACAACTCACTTGTAATCTACAGTCTACACTAAACAATATGCCATTTTCATGAATACATGAAAATGTGAATATCAGTGGTCATCACTACATATCAAAAGGTAGCATTTACAATTCTGAGTGTTAATGCCCTTTTCCAACCCCAGTTTCAGATATAAATTTCTCTCTCATCCACCCACCTCCTCCAGTTTTCTCTCTTCCTCTCACTTGTTTCTACCCTTGCTCTCTTCTCCCCTGAGAAAACATGCAATGCAACACACCCATTTCATGAAATCTGGAAACTGGGACACCGGAAGAGACAGTATCATTTTTTCATTATACTTAAATATACAGGTGAACATTTTTTTTGTAATAATATAATATAATATAATATAATATAATATAATATAATATAATATAATATAATATAATATAATATAATATAAAAATTTTATTAAATTTTTCTACTTATTTCGCAAGATTAGCTTAAAGTGCAATTTAAAGGCTTAACTAATTTGGTTAACTACAAGTTAGCTTAACTAAGTGATTTATTGGACAACAGTGGTTTGTTCTGTAGCCAATCGAAACAATAATTTCTTTAGGGGCTGTGAAAATGTCCATGCTCTGTTATACAGCACTTGGTAAATATTTGAGAAAGAATAAAACTTTCACAGAATTTTTTTTCTTTTTTTTTTTGCCTCTAACTGTACATAATTGTATATACTGTAATTAAAGAGTGTGAAAATCCGTACTTCAACCTAGTGCGTTGTGAGAAATGGTCTGTATTTGATTGGTAGAGGAAGCGCTATTGATCCACAAAAGATTAATGGATGTTCAGACTGACAGTAATTAAACTCTGCCAGCTCTGCTGTAGCCTTGTAGCAAGTCTTTATTACAAGACATGAACATGCATACAAACTCATTTTAGTTGCCGAAAAGTTTAAAGCCACACACGCACACACCAAATCTGAAACCCCACTTTCCACCTCCTTCTAGCAGCAGTCCAATCTATTTTCACAAATAAAACTGCCACCATAACAGTTTTAGCGCATACAGAGTCATAAAATGTCCCAGTGCATGTCAGATCACTGCATGGAACGAAGCCATAACATTTCATGATAATGAAACGGCAGGAACAGGATTAGGAGCAGGCTTAGCAAAATGCTCTCATCACAAATGTTTTTCATCAGTAAATCCATCTGACATGACAGCATACATATATTCACTACACTGGCTTAACAAAAATTAAGTTAGCTGTTAAAGGGATACTCCACCCTAAAATGGAAACTTAAAATATGCACACATATTTACACATACATATACATAAATATATACGGTATACTGTATATATGGCCTTGTGTGTGTGTGTGTGTATATATATATATATATATATATATATATATATATATATATGTATATATATATATATATATATATATATATATATATATATATATATATATATATATATATATACAGGTTATAGATATATATATAGTATATGGGGCGGTAGCGCCCATAACCTCCATATGAATGGCTTTTCCGGCATGACTGGTTTGCAAGACTTAGGAGGCACAGTGGAGTAGGGTTTGAGTCTGGTGAAGGACTGTTCCAGAAACCAGGTAAAACATGGTTTTAAAATAATTTTTGTCTTGTAACTTTAGAAAACGGCGACGCAGTGGTGCAGCAGGCAGTGCTGTCTCCTCATAGCAAGAAGGTCGCTGGTTCAAGCCTCGGCTGGGTCAGTTGGCGTTTCTGTGTGGAGTTTGCATGTTCTCCCTGTGTTTCCTCTGGGTGCTCCGGTTTCCCCCACAGTCCAAAGACATGCGGTACAGGTGAATTGGGAAAGCTAAATTGTCCGTAGTGTATGAGTGTGAGGGAGTGTGTATGGATGTTTCCCAGAGATGGGTTGCGGCTGGAAGGGCGTAAAACATGTGCTGGATAAGTTGGCGGTTCATTCCGCTGTGATGACCCCAGATTAATAAAGGGACTAAGCTGAAACGAAAATTAAAGAATGAATGAACTTTAGAAAACACTATTGGTTGAGTTTAGGAAATGGGGCAGGTGGGTCAGTTGGGTCAATCAAGCTTATATATAATGCAAAATGTCAAGCTGACTGGCTTCTTTTACAGCTACACGGCAGAAGGACGTTTAGATGGCCGGAAATGTACACAGCAGGCTCTGGTGGATTTATGACAAATGGCAGTCATGAGAAAAAATCCTCTAGAACAATTTGAAATTGTCAAAAATGTACACAGCAGCTGCTAATGGATTTCTGAAAACAAAAACTGCAAGAAAATGTAGTTCAGGGTACATATTTTTTGATTCTCAATTATGTTACTACATATTATATTTCCAATAAGCCTCGGTTGAATAAAATCAGTAGTACCCTGACACAAGTCAGTGTATTTTTCATTCTAACATTGTAATAGGGGTTTTATTTAATAACAAACATTGCAAACATCAGTGTTCTGCTAACAAAATCATATATTTACCTCAGACATAGCTTTCAAAATAAAATATTAAAGATAAAATAATAATAAAACATGTTCTCCCACTTGCCAGGTGAAGTGTGGAGGAGGTATTCAGCAATTCAACAAAGAGAAACAGTACAAAAAAAGAAGTGCTAATTTTGTAGTAGTAGTTGTAGTAATATTACTTTATAACTAGCATAGTAACTAGTACACAATAATAGGCTATTCTACAAAAATATTATATTTTTAGGGTAATATGACTTCATTAAATATGATGACAGACCTTAATTGTTATATCTTAATAGAATCTTTGGCTGTAAATATCCTACATGAACGTAGTGCCTTTCTATAACATTTTGCCTGTACTGTAATTTCTCAGAAATTGATATTTTTTTTCTCTATATTTTCTCCATGTTTTGTTTTATTATGTGTGTTCCTGTAGCTACCCCATGGTTCTGCAGTGGTTTTAAAGCACATACACACAATATGGGGGAAGGTTTTAGAGAGACTTTGTACCTTGAATTAAGAGAACAACAAAGCACTGCTCAGTAGCCATAGATGCTGGTTTATTTGTAGTTACTTACCAGTTACAATAATATGAAAAAACAAAGACAAGTTCTACAGTATATCAAGCAGCACAACAGTCTATTTGTACATCTAAATTCAAGAAATGGAAGCATTGCACGTTGTAGATAAACATGAAAGGTGAAATGAAAAAGTGAAAATTGTTTCATTAAAATGGTTTAAATAAAACAAAGAAACAGCACAAGGATCTGTATGTGGGACATGTATTTTCCATGGTGTCTAGCAAAAATTATTCAAGAGCTGCTGGGAGCCACACCCTGAAAACCCAGCAGGAGGTCCCTGCTCACAGAGAGAGAGAGAGAGAGAGAGAGAGAGAGAGAGAGAGAGGGAGGGAGGGAGAGAAAGATGTTTGTCCTGACATCTGGAGGAAACACATCACAACAACCGAGGGCAGAGACAAACAAAAATAACAAAACAAGAAAAAATAAATAAATAAATAAATTTGCATCCCAAAGTGCTAAAAAAATCATAGAAAATAGAGAAAATACTCTCCAATCTATATATGCAAAAATAAAACAACATTTCTGCATTTTTAATGTTAAATATAACATTTTTCATGTAAGCATTCCCCGCTACAAGTAATAATACTATTACTAATAATACTATTATTACTACTACTACTACTACTATTTAATAATAATAATAATAATAATAATAATAATAATAATAATAATAATAATAATAATAATAATAATAATAATATTAATAGCAATAATAAATCACACCTTCCCATCCATTTCCTAATTTAAATAGTCAAAAACTAATCAACAGAGTTCACCAGTAGACAAAGGACATGTGGAAGATGCAGGAGTAATGATTGCAGATTACCTTAGGCTGACTCGTCCTTTTAATTGCAATCGATCAAAAGACAAAACACAGCAATTGAACTCAAATCAATAAGCTAAGTCTATGGAAAGGTCCATGCATAGGCCTGCCTAATGAGATCCAAGGTCTGAGCTCAGGTTTAGCATTTAATTTGTTTAAATACAAATAGAAGGTATGGTGGTAATTTTGAAATTATAAAGCAATAGAAAATATATAAGAATGACAAGTCAGTTAAGCTGAAGTGTTTTTTGAGCTGTGTTTATCTGAAATACTGAATCTTAAATATATACAGTGCTGTGCAAATGTTTTAGGCCACCATTACATTTGTTGTTTTAGTGATGATACTACATACTTATTCATTTATTTATTCTTTTTTTTTTATTGTTTAAAAGATGTTTGTGGCCATTCAATTGGTGGCAATAATGTTAAAATTGATGTGATTGTGAATTATGAAAAGGCAGGTTTTAATTCATAATCGAGAGTATAAAAATTAACCTCAATGGTAATATTTTTATTTTTACTTTATATCAGGGCTTTAAAAAAAGAGCTCATGAAACACAGGCTGTCAGGAATGGCCTTACGGAATCAAGATCTGAAAATTCAGCCTGACCTAACAAGTAAACATAACTACTTTATGTAATGTTAGAAAAGTGGCTAATTTGTCCAAATTTATATAATTTCATTCATATTTAGATAAATACTGGGAGAAAGAGAAATACTGGAAGAACTCTTTAGATGTTGTTTTATGCCATTCAGCCTTATAATGTTAAGCTGTGTGCTAGACTGTCTGTGTTGTCATCATTTAGACATTACAGTACTCTACATTATGCATGGGGATCATTTAAATAGTGATGCTTTTGAATTCATGTCAGTTTCTGCTCTTTAGACAGTCAGCTGCAGATGTAAATGCATGATGGTGGAAGAAAGTAGATCCTCACACAAAAGTGTTTTTGAGACTCTCTGTGTTTGATTTTATGTTTTGTATACACGATTATGCATGAATTGTGAATTTTTGAATTATGAATTTTTTTTATAAATGCAATATCACACTTGCAATATCACTGTGATATGGCGTTATATCAGCACTGCTGGATACTAACTACACATCCCAACAATGCTGATATTATGCCATAGTAGTGCTTCTTAGGTGATATTGCTCATATTTGAGTATACACAGTCAACATTTTAAGTAAATTATACTAAAACAAGTTTGGGTGTTGTTAAATATGTTTAGGACAGTTTTGATGAAAGTTTAGTCCACTTCAGTTGTTGACTACAATATATAGTCAGATAACAAGTAAAGACATCATGCAGTTTTTGTAATTATTTTCTTAATATTATATTTTTATTATTAAGGGAAAACAAAATTCAATACTATATACCCTGTGTAACTAGTTGTGCCAATAATAATCATTTTCTATAACTTACAATGAGCCTGTTACACCGCGGTAAAGGACATCTGGCCCACTCAACTGCTGTAACTCAGCCTCATTGGAGGGTTTTTGAGAATGAATCACCTTTTCAACATCCTGCTACAGCATCTCAATTGGCCAGACCACAACAAAGTCTTCTTTTTTTTTTTTCACAGCCATTCAGAAGTGAACTTGCTGGTATGCTTTGGATCATTGTCCTGCTACAGAACCCAAGTTCACTTCAGCTTGAGCTCACTAAAAATGGTCATTCTCCTTCAGCATAGTTTGGTACACAGCAGAATTCATGGTTCTATTTATCACAGCAAGTCTTCCAGGTCTTGAAGCAGCAAAACAGCTCCAGACCATCACACTACCACCACCACCACCACCACCACATTTTATTGTTGGTATGATATTCTTTTTCTGAAATGCGATGTTACTTTTACACCACACATATGGGAACATGCACCTTCCAAAAAGTTAATCTTTCATCTTTGTGTTTTTTTTTACTCAGCAGTGGTTTTCATCTTGAAACTCTGCCATGCAAACCAGCTTTTTCTTATGGTGGAGTCTTGAACTTTCACCTTAACTAAGGGAAGTGAGGCATGCAGTTCTTTGGATGTTGTTCTGGGGTCTTTTGTGATCTCCTGGATGAGTTGTCACTGAGCACTTGGGGCAATTTTGGTCAGCCGGCCACTGCTGGAAAGGTTCACCACTATTCCTGTTTTTTTTTTTTGCCATTTGTAGTAACGGCTCTCACTGTGGTTTGCTGCAGTTCCAAAGTTTTAGAAATGGCTTTTTAAACATTTCCAAACTGGAAGATAAAATCTATAGAATTTTTTTTTCGATCTCGCAATGATTTGAGGATATTTTGGTTTACTTCACTTTGTCAGCAAGGGCCTTAACTGCTTTCTTGATTGCGAACAGGTGTGGCAGCATTCAGGTCTGGTGTGGCTAGAGAATTTAAACCTCGGTTAAGTTATGTTTTGCCATATTTTCATTTGGTATCATAATAATAAAAAGAAACACAGGACTGTACTTTTGCACAGTATAATTGATTTGTAATGTATTATACTATCAGAGTGTTTAATATTAATAACTTTAATAATGTGGGTGCTAACAATGCTATTCCACCCTTGAGAAACACACTGTGTGGTAAAATATGCATGACCACACCCTGACCTGAGACTGCAATGTTTGCGTGCTGTTTCTCCCTCACACTGAACACTGCAGTTATTATGTAACACACTGTCAGTGAATGACTTTAACACACATCTCACATGTGACTCTCTCCACATTCGACTCTTACACCCCACACTGTTCACAGCCAACCAACTGTGCCGCCACAATCCCATCAAACTAACCCATCAATCTTCCACAGCTCTCAGCCTTATTTCAAGTGACCCTGTAAACAATGGGTCACACTTTATTTTGATGGTCCGTTTGTTACATTGTATCAATGTCAACTAATTCTCTTTAGATTATAAGTAGACTGTTAGGTTGGGTTTGGGGTTAGGGTTAGTGTAAATTGACATGTACTTGCAAAGTTTCTCATAGTCAGTTAAATGTCTGTTGAAGGAGCAGTATCAACAGATATTAAGCAGACAGTCTACTAATACTCTAATAAATTGACCATCAAAATAAATTGTTACCAAACAATGCTGTTTAAAAACGTAAAATGTGTAAAAAATAAAAAAATAAAAAATAAATAAATAAATAAAATAAAAATAAAATAAAAAAGAAAGAAAAAGTGAAAGACGATTTTCAAAAGTGATTAAAATGAACTTGACTTGATGTTTACTAATTTAACATGTGACTAATAACTACTAATTAGAAGTTAGTAATAATAATAATAATTATTATTATTATTATTAGTGGTAGTAGTAGTAGTAGTAGTAGTAATATTAGTATTAGCATTATCATTGTTCACATATAAAATTTTCAGTTACATTTCTGTTTTGATAATATTTTTCATCATTTATGTCAAAATGTTTCTTGAATTCGTTTTGAATTAGTTTTTTCTTTGTTTCGTGATCGTTCAACTGCAATATATGAACAACTGTGCCATCTGCTGGACAGATGAAAAGATGCAATCAGATGACGTCATAGGGAAAAAGTAGTACCGTAAAATAAAATAAACTAAAAACATTTTTGAAAGAAAAATATAAATTTCTGATCTGACGGACGACACCACTTTATTTTTACAAGACAGTTCTCAAATTACCGAAGCCATAAAATCAACAAAAACATTTTCGGATGCTTCAGGTCTTCATTTAAATTTAGATAAATGTGAAATCTTAACTCTGTATGACTGCAATGACTTGCTGTTAAATGGTATACGAGTAAAAAAAAAACTGTTAAATATTTGTGTGTGTGTGTGTGTTTGTATATATATATATATATATATATATATATATATATATATATATATATATATATATATATATATATATATATTAATAAAAATAACTCAGAATATCCTCAATCTATGGCTACAGAGGAATCTATCCATTTACGGTAGAATTCTTATATCAAAAGCTGAAGGTCTTTCCCGGCTAGTATATCCTTTATTGTTCTTAACTGTTAATGATAAAATCAAGAAAGATACAAATAAATTATTTATATATATAAATATTTATATATATATATATATATATATATATATATATATATATATATATATATATATATATATATATATATATATATATATATATATATATATATATATGTCATGGATTGGTCAGGCTCTCACGACCCCCACTCACGAAGATCACCATCACCTGACTTCTAATGAGCACACAGCTGCATCACATTCACGAGCACCAGATAAAAGCACAGCACTCCAGTCGCTCATTGTCCGGGCTCGTCTCGACGAAAGCGGACAACTGAGCGACCACTCAGCGTAGTCATCCTCAGCTAAACAAACGATTTACTTACCTGTTCTCTTTGTATTCCTCCTAGTCTTCCTGGTCCTCCCGAATCGTCCTGTCTTCCAGTCCTTCCAAGTCTGTGTCATCCTCTGTCAGCTGTATCTGGTGTGTGCTGTCCATCCTCGTGTATTCCTGTTACCCAGCCACGGAGGAAAAGACCCCAACATCATTCCTGATCCTCCTGGCTATCCTTCATGTGCTCCTTGTTGTCATTCAATAAACACCCTAACGTTTCCTTACCTCTGTCTCCTGTCCGCTTCATAACAGAAGCCCGGACCCATAACGACGACAACATGAGCACCCTCGATCACTTTCAAGAGCTGGTGGACCAGTTGAAGCGGATTCTACAGCCACCAGCTCCACTTTCCAACGCACCACCAGCACCGAGCACTTCCGCCTCCACAGTTTCTTCTTCGGCCCTTCCTTCCAGTCCCATGGCCCCACCAGCGCCCTACTCAGGCGGAGCGGGGGAGTGCAATGGTTTTCTGTTACAATGTTCCCTCATATTCGAAATGCAACCTTCTCTATATCCCACAGATAAGTCAAAGATCGCCTACATCGTATCACTACTCTCTGGACCTGCACTTAAATGGGCTGAGACGATCTGGAACCAAGCCGGGCCGGTCATGAATTCCATCACTACCTTCACGGAGTATTTCAAAGAGGTGTTTGGACGTTCTGATGGGGAAGTAGCCGCTGGAGAGCAGCTGTATCATCTAAAGCAAGGTACTCTATCTACACAGGAATATGCTCTCCGGTTTCGCACTCTAGCAGCTGCAAGTGGATGGAATGAGAGATCGTTGTTGACCACGTACCGGCTCGGCTTGGAACCCACTCTCCGAATCCAGCTGGCCACATTAGATGATACAATGGGTCTGGAGAGATTCATCCAACATTCTCTCCGATGTTCCGATCGTCTCCGTTCCTATCAACAGGACACCATCACCCCCTCGTCTGCACTCCTCCAATCGCCTGAGTCAACAGCCTCTCCAGAACCAGAACCCATGATAATAGAGTCTGGAAGACTGACATCAGCGGAACGACAGAGGAGGCTGACCCGGGGTCTGTGTCTATACTGCGGTGTCAGTGGACACACCCGTATGGAGTGTCCCCTTCGTCCCATTCGGACTTCAGTGAGTGTATTCAGTACGAATATTGAACAATGTAAACCACTTACTACCACCGTACAAATAACTACTGCCTCTATTTCTCTCCTTGTCACAGCCCTCATCGACTCCGGGTCAGCAGGGAACTTCATCTCCCAATCCCTCTGTCGTCAACTCCACCTCCGTACTGAGGCGTCCTCGCATATATACCAGATACAACCGATAACCCAGTGCACTCGATCTTCGACCCGTATCCATCGACAATGCGAAGACATCCTTCTTCAAGTGGGGCTGTTACATCAAGAGAGGATTCAATTTCTGGTTCTGGAGGGTGCAAATATGGACATCATTCTAGGGCGCCCGTGGCTGGTGAAGCACGATCCCATCATCTCTTGGGGCACAGGAGAGATAAAGAAATGGGGATCTGGATGTACACCTACCTGTTTTCCAAATCTCCCTCTTCAAGGTCGGAACCCCATTTCTTTGTTTGCAACATCGGTCGAGAGCCCTCCTGAGAAGCAGTCTATCCACATTCCTAAGGAGTACAGCTCCTTTCATGATGTCTTCTGCCCCAAGAGAGCTTCCCAGCTACCGCCGCATCGGCCATGGGACTGCGCGATCGACCTAGTTCCAGATGCCCAGTTGCCAAGAGGTAGGATCTACCCGCTCTCGCTTCCAGAGAATCAGGCAATGGAAGATTACATAAGGGAGGCTCTGAGTCAGGGGTACATACGTCACTCAAAATCACCAGCCGCCTCAAGCTTCTTCTTTGTGGCCAAGAAGGACGGAGGGCTGCGTCCATGCATCGACTACAGGGTCCTAAATAACGGTACAGTAAAATACCGATATCCCCTTCCTCTGGTACCAGCCGCTTTGGAACAGCTCCGAGAAGCTAAAGTCTTCACTAAATTGGACCTCCGCAGCGCGTATAATCTGATAAGAATACGTGAGGGGGACCAATGGAAGACAGCATTCGTGACCCCTACTGGCCACTATGAATATGAGGTCATGCCTTACGGTCTGGTCAACGCCCCCTCCGTATTCCAAAACTTCATTCATGAAGTCCTCCGGGAGTTTCTTCACCACTTTGTAATAGTGTACATAGATGACATCCTCATTTACTCCCGGAGTGAGGCCGAACATCGCCAACACGTTGCGGAGGTCCTACACACATTGAGAGAACATCACCTCTACCTCAAAGCGGAGAAATGCTCATTCCACCAGAAGTCGATTCATTTCTTGGGATACATCATTGATCAAACCGGTATACGTATGGATGGGAAGAAAATTGAGGCTGTTCTATCCTGGTCAGAACCCACTTCCATTAAGGAGCTCCAGAGGTTTCTTGGGTTTGCTAACTTTTATAGACGGTTTATCAAGGACTACAGCAGGATTACATCACCTCTCACTAATCTCCTCAAGGGTAAACCCAAAGGACTGGAGTGGACCAAAGAAGCAGCCGCAGCCTTCCGCCTTCTTAAGAAGGAGTTCACAAGGGCCCCACTCCTGACTCATCCTGACCCAAATCTTCCTTTCGTGGTGGAAGTGGACGCATCCACCACCGGCGTCGGGGCAGTATTATCTCAACATCATGATACACCGCCCCGACTGCATCCCTGTGCCTATTTCTCTCGGAAGTTGAGCCCGGCGGAGCAGAATTACAGCATAGGAGACAGGGAGCTGCTAGCAATCAAGCTAGCCTTGGAGGAGTGGCGTCACTGGTTGGAGGGAGCCAAACATCCGTTCCAGGTGATCACAGATCACAAAAACCTCCAATATATTAAAGAGGCCAAGAGACTATGTCCACGTCAAGCCAGATGGTCACTTTTCTTCTCACGTTTTGATTTCTCCATTTCCTATCGTCCAGGACCCAAGAATCTAAGAGCAGACGCTCTCTCTCGTTTACACGAGCATCACGATCATGAAGAACTCCCAACGAAGATTCTTCCCGAACACATCTCCATTTGTCCGATCACCTGGAACGCTCCTCCAGTCGTTGCCACTCCGGAAGCCCCTGCTCCGCCGGGATGCCCTCCTCATCGGCAGTTCATACCACCTGAACACCGGGTAGATCTGATCCACTCCTTACATACCTCGCTAGGCACTGGACATCCAGGGATCAACAATACTCTCTCGCTAGTATCCCAACGATTCTGGTGGCCAAACATGGCAAGGGATGTGAGGCAATATGTTCAGGGCTGTAAGGACTGTGCCCAATCCAAGAGCCCACGTCATCTACCCGCTGGAAAGCTCCATCCCTTGCCGATTCCGAACCGTCCCTGGTCACACCTAGGAGTGGACTTTATCACTGATCTCCCTTCGTCAGAAGGTAATACCTGTATTCTAGTCATAGTAGATAGATTCTCAAAGTTTGTCAAACTAATCCCTCTGAAAGGTCTTCCCACAGCCTTTGAAACAGCCGACAATATCTTTAATCAAGTCTTCAGGTCATTTGGTATTCCAGAAGATATTGTGTCGGACAGAGGTCCACAGTTCATCTCACGTCTATGGAAAGCCTTCTTCAAGCTCCTAGGTGTGGCCGTCAGCCTCTCTTCTGGATATCATCCCCAAACCAACGGGCAGACAGAGAGGAAGATTCAGGAGGTGGGACGGTTCCTGAGGACCTTCTGCAGTGGTCACCAGAGCTCCTGGAGCCAGTATTTGGGCTGGGCAGAATATGCCCAAAATTCACTGCGGCAACCCTCCACCGGACTCACGCCATTCCAGTGCGTCCTGGGCTTCCAACCACCGCTCTTTCCCTGGGATGGCGAACCATCTGATGTCCCCGCAGTGGATCACTGGTTCCGGGAGAGCGAGAGAGTCTGGGACGAGGCTCATCAACATCTGCAGAGGGCAGTCCGTCGAAGCAAGGTAACCGCCGATAGAAGAAGGTCTGAAGAACCCAGATACACACCCGGACAAAAGGTGTGGCTATCCACCCGGGACATACGCATGCGACTGCCCTCTCGCAAGTTAAGTCCCCGATTTGTTGGTCCCTTCACCATCGTGGAACAGGTTAACCCCGTCACCTACAAACTACAATTACCCTCTCACTACCGTATTCACCCTACATTCCACGTATCACTCCTGAAACCCTATCACGATCCTGTTCTTCCCTCCACAGAGCCTGACCACGAAGAGGAACCCCCTCCTCCACTGCTCCTAGAAGAAGGAGCCGTCTACGCAGTGAAGGAGATCTTGCGTTCCCGACGTCGTGGTGGCCAGTTGGAGTACCTGGTGGACTGGGAAGGGTACGGCCCCGAAGAAAGGACATGGGTTCCCAGAGCTGATATTCTCGATCCTAGTCTCATGGTGGAGTTTCATGAGAGCCACCCTGAGTTCCCAGCGCCTAGAGGCAGAGGGAGACCACCACGGCGTCGGAGGTGTCGGCCCTCAGGAGCGGGCCCTGGGGAGGGGGGTACTGTCATGGATTGGTCAGGCTCTCACGACCCCCACTCACGAAGATCACCATCACCTGACTTCTAATGAGCACACAGCTGCATCACATTCACGAGCACCAGATAAAAGCACAGCACTCCAGTCGCTCATTGTCCGGGCTCGTCTCGACGAAAGCGGACAACTGAGCGACCACTCAGCGTAGTCATCCTCAGCTAAACAAACGATTTACTTACCTGTTCTCTTTGTATTCCTCCTAGTCTTCCTGGTCCTCCCGAATCGTCCTGTCTTCCAGTCCTTCCAAGTCTGTGTCATCCTCTGTCAGCTGTATCTGGTGTGTGCTGTCCATCCTCGTGTATTCCTGTTACCCAGCCACGGAGGAAAAGACCCCAACATCATTCCTGATCCTCCTGGCTATCCTTCATGTGCTCCTTGTTGTCATTCAATAAACACCCTAACGTTTCCTTACCTCTGTCTCCTGTCCGCTTCATAACAATATATATATATATATATATATATATTTATTTTTTTTTTTTTGGAAAAATAAGCCTCATAAATTAAAAAGGCATCAGTTTCACTTAACAAAGACAAAGGGGGATTAGAAGCTATTGATATAAACGATTCTATAAATGCTTTCAGAGTCAATTGGATTAAAAGATGTATAACTAGTTCAAATTCAATATGTTTTTTTATTCCCAATTATTGGTTTAATAAAATTTGCGGTCTCCCATTTATTTTGAAATGTAATTTTGCTTCAAATAAACTCCCTATAAAATTAACTAACTTTTACCAGCAAGCATTACTGGCTTGGAAAATATGTTATTCCCATAACATTTCTCCACATAAATCAATTTTATGGAACAACACTGATATTAAAGTTAGGAATAAATTCTTTTTTTTTTTTTCTAATTGGTACGACCGCTATATATTACATTTATTTTCCTTATTTAATGACTTGGGGAACTTGTTAACTTATGAACAATTTATGAAAATTCATCAATTTCCTATCCCATTTAAGAAATGTAACATTATTGTATATGCTATCCCAAAAGAATTAAAACAACTAACAAAAATTCATATTTCATATATAAATGAAAGAACGATAGAACCCTCCTTATTATTAGAAGGTATTAGTGTATATGATAAGAAATGTAACAGCAAACTTATTCTTCGAATTCTCCAACAAAAAAATCTAATTGCTCCAAGAGGGAAATCATATTGGTCAGCGTTACTAGAAGATATTGATTGGAAAAGAACATGGCTTCTCCCATATAAATATGTAATCCCAAACAAAGCAAAGGAAATCCATTTTAAAACTCTCAGTCAATGCATTTACCTCAAAATTTACTGATATTGTAATTGTTCTTTCTGTCAGGAAAATGAGGAAACTTTGACTCACATGTTTTTTACATGTCAAATCTTACAAAAGTTTTGGTCAGATCTATATAATTATTTAAACAAATCACAATCAACACAACAAATCTTTAAATTGAAATATATTATTTGTTATTATTCTAGTCCCAATAATGAAAATTACGAATATATATATATATATATATTTTTATATTTTATGCAAAATTCTTTATCCACAAACAAAAGTTTCTTAAATCCTCTCCCTCATTTGCCCATTTTTTAATTGAAATCGATTCCTTGCTTAAAGCTATACGTTTATCGAACAGCAAAAAATTCTGCAAGTTAAATGAAACTTATGAAAATATCAAGCTTCCAGTAAGTTAGTCTTTAATGCTTTCTGTGTTTTTTTTATTTAATTTTGTACTTCCCCTTTCTTTATTTTGTTCTCTTTTTTCTTTTTCTATTACTTATTGTTACTTATTGTTCTTATCACTTTGTAATTGTATGTACTTGTGTTCTAGTCTCCTACAGATTACTTCCTGATTTATATTGTACATTTCTTCTTTTCTAAATAAAAATTTATAAAAAAAAAAAAAAAAAAAAAATATATATATATATATATATATATATATATATAATAAAATAAAATAAATTCTTTTCTGGGTGGTAGCATCAATCAAAAACAGGGGAAAAACTAAATAAATAAACAACACAAAACATTTTCATATGGACCACAACACTGGTTAAGAGATTCTTCACAGGTCTACTCTACACAATTGGAATCGTGTTTCTGTCTGTTTTGGTGAATCTTCAGATAGAGGAGAAAATAACAATGAGCCTGAAATGCGAATTATTACTGAGATCACAAATCAGCTCTGCTGTTAATGGCCGAGAGCTCTTAACCCCATAAAGTACTGTGATCTTTTAAGAATAAAAACAGATTATACATTGACAGCACACAAAGATCTGATACGTCACAGCATTAACAGTCTCTCAACTAATCAATATCAATTATAATTAAACAAATAAACTTTCCAAATTAACTGACACATACTATTGCAAACATACTTCTGTTCCAGTTAGCTCAACCTGCTGAAAACGCTATTCGAAAAAGACTGTTTTCATCATGGTATCTATAATGTCTACAGTATGTGTGACCAAGGAACTTTCAGATAATGAATAAAAAGTAATACTGGGGCACAAATGACTGAACTATATTTTGCATCATTTTAGTGATTATTATTATTATTCATTCATTCTTTCGTTTTCCTTTGGCTTAGTCCCTTATATATTAGGGGTGACCACAGCAGGATGAACCGCCAACTATTCTGGCATATGTTTTACGCAGCGAATGCCCTTCCAGTCGCAACCCAGTTTTGGGAAATTGTTATTATTATTAATAATTAATATTCTTATTATAGTAGTAATAGTGGTAGTAGTAGTAGAAGTTGTAGTAATGACAACAGCCAAACAACTCTATACTCTCTACTCTAAAATCCATTAACTCTATGGCATGGTGTTACCCTCAGGCTACAAATCCCTGTTTGGCACACAAAACACTTCTTTACTTATTTTTTTTTAAAGCAAAGCATCAATAAACACGTCTAATAATAAGTTGGGGACCAATGAAATTTGAGGTGGGTGGGGGTTTGGCCTTTCTTCTGGGGGCAAAAGAGACAGTTTTGGGACCATAGCCTGCTTGAGCACACTGTTTGCAGTATATTTCAATATTTTTATATTAAAAATGTATGTGATGTGCATGGATATGTGAAAAGCATATCTGAGTCAAGACACTTTTTATTATCTATGTCAAAGGGGCCCAAACTTGTTCACATGAAGGGCCAAAAAACAATTTTATGATCGAGAGCTGTGGGCCGAAGCTAAATGCACCAAACTACTGTATATATTACATTAAAGTTGCCATGGCTAATTTCCTCATTTATTTTATATTTCAAAATAAATAGAAAACATTACTTTAAATCCTATTAATTAATGCGGTATAACTTTTTAAAATGATAACTTACTGCAATGAAAACAAACACATCACATTTATGAGACAGTGGAGTTTAATGCTGAATCCATGACTACAGTATGTACATTTAAACAAAATTTGATTAATTTACACTATTTAATTGAAACATTTAATTCCAGATAGCTTTTTAACAATAAAACAACCAAACAAAGGGTTACTTTAATTTGAATTGACAATCTCATAACCATCCCCATCATTCTCCCTCCTTTCTCAGACAGGATGGCGGGCCTAATCAAAGGTTACCATCGGCCAACTTTGCCCCATGAGCCCTAGTTTGGGCATCTCTGATCTACAGTATGCATTAAAATGGTAGTTTTTCATTTGCTGCTTCAGACAGTGAGCTTGAAGAGAGTCACATTAGCTATGCTTCCATTCAAAGATGTGAATTAAACAGGCAAAACTAGAATGTCACATAAAACATTTGTGAAAAAGGCACTTTTCCATACAACGAGTCAAAGAGAACAAATCATCACTTTTGAAGTCACTGTGGCCTTTTTTATGTGTTAAATTACATTTAAATAGGCATTTATTAATTTTCTTTTTGGCTTAGTCCCTTTATTAATCTAGGGTTACCACAGCCAAACAAACCACCATCTTATCCAGCATATGTTTTATGCAGCGGATGCCCTTCCAGCTGCAAACCATCATTGGGAAACACCCAAACACACTCATTCACACACATACACTACACAATTTAGCTTACCCAATTCACCATACCACATGTCTTTGGACTTGTGGGGGAAACCGGTGCACCCGGAGGAAACCCACATGAACACGGAGAGAACATGCAAACTCCAACTGAAATTCCAACTGACCCAGCCGAGGCTCGAACCAGCGATCTTCTTGCTGTGAATTGATTGTGGTACCCACTGCACCACCGTGATGCCCACATATAAATATATAGCTGTCTAAATAAGTGGCTTTTGGAGGTGTGAAACTCTTTGGGAGAGACTGTTCTGGAGCTAATAATAATAGCAGTAATAATAAACCTCATTCTGGGCTCCACTCTAGCCTCTTCCACACTAGCTATGCTTCCATCCACCTGTTTTTTTATGTGCATTATTAAAATTTATGCACATCTTCTAAAATGTACATAAAAGCAGGTTGATGGAAATATAGCCAGTGGACCTCAGTTCTGTTCTGCAAAGTTTATCTTTACCCTGGTTAAACAGACCTGAAACTAATTGAGTTCGACCTTTGTTTGAAACCTACATGTAAGTATGTTGAAGCAGGGTTTGAACTAAACTCTGCAAGGCTGCAGCCCTCCTGAGTTTGACACCTGTGCACTACATGGTCCCTGATGCACATCTGGATACAGCCCACTTGATGGTCACAGATAGACAGGAAGGGAGATACAGAGTAACAGAATGAAAAAGGTTCATCTAAAGCAGGGGTTCCCAAACTTTTCAGCCAGCAACCCCTAAAATACCAATGCCAGTGACTCGTGACCACCCAATATTCTCTGAGGTGGTTATAAATATACAAACCTTGCACGGAACGGTGCATACAAACACCAATAGGCCCAAGTTTATTCTTCATTTAATTTTGGAGAACGCCACTCAGAGATCATCCTCCATGTTCAGTTGTGGCCTGTATTTATTTTTAATCTACGTGAGTGCTGTAAAGGTGTCAAAGTTTAACCTGGTGCCATGAAATCAATCTGCTGCATTTGACTCTATTGCTGTGTCTTTAATCTAACGTAATGACCCCAAGGGTCACAATCCAATTATAACAAAAAACATTTGCATGTTGTTTTTTCAATAACTATTAACTGTTTTTTTCTTAATCTTTTGAAGGTTATGGATAAATTATGGTAAATCTAATAGTTTAATCAAATGAATCTGATTTTAGGAAATCACCAAGTGGGCTGCACAGTGGCGCAGTGGGTAGCATGTTCACCTTACAGCAAGAAGTTCATTGATTTGAGCATTGGCGGGGTCAGTTGGCGTTTCTGTGTGGAGTTTGCATGTTCTCCCCATGTTCACGTGGGTTTCCTCGGGGTGCTCCGGTTGGCCCCACAGTCCAAAGACATGTGGTACAGATGAATTGTGTAGGCTAAATTGTACGTAGTGTATGTGTGTGAATGAGTGTGTTTGGATGTTTCACAGCAATGGGTTGCAGCTGGAAGGGCATCCACTATATAAAACATGTGCTGGATAAGTTGGCGGTTCATTCCACTGTGGCGACCCCTGATTAATAAAGAGACTAAGCCAAAAAGAAAATGAATGAATAAAATCACCAAACGGCCCCTGCATTTCCCACCCCCCAACCCATAGTTATTCTGCGATTCGCACTTTGGTAACCAATGATCTAAAGGAGGGTGCCCAAACTAGGTCCCAGAGGTTCGGTGTCCTGCAGAGCTTACTGTAGTTCCTAGAGTTTAATGGCCAACCTGCCAATAAGTTTTTAGCATGATACCTAGAGCTGGAGTAGCTGGTTCAGGTGTGTGTAATTGATGTTGGAGCTATACTCTGCAGAACACCGGCCCATACTCCTGACATAAAGCCAAGTGACAAAAATATGGCACCCACCTCAGCTTTACATCCACCAACAACTGCTTTATGAGGTTCCACAGTGAATAATAAAGATTCAGGCTGTACCCCATGGGAACACACAATACACAGCTTGTGTTTGATGTATTATTACTTACTTATATTATGTTAAATTAAAACTTTATCTAATGTATGTATTGCTTGTATGTTCCTTATTTAACCTATAATTATATACAGAAAACCTTGGCATTTAAGTTCCCTAATAGCATGTTTTTGCCCTGAGGCAGCAAGCCAAAATCTGGTGGGGGGCTAGGGGGAGCACATGATTGATTTATTATCAGGGACAGGGTGAAATATTTTCATCTATTTGTCCTCCTAAAAAAAAATTCATCCCATACATGTTTATTTTTTGTAAATAATACGATACTACTTGTACCATTCTGATCTGCTGACATCACCGTTGTCAATCTAGAAGGGATTTAATGAACAAGCAAATCACTCTTACAATTGCATTATTGTGCTCATCTCCTTTCTCTTCAACACCAGCATATTGAAAAATCTAATTGTTTTACATCATTTTATTCAATGACCGGATGATTGTGTTACACATAACTAGATAATATTTAGCATGTGTGCATCGACAGAGTAGAATAGGCTCCTCCAGCTGAATCTGGTTTCTTTTAAAGGGGGTTTCTTTCCACTACCTAAACAACTTGTGGAGTTTGTCTTTCCATGCCAACAGCTGTCTTTGGTTTTGCACCTTAATGTGTTAATGTCTGTAATGAACAAATAAAGATGTATATAATAATTGTTATCAGCTTTGCATGAATTGGACAAGCTTTGCATACAGAAACTACAGTACACTCTTGGAATCTTGAAAACAATACTGTGAGCAGTCCTGCAGAGTTTAGCTTCTGTCCTAGCTAAACACACCTGAAGCAGCTAATTAGACTTGTCAGACTCTCTAGACAACTTGTAGATAATGCAATAGATTTGCTGAACCTGGGGTGTATTCCACAAATCACGGTTGTTAAAGGGTTAGTTCATCCAAAACTTAAATTATGTAGTTAATTACTCGACCTTATGTCATTCCAAGCTAACCTTCGTTCATCTACAGAACACAAATGAAGATATGTTGGTTAAATCTGAGAGTGTTTTCGGTTAACATGAGTTAATGATGTATGGAATGGTTTTGAAACTGACATTCCTGGAGTAAGCAGGTTTTTGGTTAATCAACCCAGAGATCAGAGTTTAGCATATGGTAAGTTAAAGGTGCTGTATGAATTTTTTTTTAACTCTCTTAAAGCATAAAAATATCATGTTTGAGATGTATAAGTAACATAAATAGACATACTTGTCAATCTGAAAAACAATGCTAAAGTCAGTTATTCTCTTTTGAATGCATTTCGTGTTGGAATATACAGTTGAAGTCATAATTATTAGCCCCCCTGAATTATTAGCCCCGATAATTTTTTTTTCTCCAATTTGCTTAACGGAGAGAATATTTTTGGCTTGTTCTGTAGACTATCGAAAAAAAAAAAAAAAAAAAAAAAAAAAAAAAAAAAAAAAATATATATATATATATATATATATATATATATATATATATATATATATATATATATATATAAGATAGCTTAAAGGGGCTAATACTTTTGAACTTAAAATGGTTCATAATTTTTAAACTGCTTTTATTCTAGTTGAAATAAAACAAATAAGGCTTTGTCCATGAAGAAAAAAATATTATCAGACATACGGTGAAAGCTCTGTTAAACACCATTTGGAAAATATTTAAAAAAGAAAAAAAAATTCAAAGGGGTGCTAATAATTCTGACTTCAACTGTATATTTTTGTTTTGGTCTCTATAGCTTGCCCAATGCCAGTTTACCCAATTATATTTTATCACCCTGGATTGCCTTGGTGGATTGCCTTCAATGAATGCGACTGCATCGAAAATGCAAACTCAGCAGCAGCCAGCCTCCGAAATGAGATGAAGATTCAGAGTTAAAAAGCAAATAATATAAATATTACAAACTTAAACATCAGTAGAACAGCATAACAACGTGTCCTGAAAACAGTGTGGCAAGATTCCACTGACAAGCAATTTGACCGTCTGCAGCAGATGCAAGACAAGAAAAACATTTAAATGCCAGCCATTCAGACGCACAGAAGAGTGCACTGCACTCTAACAAAATGGTAAAGTTTAGAATCTAATTAATACATATTAAACCTTATTAAAGTACATACAGAGTTCTGACTTTCATTTTGAAATATGTTTGTCCAGTAAAAGGATATTCAAACTCTGGTATAACTATGATAACATTTAACAATGAAAAACAGCACATAATCAGTACCTGTGAGTTTCTAAAATACAAATGTCAGGTGATGGTTTGGACATAAACTCTTTTAACATAGAAAGACTACTTTTGTTGCATATCGTTGCATGTAGTTATGGTGTAGACTTGATAGTCAGGCACGCTCGCTCGTGTTACTATCATTAATCTGGCAAGAGGAGAGACCGGGTGAAACAGTGTTTTGAACTTGGACTGCTATACCTATTTCAACCATTGGGTGTCAATCTTATATATTGTACCATAAAAATGTTAGTTTACCCAAAATGTTAAAGTTATGCTATTAATTACCAATCATTATATTGTTTCAAACCTCTCAGGGACACTAATTGACATTTTAGGTGAAATCTGAGAGATTCCTCATCCTCCAGAGACAGCAAGGTTCCAGACTCATTCAGAGTTCAAAAAGGTATCTTTAAAAAACCATCTTCATAACAGACCTTATGCCTTCGCTAGTTCCATCAGAATATAATCAAGCTACGAGAATACTTTTGTGTGCACCTAAAACTAAAATAATATATTTTATTTAATAGCTTCTTCTTCTCTGTTTCAGTATACGACATGCATTCACATTTTCATGTTTTATTTTGTTGAATGCAAAAGATGATTTATTGAAGAATGTTGGAAACTTGTAAACTTCATACTATGGAAGTAAGTTTCAGCTTTCTTCAAAATTATCTTTTTTGTTCAGCAGAAGTAAGAAACTCAAACTGGTTTGGAACAATTAAAGGATGAGTAAACTATGACAATTACATTTTTTTGGATGAACTATCCCTGTAAATGGACAATTAAAAAAAATAAAAAATGTAAATAAAAAAAATGCTTGCAGGATATTATTATACAAATAGTGACACAGTGGCTTAGTGGTTAGAACTGTCACCTTAGAGCAAGAAGGTTGCTGGTTCGAGTTCTGGTGGGGCCAGTTGTATACCCCATATAAATAAGGTACTAAGCCAAAGGAAAATTAATGAATAAATTATTATTATTATTATTTTAAAGTGAAATGATAAAATCTCTATAATAAAATGGCATAAGCAATCAATTTTATTGAACGCGTACTGTACAAATATAAAAATAAAATTGATGCAGGCGGGTAGCTCTGTTGCCTCACAGCAAGAAGGTCACTGGTTCGAGCCTCAGCTGGGTCAGTTGGGATTTCTGTTTGGAGTTTGCAGGTTATCCCTGTGTCTGCGTGGGTTTCCTCCAGGTGCTCCAGTTTCCCCCACAAGACCAAAGACATGCGGTACAGGTGAATTTGGTAAGCTAAAATTGTCCATAAGCTATGTAGGTGAACGAGTGTGTATGGATGTTTCCCAATGATGGGTTTCAGCTGAAAGGGTGTCCGCTGCATAAAACATATGCTGGGTAAGTTGGCGGTTCATTCAGCTGTGGCGAACCCTGATTAATAAAGGGACTAAGCCGAAAAGAAAATGAATAAATTAATGAAAATGAATGCAGATCCACTATAAATAAAAAAAAATAATAATAAATAAAAGGACAAATAAACATTATTTTATATTAGTGTTTTATTGATATTGTACAAATATGATAAGACATAATGTAAGAAACACAAACATACAGTATAGTATAGCTCAGAAGTTAACTAACTAACCCTGAAACATAACCTGCTCCAGAGTTGCTATTGAGAACTTACATACTGTAGGTCTATTACATCTGGTCATGAGTCAACAACCCACAAATTATTCTACAAATCACAATCACATGATTCACAAATCACACTGAACAATTTATTTGTGAACCGGACAGATCTCATTGCATCTGTTCATCAGAAAATGACTCACCGATTCAAATGATCTAGTTCGAGTGAGTGTCCAGTTGACAATTCACATCAGTGAATCATGATGCCACATCAGATGGTAATAATGACATGAAATGAAAGTTCACAATGCTGAATTTGAAGTTCTATCACTGTAAATAGAAATCATATTTAGGTCATGACTGTCACTTTGTAAAGTAAATCTACTGTAAAATAGTGAGTTGTTAAGCCCAGTGTGTTAAATGTGGACATGTCCATGTTTTTAAATAAAAGTTTGATTTAATAACTCAATATTTAACTGAACGATCTTTAGACAACACAAATTAATGTCGACCCATCTTCCTCACTGCTGTAGTACATATTACATATAAAATATGTATGATTATAGCATGTCACTATATTTACTTTTATATTTTCAGTATATTGTTAATATTTTTCAGCAGAAATTAATGCACATTTTATGTGTATTGATTTGTGTGTTGTACTAGCTGTTTACTTTTGACTAAATTAAAATGGAAAATGAGGGTTTTACACTTTTTACTAGAGTAATATTTTAATATATTTACAGTTGAAGTCAGAATTATTAGCCCCCCTTTTAATTTATTATTATTATTTTTTAAAAATATTTCCCAAATGATGTGTGACAGCGTAAGGAATTTTTCATAGTATGTCTGATAATATTATTTCTTCTGGAGAAAATCTTATTTGCTTTATTTCGGCTAATATAAAAGCTGTTTTTAATTTTTTATAATCCGTTTTAAGGTCAATATTATTAGCCCCTTTAAGCAATTTTGTTTTGATAGTCTACAGAACAAACTATCGTTATAGAATAATTTGACTAATTATCCTAACTTGCCTAGTTAATGTAATTAGCCTAGTTAAGCCTTTAAATGTCAATTAAGCTGTATAAAAGTGTATTGAAAAATATCTAGTCAAATATTATTTACTGTCATCATGGCAAAGATAAAATAAAGCAGTTATTAAAAATGAGTTATTAAAACTATTATGTTCAGAAATGTGTTGAAAAAATCGCCTCTTTATTAAACAGAAATTGGGAAAAAAAATATACAGTGGGACTAATAATTCGGGTGGGCTAATAATTCTGAATTCAACAGTACACTAATGTTTTTAATGTTTTCAAAAATGAATCTAAAGTTTTATTTACACAATAATATTATCCTTGAGGAAAACTTTTAAGCATAGAATGACAAATTATGTTTTTTTCTATTCTATTTTGTCCAACAACACATATATAATTTGACACACACGTGCACAAGATTTTTAATGTCCCACTGTAAATGTAATTAAGTTTGTTTGGTTTTTTTCTGTATAGTACATTGGTTAAGAAGAATGTAATTACTAATTTCCAAATGCTTCAATCTCTTGTAAAACAAAGGAACAGTATGAAGCCGATGTCTTTAATATTGCAATATAAACACAGATTTGGCAAAGTGAAGCTGTATGTTTATAATGAAAAATGAGCTGTTGTTTCACATATTCAAAATGGAGATCTTCCAGTTGTTGCAATGATTTTTACTCTTTATTGCGTGCTTTCATTCTAAATGAAATCCAGACTTCTTTGTGTCAATGATCTACAGTACAGACATGACTTGAATAAAAAAAGCCTTATACATTACAGTTAATATGGCATCCATTAGTGACTGTTAGATTTTTTCTCTGACAACAGTAACTGCTTCTCTAGAAGACTACGAACGCCCTTCTGTAATAGCATTAATGCCCACCAGATGTCAGCAGAGTTTTTAAAAAGACAACCACCTGGCTCCTCCGCCAGGCCTAATAACTTATTCTGAGCTGACAGACCTCAAAATTGAACACAAATGAGTTTCCTTGTGCCACTGCCAAGATTCCATTTATACATGATCAGAATAAAAAAAAAATAAGTCAAAGTAGCTATGATGAAATTTCTACCTAACTCGCAACATCTATCCCAACTCTGGATTTATCACAGTTTTCACATTTTTTTCCTCCCTGCCCGATGTTGACTAGTTTCATCATACTTATTAGTTCATTAACCGTATATTCATATACATGAAATCACTGTTAATTTAAATAAACTCTGGATAACCACTGTTTGTTAATATCACACAGATTGTTTCCCTTTGGTAAATGTGACTCATCATTAGTAGTCTGACCATCCACATGTGTTCATTCATTTCCCCAAAATAACACAGTTAAATGTATTTAGGCGTATTAGCAGGTTGTTTCCTAATGCTGAGAAAAAGAGGGAAATGACAGAATCAACCTACCTCATTCTCCCCTACTAAGCCCAAATAAACAAGGATCTCCCTGAACTGCATATTTACGAGCTGGGCTCCTCAACAGCCAAGGCATTTCCCTGGAAGCAGAAAAGAAGTATGGGAAATACCGTTCAGTAAGGCTGTGGGGGGAATGAGGACCCCACACCAACATTGTTTTACACACACCAACCACCAATGCTGCACACACAGACACTTGTATACATGCACATTGAAACTCACAGCTGTAAGAAAACCACAAACACGTCACTGACTACTATTTTTATGAGTGAGTAATGTGGACTTAATGCATAAAGACATTTTTAGGAGAAGTGAGTGACACCTCACCTCCTAAAATGTTATAATGTGTGGTTTGACCACTACGATTAGATACATGGCCAAATAAAATATTTCTTCCATTTAGAGAATATGGGTAATGTGTGTCATGGGCTGTATTCCAAATAGGGATAATTCTTTATTATATAGTGGGCAAATAAATAATTAAATTCTGTATGTGGAAAACAATAATTCACAGTAAGAAAAAGTAATAGTATAACCTATTCTTTCTGTCAAGATCCTGAAATGTGCGTCCAACTCGGCCATTTTACAAGTCATCTCAAAAGCAACATTTTTCCAGTGTACAGGAATGTTCTCTTCATATTCAAATCCCACAACAACCAGAGAGTATTAATGCCCATAATGTTCCTTTAACAGAAGTTCTGAAAAGAAAAAAAATAATAAAAACAATTGCATGAGCCAATTCAGTAAATCACTGTGGAATGTGATATACAGTAAGAGGGCATTTACACAACACTACTTTTTTTTTTGCAATAAGCTTAAATGTATATTGACATAAAAATATAATTTTGTGAACCTGAAAATAATTCTAAGCTAACATTTTAAGTCTACTTTCTTTTCCATATAAACTACAAAAACATGATTTTTGAAATGTCATGCACATGCAAATTACTTTTACAGTCTGAACTACATTGGAGGCAGTATTGCCAGATTGGAAATGTCAAAGTATTGTACCAGAACCTCAAAATTATTGTATTTGGAGGAAAATTATCGCACACGAGTCAAACGGAAAGTATAAAGAAATTATCTAGACAAATAGCGTTTTGACACAACTTGCAAATTACCACAATATGTAAAAAAACAACAACTAGGCATACCTTAGTGCGAAGGTTCAAACTCCCCCTCTGAGTCGCTGTCATTGGATACCTGCGTGTTGCCAGATGTTGAGGGATTCATTTTGCTGTACAAATCGAATGCCGTCATGGACTGCAACATAGTGCTGGTTAATTTGAAAGAAGTGCACCCTCCTGAATTTTTAACACACTCTGAGGTGTGCTCGAGCCCTTTCAGAGTATCTGTAATAAATCGATTTCATGGCTTTGTTTTGATGAGATTAACTTTAGAAAAACACGTTCACGTGACGCGTTTGAATGGGGGAAAACGAGAACATCAAGGGCAAGCTCCCCTGTCCCTCTCACCTTTGTCTTCAGCACTAATTTTTTTTCACTTTTTTGCTTAAACGATTGACCTCAACCTGAAAACTACTGACCTAAGCATGGCCGCGCAGAGAGAGACATTCTCCACATTGATTGGCTGAGAAAATGTAACGTAAGATGAGATAGAAAACATGCGTAACTCCACGTTTTCCTCACAGTCAGTAGACAAAAGATGTAGCTAGATCAATAAGGATAGAAGCCCTAAGATTACAATGAAATCAATTTTTAAATGCCATAAAATTCAGAAATTATCGTACATTGTAGGAATTTTTTCCATTATTGATCGTACATCGTACTGAGGTCGAAATTATCGAACAAATATGATAATTATCGTACATCTGGAAATGCTGATTGGAGGACTTAAAGACTATTTGTGTTTAAAAAGACATTGCCACCTACTGGCCTGGCATGTATGGAACATTAGTTGTTTTACAGATCCATTGACAATGACAATGCTGTAATCTGAATGTGAAACTTTTCAAAATTGCTTAGGAAAAGTTTTTCAGCATTTTTGGTTTATCATGGTACCTGTATTTTGAAAAGTGTGCACTTTGAATTAATATGACTTAAGATCTACATTTAAATTATGGTTGTGCATTACATATAGACCAATGAATTTGATTCAATATGTAAACATATAGCATTAGGGGCTTGGAAATGTAACATAACAGTTCATAAAAGTCTTGGACCTGTTTTATAATATTTGGCATGAACTACCCATGCACTGTAAAATCCAACAGTCAACTATATCAAATTAAATGAGTGTAGTTAACTTAAAATTTACTAAAATTTAATCGTTTGAAAACAGTAAAGGTTTCACTCGTTTGAAAAGAGTTTTGAACTCAGTGTTGAAGGTAATGAGTTAATTAAATATCTCATTACTTCAACTTAAATGGAGTAAGTTCACAGTACTCATATAGATTTTTTTTACTCAAATGGTTTGAGTTGCCTTAACTTATTGGGTTTTACAATACTCAGTTGGATTGAGTTCTCTTCATTTATTGGGTTTCACTGTGCTCAAATTGCTTCATTTACTCAAATAGATTAAGTTCACAGTGCTCATTAGGATTAGTTTTAGAACTTAAATGTTTCGTGACAATCGGTTTGCTCAAATGGTTCCCTTAACTTTTTTGGGTTTTACAGTGTACTTTTGAAAGCTTTTCAGTTTGCATTTATTAGTCCATAATAAGCACTAATGTCTAAGCTGTAAACACAACAGTTTGGTTTGCTTTCATGACAATTGTGTTTTCCTAAAGAATGCAACAGGTCTCTTGAAAATTGTGTCCAATTCAGCCAATCAAACGACAACTTCAAAACTCTGAAGTATTTCCAGTTTTGTGTTCCATGTTGTGTTCCAGCTAGCAGTCTGAGAGTGGTATATGAATGCGATGTTTAAAGCTGAAACTAGAACAAACCCAAATGAGCCAGGATCCAAATTCATGCAAACCACACATAAGTGTCTGCAAGATGTATTTTAAGATTGTTTGGTCTGGAAAACATCTGCTGTTCTCAAATGTCTGATAAGTGTTTTAAAAAGGCCTTTTTAAAATTCAAACAGCTTAAATATATATTTTAAATGTCTATTTAATGTCTGAAATTTGATGGCTAATATATGTTTTGGAAATGAGCTCATGCACTAATACATATATTCCAGATGTAAACACAAACAGCAAATAGATGTGTCCACGATGTACGTTTCACAGATCAACTGGCCCAGAAATTCCTAGCTACCTGGCCCAGATCTAGACAAGATGATTTTTGCTAGCTAGCCAGTTATGTCCCGGATCCGTTTTGCAACTGTTTGCGTCAAGCACAGCTCAGTGATCTGTGAGTATGGTCTGGATCCGTATTAAAGGCATGGAATGGATGTGACTGTTTGAAAACAAATTGAAAACGGATCTGCCTTGAAGTCAGATGCTGTCTGGGTTGGTATGTGGACTGATTCACAACATAGGAAGCTGGAGAGCTGACTGGGACTCAGCATGATATAATAGCCAATTGTTGATAACTACTGTACCACCAACTTGATGTTTAGCGCAACTTGCTGATGGAGGGCATTGATTCACCTGTAAAAAAAAAAGAAAAAAGAAAAAAAGCAGTCTTTCAAAATGCTGACAGCACAGCTGCCACAACACCAGGAAGCTTCGCTACTTCATAAAAGGCAGTAGGGAGGAGGACGGGCGTCTCGTTAACACCCTGGGATCTCCCTTGTGAAGCCCAGTTCATTACAGCAGCTCGCTTGACAGAGTGAAAAAAGCACATCATTTCGTTCAGTGTTTCCAACACGTCATATTTTCTCCATTCCTTGGGCGAGGGCCTATTGCCAGAATGTTTAGAGATACCTTGTGGTACATGTTAGTGGTCGTTTTAAATGCTCCACTTATAAAAGTGTTGTTGTTCTCAGCTACCAGTGAAACCTTTTAATAGTTGTGGGGTTCCCTGGATGCTTCCTGCACCCCCCTGATGGGCTCAGGGTTTGTGGGGTTTCTATGGGACACACACGTGCACAGCTGCATTTCAACAACACAAATAAGACAGAGTGGAAAATGCGTGTCTTGAATGGCATTTTGACGGAGATGTTAAAAGCGCTGGTACAAATTAGCCCAGTACTTTGGGTGGGAAAGTAAGTCAAAGAAAAAAAAAAACCTCTTTCATTCTGAAAAGAAATAAGAAATAAAGAAATAAAATAAGAAATAAAAGAAATAAAAATAAAAAATCTCTTGATATCTGTCACCAAAAGATGGCAGCAGTGGCAAAGGTCTTTAATTTATTAACTCCTATTAATTGGAGATGAATGGGCAATTCACATTTTCTAAAAAAAAATGACTATAATCCAGTTGAAAATGTTATTATTTGTTTACAGCATCACTTTAACATTGGTTTCATTCAGTCGTGAAGTGAGCAATCCACTGAGGGCATTTACAGTATCTTCTCCAGCGAACAGCTGCTGTGTGCGGTCGCTGCACCTGATCCTCGCACGTCTCACGGCTCTTTCTCTGTCCAATTGCAGAGCGAGTCTGTGCGCAAGCCCCGCCCACACGCGCTCATTGAACTTTCATTATTTGCATCAAGCGCCTGCTGCTGCTCATCCACTTTTACTTTCACGCTCTTCAGTAGACGGTCAAACAGAGCACTTACTGTTCGTCAAGATGCGCGACGGGCTCAACGGTTTGTGCATTTGGATTATACTGTTATTAAACGGCGGGTTGGTGGTTATGAGGAGACAGGACTCGTCTTCAGCTCTTGGCAGTATTTTCCGGACGAGGTGCGCCGCCAGGTGCCTGAGCCTCCACAGCACGCGCATCGCTCTCTCGCCAAGACATTTCCAGGTGAGGAAGGAAAAAGTTGTCAAGAAAACCTTATTATATGTCATACCTAAATGTACAGTCAGTTTTGAATCTATAAATTGCTCATGTTTCGTATTAATCAAATAATATACTTTATTACTTATTTCGAATAAACATGTTGTGAATGAACTATTTTTTGTTGATTGATTTATAGAGTTATGTGTTATTGATATTAGTGTCATTATTGTTTCACTTCTGGACAGGCTATCTCAAAATGGTGAAGAAACATTTGATTTTTTGGCTATAAAATACAGAAATTTAATTGTAAATTGATTAGAAATTCCTCCCTCTCTCACTGTGTATGTATGTATGTGTGTGTATGTGTGTGTGTGTGTATACAGTATATATATATATATATATATATATATATATATATATATATATATATATATATATATATATATATATATATATACAGTTGAAGTCTTATTATTAGCTCCCCTGTTTTTTCCCCCCAATTTCTGTTTAACAGAGAGAAGAGTTTTTCCAACACATTTTTAAAAATAATAGTTTTAATAACTCATTTCTAATAACTGATTTATTTTATCTTTGCCATGATGACAGTAAATAATATTTGGCTAGATATTTTTCAAGACACTTCTATACAGCTTAAGTGACATTTAAAGGCTTAACTAGGTTAATTAGGTTAATTAGTCAGGTTAGGGTAATTAGGCAACCTATTGTATAATGATGGTTTGTTATATATACACACATTGTCTATGTAGTCCTTTAGTCATTATCAATGATAATAATAACAATAATAAAAACAACCAATAACAACAGCAATAATAATAATAATAATAATAATAATAATAATAATAATATCTTACATAAATGATATTTCCTAAATAAAAAAAGATGTATTTCAGATGTAAGTTATTTAATTATCTTTTTGTATATTTCATAATAATAATATTAATAATAATAATTCTACAAAATGAATTTTCTGTGACTTGTTGTCTTATCTCTACATTAAATAAAGACATCTACCGTTTGTGTCTTTACGAAACATGATTCTACACCATCTCTTTTGTTTGCTTATTTGATGGTTATTTGGAGAGTTCTAGCATAATTAATGAATACAAAACTCACTCACCCTTTTGAATGCCTAACCCGGCATTCAGAGAAGCCCAGTCTATAAACAAACACATGCACAGAATGGGAAAACTGCAGGCACAACTGTACAAATCTCTGCCAGCCTCAGTCTCAACACTGCGGTCGGGGTTTTCATTAGAAGTTTAAAGTTTCTTGCTTCTCTGTTTATGTTGGTTATGACAGGCCGTGGGAGGGTACGGGGGGTGGGGATGTAGAAGAGGAGAGTGTGTTTTAAAGACTTCCTCTGTGTGAGTGTGTGCGCGTGTGTGTTTGTGTCTGTGCATAGGCATGTGTAGGGGGATCTTTTGTGCCTGTGTCTGCAGTTTTTGTCCGCTATCAACAAACTCCCTTGTTACTGTGATTATATTCATCCTCATGTCCTTCCTGATACTTATCATGAGTCTGTAGTGACATCTAACCCAGAAATAGAAAGCTAGATAGTCAAATTCTTTGCAAACCTTTACTGTAAATGATAAAGACATTTTACAACATTGCAACAATTTTGTTAAATATATCATATAAAAATGAGTGTGACAAACATTATTCAGTGTCAAATGATTTATTAATTATAATTAAATAATAATTAATGATTTGTTTTTAACATATTTTTTTGTTGATTCACTGAAATTTAATAAGTGATTTTTTTTTACAGTGTAGTTTTTCCCTTTACTATAGTTTCATGTACAGTCTATATTAATCCATACTAATACTGTATTATATAATTAGTCTATATGAGCAAACATAATGAACCAATGCCTATATTTAGACTGACCTTTGAAGTCCAATTAAAATAATCACTCGGATCTATATATCCATTAAAATTAAATCATCTCCAATCTTCAGATGGCCTGCCTGCTCATCACAGTGATGGTGTTGTTGTTATCTGGGCCAGACATCAGTGCAGAAGGATGCTATGCACATCAGTCTCTGTTATCAAATGCTTTATTCTACTGCAAACTGTCCATCTGGAGATGCTATCAAATTAGACACTGGCCTCTAGAAGCTCCTCATTGTCTCAGCACCGAATTCACAATGCGTTCAAAGCGTTCCAGAGCTCAAACAGCAGCGAGTGTTACTGAACAGCTGCCTTCATTCCGCTGTCCAAGCAGGGACTAAACCAGAATGAATGCTTTTCATATCTGCCGATCATTGTCTTCGTGTCCACATCCCTAAAGCCCACTTACTCTGTTTCCCGAGAGGGGGGGAAGCCATTTTGGCAATTATCCCCCTTCCTCTAGTATCAAATGGAGACCGGGGTCATGGGTTAATTTGAAAGGGCCTAGCTGAATGTCAAGTTATGCTGTGGCGAGGCATAACATGGTGCTATCACTGATGATTAATGATTATGGGAAATTAGAGAGCATTTGATGTGGTTCAGAGACTGTCTGATCTGTCAGCACAGTGCAGATTGTTACGTGGAAATACACAAATCTTTCAGCTGTCTCAATATCCTGTTTGACTGGCATTGTTTGGTCTGTCGATCGTCAGTCTTCGCTTATACCAAAGGCATTTTCACGGTAAACAGTAGTTTGGAGACTATTTAATAGTATTCAATAGTACTTGGAGACATATTTTATCAATTAAATAAAATACTTTTATTCAATTTAAATAAAAAATGGGGTGAAGCTGAAGTATATTTAACAAGGTGTTTATTAGCTTGCATTTTGGCTTTTTATTAGTACCTTTAAAACACATTTAAACAACTTTGTACCTTACCCCCTGAAAAAAGAAAAAAAAATGTATGAAGTATGACTTGAATACATTTTTGAGAATAAGCATGTGTTTATATATCATTATATAATCTATATAATTATATTTTGTATTAGGGTTGGGTTGATAGTCGATAGCCATCACGATGCTGAGCCGACATCGCGATCCTCTACCCGCCCCAATCGCAGCAGTAACCTGCTCGTGAAAAATACACACTTAGGCCCTGTTTACACTTATACGTCTTAGTTTAAAATGACAATTTAGAACGAAAACGATCCACGTCCACACTGGCGTTTCATCTAGCATTTCTGAAAAACCCTCCGTCTACACTATACCTCTGAAAACGCACATCACGTGACCACACACACACAAACACTCTGTCATGCGCTGCAGCGTCTGAGCTCCAGCAGTCAGCTCAGAGAGTAGTGCGCGTCTGGCAGTTTATCAAAGATGTACCGCTGGATCGCGTCTCACTATATTTGTTAAACGTGATATTTAATTAATCCTGTCTCTATCTATCGACTCTTCTGTCTTTTGAAACTATCAGGTAACGTGTCACAGTGTCAGTACACTGCTTCAATGTTTCGCTTTCACGCTTGTACTTAGTAATTTTAGCGAAAAACTCAGATACTGTTGGTTGGTTCTTGTTGGTTGGTCTTGTTGGTTGTTGGTCCTTTCTTACCAACCAAGTGTGTTGATGCCATTATAACGACACAGATCACTGCCTATTCATGCCAGAGTCCTGCAGAAAAAGTGATTGACAGGTGGCAATTTGCGTGTAACTTTTCTTTATTTATTTATGATTTGGTTATGGGTAAAACAAAGACCATGTGGGTCAGGTAGTTGAAACGGTAGGCTACAAAGAATTAATTCATTATGAATTAATTATTCATAAATAATTAATTCACTGCCATCTACAACGATGATGCCATCGTCTATCGGAATATTTTACATTAGACATTGTATGATGCCAAATTGGTCGACATTGCCCAAGCCTATTTTATATTGAAAATCCAAATTTACAGTGTTCATTTTACTAGCGAACATTGCTATTCTTTAGATACTCTCTTCAAGTTAATGAGCAAAAATAAATGTTTGTTTTGGTAATCTTCGATAAAAGTCTGATATTTTGCTTCCACCTTTGGAGTGGTGATGGTTTTTTGTTGTTGTCTGTTTGACAGATTCAGCCACAATATTCTTAACCACGCTCATCTTACCATTAGTTTGCTATGAGGAAATGTGCACAAATGTCCACCTCCTTCCCAATATTACATTTCATACATTTCATTTTATACTGAAATAAAAGTCTCAGCAACTTCCAGTTCACACAGACTTTAAATAAATAATGTAATTAAATAAAAATACCATAAATAGAAAAATCATGAAAGGAGAAAACTTCAAAACATTCAAAGTCATTTGATGCCAACTTGAAAAAAAAAAACATAAAAAAAATAAAGATTATCTATACTTTTATATTGGTCCAATAATTGTTTATTTATGCCCTATATACCTAATAAGAATGTGTGTGTTTAGTTCAGATGTGAGCACATGCCTTATGTGCATGTGAACTAGCCGTGCTTATGCTGCCGGCTTGATCCATTGATCCTACCACAGGCCAAAATGGATTTTTTTGTTGCTCTATTCCCCATAGTGGCATAGTCACAAAATCTGGCAGGGATAATATTGTGGTTACTTCAGAGTCCCCACCATGTGCAATAAAATACACAGTGCATCATAAAGGTTTTATCCTTTTTTGTTATTGTGCTATTCAGCACCGATTATTCTGAAGCTGACAAGACTGGCCAGGGGCGTAATCCTGTGGTCTGCCAATCAAACACGCTGCATTTAAGCTTAAAACAACCAGCGTTATTCAGATAAGCGAAACCCTTTGACAACTCCTGACACGCTAGGGAACATTCCGAGATCTGCTATGCAAACAAGTGCTGTGATTCCTGGTGCTGATGAGTGCTTTCTGATGTTTCGGTGCTCAGGTGCTCTGGCTGGTCTTCTTAATAAGGGAGGGGATGTGAACCGACTGTTTTGGCTTATGAGCAATTTTACTTTGCTGTAGTCAGGGCGGTGTTTTTAAATAAGAGTAATGCGTTCATAATAGGAAATTTCCTTTCTAATGCCTCTCCGCTCAGCAGGGGCACATTAAAATAGCAGGATTCAAATGAGCCTGTCTGATGTGACTGGTGATTACAGCATTCTGACACGCAATTCCATCTGTCTCTTCTGTCCACAGAGTAATGGATCCCTTGGATGGTGTCAGAGCCATAAACAGTGTGCAAAGGTAATTTCTGTCAAAATTACACAGCATTTCACAGCAGCTTGACATAAAAGCCAACACAGATCTGTCACTGTAAAACATTGGTATGCCTGTGCACCTCCCGTAATGACATCATACATCATTTTAAAAGCTACTGTATTTGTCAGCCATCGCCTTGGACTATTATATCCGTGCTAGCTGGTTGTCATACAGAAATGAGATTATGATTCACAAGTAAAGCTAGAGGTCACATCTGTAATGAGACTGATACAAATGGAGTTGAAAGGCTATGTGTTTTGATTATATTATACAGCCGGTGTACTTTTCTTTTTTCTTCTTCGTCTTTTCCTCATTTCACTTGAAGGCAGAATGCTAATTTCAGTAAAGAACTCAACCCACTTTTCCTAATGAGGACATTAACATGCTCTAGCAGCCTAGTCATTAAATAACAATAATATGCCAGTAGCACAGGGGGAATAGAGCTGACATGTTGCCAATGCAGATTTTCCACACATTTCACTGTGGTATTATGTAAAGCTCCCTTTGATGTATTGTTCAAGATGAGGGCTGCTTTCCTTTCAATGCTCTGCGCATGCATTCCTTTACATATCAACCAGCTCTCGCAGTCCGCACAATGGCGCGCAGAAAGCGTTATTGAATGTACATCTGGACGTTTTGAAATATTTCAAAACAGTTCATGATTGTTCATGTCATGGTTAAGCGCATAAGCAGACTTTTCATGGCTTGAGGAGAGGCTTTAAGGATTTGAGATCTTTAATGCATTGATGTATGTGTGCATATGGTTGGAAAGAGTGCAGCACGTGTTTTCATATCACCCTCGGGGTAAGTTCATTGGAACAGCCAGGGTTTTGACCTCTCTTCTGCGATCCATGAAAACATTTGGCCAACTGGTTCATGGATTTTTACTGCATCCTCTAGAGAGTTTCCTCCATTGGCTTCAAACAAGGACAATCCCTTTTAAACTGTTTTTGCCCATTGTGCTGGCTCAGTTAGAGAGGTTTAGGACAATGTGCTTTAAAAAAAAACGCCTTTCAGTAATAATGCATTTAGCTTAATGAACATAGAAATGAAATTATATGAATAACTTCTCAGAAAGATAAAATCAAAATAAAATGAAATGTCATTCAGACATATTTATGTTATTCTTACATGTACACATTAAAGACCCCCTATTATGGGTTTTTGAAAATGACCTTCCATGCAGTGTGTAACACAGCTCTAAGTTAAGTGAAATTTCCAGCTAAGGCTTAAATCTGAAAGTGTGTCATGTTTAAAACTATTGATTCATCTTTAAAAGAGTCGACTCAGAGTGGTTCAAATTGTCGGGGTAACCAATTCTTAGCCATGTCAGCGTGACGTCGATACGGAACTCAAGCCCCGCCCATTTTTTTTGCACACACATACCCATGAAAATTGAATCTCCTGGCCTGCCCACAAACACTAGAAAGAAAAAGAGGTTGAATCAAGTCGAATAGAGGCTGTGCTCTTAAGTGTGAGGGAAAGTTAGTGTATTTTCCCTACCCAAAGATGAGGCTGAAGAGTCAGTGGTTGAAGTTTATTTTTGCAAAAATACCTCAGCATTATAGCCCCAGACTTGTGCTGTGTTCTTGTCATTTTTCTGATAAGTGCTTCAGCAATCTACATGCTTACAACATGGGATTCATTGGCTGTTTGTTAAAAGAAGGATCAGAAAAGACGATTGATGTATGGGACTTTGTTAGAGCTTGACAGGATCTTTACAATGCACAGTTCATGGATCAGTTCCTTGCTCCCTTTCACAAGTGTAAGTAACTTAAGTGCGATTAAAATGGTTGCCTCCTTATTTTCTCTAGCTTGCAGATTATGTATTTAATTGTGTTTTGTTACTTGTAACTGCTTGTACTGTATCTGGTTAACTATATTCTCATATCGCGTCTAATGCCACGCTGAAAACATGCCGCTTTGTTTACGGATTTAAATGCCTTTGTGAGCTCGCGATCCACTGCCATTTGTCGTTGCTATGGCCACCGTCAGCTGTTTTTGCACACAGTCAGGTTTCAAAATAGTTCAGCTTTTGCCGCTGTGTGGATTAATACTGAATGTGTGTCATGGTTAAGAATAGAGCAATATGCTGGTGTTTACTGCATTGCTTTAATCCACTCCTGCATTGGGTTCACACATACACTCTGCACTCTGACTACTTCAAAATTGGTGATAAGCCGTGGTGGGCATTTCTCTCTGTCTTACACTGAATGCAGTCGACCTATCACAATAGACTGAGTCATCGGACCAATCAGTGCAGATTAGCATCACGCTAAGGAGTGGTTTGGGAACAAATGAATCGCTGAACAAATCATATGGGAGTAGTTGGGATAATTTGGTAAAAATAAATGCATATTTTAAGACAATGAAAGTGCTTTTTGACCTTACATGCATATCAGCCTGTTGTTGGATACCCCCAAAACCAAAATATGACATTTTTAATGCATAATAGGGGCTCTTTAAATATAAAAAAGAATAAATTAGTAAAAAAGTAAATTAGATTTTTAGATGTCATTATTGTTTTTAATGTCATCAGTCTTGTTTTGAATAAGTTTTTGCTATTCATTTATCGTCTAACTGAATGCCTTTGTGGGTGTGGCTGAGTGTCTTCAAGTAAAAGTATATAACAATGAGTATTGTTCTGAAAAAAATACCCTTTCCAGGAAATGAAAAACATAAACAAACACTTTTATAGCTGTATTACACTTTGCATTTAAGCAGAAACAAATTTTTAAGCCATACCCTCATGAGTATTGCAATTATAAATGTTAAAGAATGCACGAATATTATGCAAAAAGCCAGTCAAGTCAGTTATTAGCCTACATAATCGTTCTAATGCTGACCATTGACCATCATTGTAAGCACATATTCCTCAATTAAGAAATCAAAAGCATTTTGTTTCTTATTAGAAATCCCTTGCTCTGTGCAAATATTTGGCAGCAAACTCCCTTTAAAATATGGCCCATTGGATTTATGGCTTTGATCAAACTAAACTTGTTTATGAGTCTCTGACCTGGATATATAAGGATATGGCTCAGTTCTTTGCATAACATTGGTGTTTTGCACTACAATTACAGACCCCATTAACTTCTACTGGCTTGTGTTGTGAACAGTCCTCTAAATATTACTAATTCTGCTTTGTTCAAACCTCACAAAACATACATATCAGATTAAAAGCTGACAAAGCAGACTGCAGCTGTTTTCTTGATTTTTTTTTTCTCTTGAACTAGCATTAACATTCAGCATATGTAAACAAACAATCATTGATACTTCCTTAGATGTTCCTTTGTTCCAAATTGTGTAGCTAACTTGATGCTTTTTGTTTAGACTGCTGGCTTCAAATTAACATTTAACCGAGTGGCCCCCTCTCGTCAGCTCTTTTTGTGTCATAATAACTACTTAGACAGCACTTGGAAAGCTCTTCTCTGAAGTACTCTTCAAAGCGATTAGGATGATGGAACAAAATACATCAATACCTCAGTTTCGTACAACACTACAAATGTTAAAATACACAAGCGGCCCTCAAATCTAAGATCTGCCCTTGAATAGTTTTATGCTTCAGCAGCATGTGGCCTTTAGGCATTTGATATTCAAATGGCAGCAAAATAATTAGCGCGCCTTGACAATTCTCTTAGCCTTTAGTTTAATTGCCGGTTCAAGTATTAGTGCTGCAGCACCGGTGCAATTGCAAAACTGAGAGTGCAAGCAATTTTCACGACATGGGCAAGATTTCAATTACAGTTGCTCTACATAATTTGCTGAGGCTGGCGAAACGAGTGTCTCAGTGGTAGATTAAACAAGCCTGGAACCTCCTTAAAGCAACTGTAATTTGTCTGAATGTTAGCCACAGACATGGGTGGGATTCTTGCAAGTGCCCAATTATGCTTTTTTTGAATATTACCTTTCATGTAGTGTGTAATGTAGATGTCTGTAAATGTAAAAGGTTTACAAAGTTTTATACATTAAAGTATACAGCAAATATATTTATTGACTCCTAAAATAAAGATCTAATTTTGAATTGCCAATGAGTCGTTTGTAATGCCAGTTTCAAATCTATTGTTGATGCACATAGATCATAACGTAATATTAGTGTAAAATATTTGCGTAATGCCTGCATATGGTCTTTATGACAAAAATTGCATTAGATCAGAGATTTCAGTTAATTTGTCCTCTTTAGATTTTGTTGAGAACATGTATTGTTTATTATGCAACAAATGGGCCATATATTAAGCCATTTATTAATTCAGTGAGTGTCTGCACACAATACTCATTGGAGTGAAATCTAAAGGTTTCTAATCAATCATCATCGGTTCATAAGCTTAACAGAAATGTGTGTTATTTGATAATGTGATAGTCAGACAATGTGATGCAACTTACACTGATTGAAATGTATTGCCACAAATTGGCACTTTTCATTCATTTTCATTTTTAAGTTCCACTTTAATAATAATAGTGATAATAGTTTAGCAAGCAATAGTAGTTTAATAGTAAGTTTACGTTTTTGCTTACTTATTTTTAATTTGTAGGATGTTTTTTTTTCGTCCTTACTAATTTGATCTTATACACACAGGGCCCTATTATAATCTGGTGCCGGATGCAATGTAAGTGTTTTTTTGCATGTTTCAGACCCAGGTATCATTTTCTGTTCTGCACCACATCATTTAAAAAAAAAAAAAGGATATATATATATATATATATATATATATATATATATATATATATATATATATATATATATATATATATAAATATAAATTATTTATTGCTATTAAAATATATTATTAACTAATCATCTCTTTAAACATTTTATTAAGTTAAATTAAAAAGTCAGGCCTGTAGCCAAGGTGGGTTTGGGTGGTTTGAAAGACCAATAGTTGGACTATTATTATTATCTTTGAATTTTTCTTATTATTCAAGTGGACAATTTCTGACTGAGGAAAGTTGAATGTCCTGGCCAGTTTGTTATTTGACTATAGGCTGCAGTTTTTAATTTAAAATAAGTTTTTCCAGGTTTCTAAAAAAAGTGTAATGATAGATGATAATTAAATTTATATTTTAAAAATAAGTATCTTTTCATATTTCTTTATTCAAAATTTTCATTATTTATAAAACTGTAATATCAAACTTACTGTTTAAATGCACATTTGTAAATAAACACTTAAAATGATAAAATAGTATGGTAAGCAATTTTACAGAATGATTAGAAATCTATCATTTAGATTTTTTTGGTACATCAAAAAGTGTGGTTATGATAACCATCTGACAAGATAATCCATCAAAAATTAGTTCTTATAATGTCACTAAAATGCAACATTTATACCTCATAATTCAATAGAAAATGAGGTGAATAACTGCAAAAAGGTTCAGTTGTTCAGAAAAAAGCACCCCTTTCAATAAGTTAGCTATGGGCCTGATAGTGTAATGTTAAAAGATTGTTTATTAATTGATAAACAGAGAGTTTGAAAAAGATTTCCGTAAATTTTAGTCATAGTGCAAATGAAACATGTCTCATATATCAGTATTAATAAAAGATGGAGCACAGACTGTAGTTTTTCTGACTAATACTTTCAACTGAATTTGGACATGCTACTCAGAGAGATTAGGTGAACTGGCAGGGATCATAAACTTTTACATTAGCTGTTTATTCTGCAATTAGTTTTTAGGGCATTCTGTATTATTCACAGACTATATCGGTCTGCTATAACCATAGACTGTGCGTTAAAGCAGGGGGAAAAACACGAGCATTAACGGCATTATCCTGACTCATTCAGTAGTGAACTTGAGTTTATGTGACCTACGCTTTTCATGGAAAAAAGCTCTTTATGTCCACCTTTTTTTGCTGCTGCCATCCTTTAAAATACTTTACTTTAAGTCACAATTCACGATATTGACAAAATAATAGTTAGTAAGTGAGAAGTTGGGTTTAGGATTTGGGTAGGATTAAGGATTTAATCATTAATCACTATTCATTACTAATGAATAGTTAATAACTTCATAATAAAAAGGTAATAAGCCAGTAGTTAATAGCATGAATTGTGACAAACTAATGTGTTAAATGTTTAGTTTACATTTTTGACCAATCACAGCAGGATGGCTGTTGGTAAGAAAGTGCTTTAAGGAAGGAGAGATTTGAGAGATTAGGTGAAATGAAAACAGTCAAATGTTGACACACTTAGTCTACAAAAATACAAAAATTCTGTCACACTGGTAGTGTGATTTCAAGCATGCAGGCTCATTGACAATTAAATATTCTAAACCCACATTCTCATAAAAAAATATCTGGTAGCTTTTCAAAAAGGTGCTTTAAACAGTAAACTTAAATGACAGCAAAGTCTCCATTATATGGTAGGTTAGCTTTTGTCAATACAATTTTTGACAGTACTATGTTTAAACAAGGCGACGCAGTGGCGCAGTAGGTAGTGCTGTCGCCTAACAGCAAGAAGGTCGCTGGTTCGAGCCTCGGCTGGGTCAATTGGCATTTCTGTGTGGAGTTTGCATGTTCTCCCTGCATTCGCGTGGGTTTCCTCAGGGGGCTCCGGTTTCCTCCACAGTCCAAAGACATGTGGTACAGGTGAATTGGGTAAGCTAAATTGTCCGTAGTGTATGAGTGTGTATGGACGCTGCGTAAAACATGTGCTGGATAAGTTGGCAGTTCATTCTGCTGTGGCAACCCCAGATTAATAAAGGGACTAAGCCGAAAATAAAATAAATGAATGACTATGATGAAACAAGTTTTTTAATTTTAATTTTTTTAACCTAAAACAATTTGTAGGATATGTTTAAAACAACCTCCTATCAGAATGGGGACATTTTAAAGGGGATAGTTTTCCCAAAAATAAAAATATACTTACTATTTGCTCACCCCCAAGTGATTTCAAAACTTATCAGTTTTCTTTTTCTGTTGATCAAAGCAGAACAAATACTATGGAAGTCGCTGGTAACAGGTTTCCAACATTTTTTAAAAAAAAATAGCTTATTTTGTGTTCAACAGAAAAAAGAAATTTGGATGTATGACAAGTGGAGCGGGAGTAAATGATGACAGAATTTTCAGCTTTGGGTGAACCATCCCTTTAAACATCCAAAGCATCCAAGCGCACTCAGATCAATCTCTTTTATACAAAAGAATATTTCATGTTTTATTTAAAAGAAACAGGTCTTGTTTTTCAGAGTATAAGTAGAAAAGTTGCATAATCGTTTCTCGGTTTGCATCATCCGTTCAAGGGCAATGCAACTTAGCTGAACTGGAACTCACCCAAGGCTTCTTCTCAGCTCAATCTCCATGTCTGCAGCTCTTAAATAACCTTCATTTTGTATGGTGGAAGGGAATGGTTGATTTGAGTTTGAAATGGGGCGGAAAACTAACTGGCGCTGGGGTACAATAAAGACACTGAGAGCGAGCGCTTTCATAGAGATTACAGGTGCCTCACGGACAAAAGCAGAGTGGGTTTGGCACAAGCCAAAAGGTGGCTTTAGAAAGGTGAAAGCGATTTAAACCCAGCATTTCAGGATTGGAATACTTTAAGTGATTTATAGCTTAGATCTATGCTGTGCTTTTTCCACCAACATGCAATGCATCATAAAGGGCCGTTCCACAAAGAGAATGAGCCATTGAGTGCTGTGTTCGGGAGACTGATAAATGAGACCGGGCTTGTGAATGTGGCGTTTCTCAGAACAGGCCATTGTTTACAGCGGTAGAGGTTTAAGGGTGAGGCTGAATGAAAATGAAGTCTATAAAGAGGCCAATGAATCTACTTGTCATATAATGTATGAATAATATCTGATCAATTATACTATGGGAAGGAGGTCATTTTCTTCCATTGACATCAGCACTGCACGAGAATGCATTACCTGCAGAGTATTGAGCGAGGAGTTATCAGAAGACTGCATCATAAATCACATCTATCACACATGATGCTGCATAATCAATCTAATGAATATACTGAAGTATTAAAGCATTTATTATAGTTTTATAAGTTAATAATTCTGTTAACGTTCCCGATAGTGTCTCCATGATAAAGAAAATGAAAAAATGGTAATACTTCAGATTAAGTATCAATTCACACCATTTACTACTGGCTTATTTTTATTATAAAGATAATAACTGTTATTATCACTCACAAAGTCTGATCTTATTTTAACTCTCTAATCCTAACCGTAACCTAAGCACATACTACCTAAAAGTCTATTGAGCTAAAAGTCTTAGTTAATGATTTGTTTTTGGTTTGTTAATTGGGTGAATTGTACATCAAATTAAAGGGCTCTATTTTAACAATCTAGGTGCAAAGCTCAGGATGCAAATGCATTAAGGGCATGTCTGAATCAACTTTTGCTATTTTAAGAATGGAAAAATACGCTCTGCGCTATGGCGCATGATCTAACAGGGTTGTGCTTATTCTCTTTATGAGTTACGGGTGTGTTTTAGAAATAAACCAATCAGAGTCGTCTTCTCTCCCATTCCCTTTAAGAGTCAGATGCGTCACGCCATGGCACCTTTGCTATTTACATGGCGGACTTTGTAAGTGGAAAACCTGAAAACTTCACTAGTGAGAAAACAGTTTAACAGACCATCTGCAGCACAAGGATAAATAACAAGCCTCCTCCAATCGACTTTTCGTGGATAAGGAAACATTCCAATGAAACACTCCACTACACTACACTGAAGACATCCATTAGCTTACATAATTATTTTGTTTGAGCGCAAAGATTTGTTTCAAAACTATTTCTAATTTCAGTTCTAATTTCCAGCAAACTAATAAATTAGCAATAATAACGAAGTGTGGTCAAAAAACTGAGTTATATCCAAACACACCTGCTATGCCCTAAATGGTCCAAAACCTGACAGGTGGATAAATCTAAGCTTGTTTTTAATAAAACAAATATAAAAATGCATATAATAAATAATACAGCTAATATTGATAACATTCAAAAGCAATTTGTCATGAATAACCAGAAAAAAATCCCCCCGAGATAAAGGCATCGATGCAGTGTTTTTTTTTATTTATGTAGAAAGTTATAATTTTTGTAATATTTTATTCCTTTAATTCTTTTTCATTTGTAAAAATATTTACATATTGCTGTACATCTGCATCTGTTAAGCAATGTGTGAGGCGCACAGCTAACGTGCGCTGTGCTGGACTTTAGACCAGTTTTTAGCTTGTCTATTGCACAGTCTATTTTAGTTGCTCAAAATAGCAACGTTCCAACAATGCACCTTAACACACCTTTTTTCTAGACCAAAACACCAATAAATCAAACAGTGGTGTAAATGGATTTCAGTGGATTTTCTATTTAAACAACGTGGTGGAAAATGGGAAAATTAAGATTGTGCTGGTCTGAAAATAGCAACACATCAGGGAAAACACGGCTTGCGACTTATTGTGTCGGGTGTATGATAGGGCCAAAGTGTGGCAGAGAAAAAAAATATATATAAGATTAATATATTTATTTTTTTTTTATTAATTTTTTTAAGTTTTATATTTTAAATTTGCTTGATGTTTGGATAAATAAATGGATAAATATATTGACAGACAGACATCACAATAGTATTTTATGTAAAAAGATTATTAAAAAAATAATATTTACTGCAATAAATCAGGGAAAACATGCAATAGTCTTAAGTGTTTCAGTTTGGCCCCAGACATAATAACTTTAGCTGTTAAAAGAAAATCAATTTTAACTATGAATTAGCTTTATAGAAAACAATATTGATTAATTATTTTGGGCCAACTCAGTTCATTAACGCTAGTCAGCACAAAAAAAATACAGCTAAATTAATAAAATTTTCTTGCTTAGCAGCTTATTCACTTTACTCAATCAAATTTTTGTTTAATAATAATAATAATAATAATAAAATAAAAATAAAAAAATAATAATAATAATAATAATAATAGTAATTAAAATAATAATAATAATTATAATAAATATTATTATTATAAATAAATAAATATTATAAATAATATTTTTATTTTAGTATAATAATAATAATAATAATAATTATTATTATAATAAATATTATTATAATTGTTATTATTATACAGGAATTATAATCCAAGTATCCATTCATTCACTTTCTTTTCGGCTTAGTCCCTTTATTAATCTGGGGTCGCCACAGCGGAATGAACCACCAACTTATCCAGCATTTGTTTTAGGCAGCGGATGCCCTTCCAGCTGCAACCCATCACTGGGAAACACATACACACTTATTCACACACACTATGGACAATTTAGCCTACCCAATTCACCTGTACCACATGTATTTGAACTGTCAAGGAAACCGAAGCACCCGGAGGAAACCCACGCGAACGCAGGGAGAACATGCAAACTCCACACAGAAACGCCAACTGACCCAGCCGAGGCTCGAACCAGTGACCTTCTTGCTGTGAGGCGACAGCACTACCTACTGCGCCACTACGTCGCCTATAATCCAAGTATTTCAATAAATATCAAACAAGCAGTAAAAATAGTTCTGTACTTACTCCAGACTGTATCGTCAGTAAATAAATGTTCAATTACAATGCATGAAATGCCAGTGCTTTAGTAAATGGGTTCTGTAATGTGCTGTGCATGATGGGTTGGTATTTACACGGATGGGAAACAGCAGCAGGCAAAGCAGAATTCTCTCAGCTGCATGGGTGACTCTGAGACAGCGTTTCGTGTGTTCGAGCACACAAGCTCCAGGCGATCTCAGCAGGGCTCTGGCCGCTCTGAGCTCCATAAAACCGCCTCCTCTGCCGCCTCTAAGTGCCCCTGTGCTTCTCCCATTATTCATAGTTTCCGACAAACGCACCACCCGAGCTCGAGCCGTCTTTAAAAGGTGTGCATTTTTACTGCCCTCCCAGATAAATGTGCTTCCCACTCTCATTCTCATTCAGAAACATCGCCCCAGGGTAACCTCGGTCCCCCACCCCAACACAAACACACATATATTAACAATTTACACACACACAAACCAACGGAAACGCGCCTCAACCTTATCGTTTCCTCCTGATAATAAATCCCTGGATTAACAAGCATTTAAATGCGAAAATCTCTAACTGACGTCTGCAGAATCTTTCCTTCGGAAGGAAGTGTGTACATGTTTCCCAAGGTGGTGGTAAAGGGCCATTCATGCTGCTCTGAAAATGTGACCATTGGAGTAAAGACGGCTCCTAGATCAGCATAATGTGTAGTGTTCACATCTCTCTCCCAGTGTGCTCCTGCAGAGCAATGTTTAGCCCCAGCTCCATAGTGACCGCTGTGTCTCATCGTGGCATGAAATTGGAAATGTGAATTCCCCACAGGCAGCCACGCTCGCTCATGCAGGAAGTGAAGTGTCAATTTTAAGGAAAGGAGAAGAGAAGATGAGAGGGCAAGTGAAAGAGAAGGAGAAAGCGGCAGGGAGAGAGGCAGGTGTAGACAGTGAGATGAACGAATTGTGGCATGTGATTTAAATTCTGAATGCAAATGTCAGTGGTCAGAAAATATTTAGGCTTTTTGGCTGGGTTTATACTGGTGAGAAGGTAACTGATTTTAAACACTTGCATGTTAAATGCTTACAAAGTATGATTTTTTTTTAAATAATCCTTTACGATTGCAGCTTGTCAGACTGTACAAACATGATCCTTATGTGGTCACACTGTCAAATGTCTTACAGTTTCACATTGTGACAACTGATAATTAAATTGCATCAAAAGTAGAATCACACAAGAATACGTGTCTGGAGTTTTACGCTATCAATGTCAATTCAAGTCATGTCAGAAATATTCAAGCAATCAGTTCCCCACTCCCTTGCAAATTATGTGCCCATGATTTAGAATGAGGTACTGTAATGTTATAGCAGAGAAAGCTAAAATGCCGTCCAAATGCTGCTATTTCCACAGAGCTTCTTCTATGTCTGTATTTGGGCTTCCAAAGGACATGAGACAAAGAGAGAAGTGCTTACAATTTAATTTTAAATATGTTCCAGAGAATTATAAAAAAAATATAGCTAGCATTTGACAAAGGACAGCTTCCAGAATCTCTGCCAGTTCAGTGCTGCATTCGGCTAAAAACTCCTTAAAGAAGGAGCAGCTCCAACCATAATAGACAAAGCTGTGGATTGTGAGCCACAACCTGTAAGTATTTTTATTTGTTAATTGATCTATTACATGCATAGTGTCAAGCGTTAACAGTATGTTGTAGCAAGGACGTAAACACGGATGTAAATGGGAAATGCTGTTTGGCACCGTTAACAATTTAGCTACAAATTCATCAAATCGCTGTAAACACCCACAATCCTCACCAGCGCTGCAGTGTCTGTCTATGCAGCCTCTTTTCCTGTGTTATCCTAAATAACAAACTCGCAAAAGATATGTGAACGTTTCATATTACTTACACATGCTTATTCCAAATATATGTGAACTTTTTTGTATCTATCTATCTATCTATCTATCTATCTATCTATCTATCTATCTATCTATCTATCTATCTATCTATCTATCTATCTATCTATCTATCTATCTATCTATCTATCTATCTATCTATCTATCTACCTACCTACCTACCTACCTACCTACCTACCTACCTACCTACCTACCTAGCTACCTACCTACCTACACACCCACCCACCCACCTTTATGTGAAAGACACTTGTCCGACTTTATTTTAGAGAGAAGACGTGAGGTACAGCTGTGTCCTCTTTATTTTCTGTCTGTTTCAGGCTCAAACTTATAAGGCTAACAGCTAAACTGATTGACAGTATTTACACAGTGCAAATGAGCATGCTATAAGAGGTGTGATGCTTTTCCTGGTGACATGGAGTCGATCCGCAAATCACAGCTCATTATGTTAGCTGACCAATCAGAGCCTCTTGAGCGCAGGCCTTTTTTTCGTTTTCATGTTAGCTGAGTAGCAGTATATAATCAAAGTAAGATACTGTATATGAAAAAAATAACATGGTTTTCTACAAATGAAGCATGAGCACACATTAATTTGCATCTTATAAACATAACTAAGCCTTAAAAATACACTTTGGACCACCCCTTTAAATAATTCTTTAATTTACAAAACCAAATTTAAAATAAGAACAGCATGACAGACAGACTGTGCCTCAAAGCACATTTTATTTGGTCTCTCCCTCTCTTTCCACACTCACTCACTGATTTATCAGAGGTCGCAACAGTGGAATGAACTGCCAGTTACACTGCTATATGTTTTATGCAGTGAATGCCCTTCCAGCCGCAACCCAGTACTGAGTGTACTGGTGCCCTGGTGCTGGGAAACTCTTATACACACTTTCATTGACACACACAGACTCATACACTATGGCCAATTTAGTTTATCTAATACTGGAGCACCCAGAGAAAAAACACGCGAACACAGAGAGAACATGCAAACTCCACACAGTGACCTTCATGCTGTGAGGCACTAGTGCTAACCACTGAGCAACAGTGCCACTCCATCTCTCTCACAATAAAGGCTTTTTTAAAATCTTTTTTTTGTAAAAGTGAACTGTTCAGTTTTGAATGTCTTAATTGTATCTGAATGACCAAAAATAAACGAGTAGCCTATTTTAAACTGTTTTCACTGTTAATGACAAAAATCATACATTGTGCCGGTACATTTCAGATTAATTTAGTCAAGTCTTTTGACTACAATGAGCCAAGACAGGCTTTTTAAACTTGCTATTCTCAGTACTGAAAGTCAGATCGGCAAAGGAATACAAAAAAAAAACTCCTATAATGGCAAGCATTTTCCCCATCAAGAATGTTTTAGTAGTAGCACGTTATCTTTCCATATTTTGATCCATAGTAACAAGTGTTAAGATTCAGTACAGCCAAAAATGAAAGATGGATATCTGAATAATATGTCTAATGAGGTGCCTGTGGTGACATTATTGCAAAAATGATATTATTTTGCTTTACTGCTCATGTTCTCTGCCATTTTAAAATGAAATGTGCAGTAAGTGCATAAAAGCAGGGTCATTTATCTCAAAAGTAATTATTGCAGCATTTTATTACATTGGTCATTGTTTTAATTATGGCAATTCAGAACTCAAGTGATGATGAGCAATGCTGTTAGAGTAAATGCTCTATTTTGTTTAAAAATAACATGCCATCTACAGTAAACCTTATCCTAATGCTCATTGACAGTGTTAAAGAAGACTTACAAATCTATTTCCTTAAGCAGACATGCTTGTTTAAACTTTGACTTTGCAGTCATTTTGAATCATGTTTTATAATACTTGTACCCAAATGTTTCCCATTATAATTGTAGTGCAAGCAGGTTTACAAAGTTAGAAAAGCAATACTGAAACATTGGGAAGAATTCCGGTACTCAAACATTTATTGGTTCTAAGTTCAGTTGTTGTAGCTTCAAGTTGCATATACAACATGCAGTAGCAGCTTGACCTTCTGTGCTTTATTTACAGAGATGATGTAAAGACACATGGGGGCATGACGAAAGAATGAAGTCCCAGGGAATATGTCCCTAGAGCTCTTCAGTTTTAATAATGTACTGTAGCAAAATGTGATTAAGCTGATAGTTTTTTATGACACTATCTATCTATCTATCTATCTATCTATCTATCTATCTATCTATCTATCTATCTATCTATCTATCTATCTATCTATCTATCTATCTATCTATCTATCTATCTATCTATCTATCTATCTATCTATCTATCTATCTATCTATCTATCTATCTATCTATCTATCTATCTATCTACCTACCTACCTACACAACCCACCTACCTACCTACTTACCTACCTACCTACCTAGATTTTAACTAAAATAGCTTCAATGTATGTGTGTGTTAATATTTAAAAACATTACTGCAATTATTACATGTACATTGTCACACCCCTATTCAGAACAAATGCTTGTGACTTAAACATATTCGTCTGTGATTGTAGCAGAGTCATTTGAGACTGCTTCCTGAAACCCAAACCTCTGCTGTCTGTTCACAGTGCCTGGAGCCATGCAAAGACTCCTGGGAGTTGAAAGACGGACCTTGTCGAGATTTATGTGAGGTACAGACCGCAGCATTCTTAACAGATCTAGTAGTTTCTGGGATGTGCTCTCAACTAGTAAAAAAATCCAACACAAAATGGCTGACCCTGGTGTTCTGGTTTTCCAAGTATTAATCCTCCATTGTTTTTCTTGACAGACTTGGCTACTATAAAAGTGGTCTCCTATTGTTTAAAATGATAATGTTCTGCTCTGATCTTCTTTTTAAACAGTCTGAGAATTTCTTTGAACATTCCTCGTTGGTCTCGAATCCTGTTATTGTGGCGTTCTTCTACATTTTAAAACTCTTGGCCTAGTGTCATTTAGCTTTTCCTGTTTCTTTGGCTATAAATGCACTATTGAGGGCAATGGGGACCTAAAACCATGAATATTAGTGCTTTTATTTGCCAGCATTGATTGGGACCTTCATTCATAATTTTAGGCTTGTATGAAAGTAAGCAGCATTGAATCCGCTCATTCACCACACATGCAAATCTTGTAATCAACTTAAGTTGAACTTAGTGCCAGAAACAATAAAAGCCAGGTTTTCAAGCCAACTAAAAACACTATACACCTCTTATATAGGTTTAAACTATACATGGACGTCTGTGTTTTTCGTGCAGAATCCAAGATTGCATTATTCCTCTGAAATTACGTACTCTGGGGCCACATAAATATCCCTTTTATGTAATATAATTTTTGAATAATTGTATTTCTAATATAGGCTGGAATAGCTTCCAGAATTCCTAGACCCTATACAGGAAATATGGTTTGGAAAAAGGAAAGAATGAATTAATGGATGAACATGTTTGAGATATACAGCTATGGAAAAGAATAAAGAGACCTCTTGAAGAACATTTTGTAAATTTGTTTCTATGGATTTACTGTTTGTTTGAGTAAAATGTTAAATGTTTAATTCAACAAAGGTCTGATAATCATTCTTTCATTGGCTGATTAATTGATTGATCGATCGATTGATTGACTCTACTGATTTTTTTTTTAGAAAGTATATTGTTGTTTAAAAATGAATAAACATAAAAAAATGTGCCATCTTTTTATTAATTCAACTAATTTTCATGTTATGCAAAAATGCTGTAGAAGACAATATGATACATAGACAATATTTTCTATTTTCATTTTGGAAGAAATGTAATCAGTAGTTGACAAAATGAAAGAAAAAACTAAATCATTAATCCAGAGAAATTTCACGAGGTCTCATAATTGTTTTCAATAGCCGTGTGTGCAAAGTGTTGGGTCTGTGAAAAAAAAAATCATAGACTTATAATGGATGTCATAAAATGAATTGCTAAAATGTGTAAAATAAGAATGTGTATACTATGGCATCTCCTCAGCATGCGTTTCCCAAGCGTCATGGGGAGTGTGTGACCAGCTGTGAGTTCCTGCGATCGGTGATGGTGGTGAAACAGGGGGACTGTCCGCCGCCGGAGAGAGCAAGTGGTTTTGCAGCCGCCTGTGTGGAAGGATGTGAGGAAGACGGAGAGTGTTCAGGACAGAAGAAATGCTGCCCGAATGGCTGCGGACACACATGCCAGTCTCCTAAAAACCTCTACAGAGGTAAGACCTGAAACTGAACCTGATATATATATATTTTAATATATTTATTAAAATATTGTTGTTTGTGAAGTGCAGAGAAGTCCAGAGACTGTTGTGTACACCTTGATTTGATATAAAATGCACTTTAATGTGTGATAGGATTAAAAAGGGTCATAAACGAACATTTTCTCAATTTAAATGAGTAGCGGCTTGGACCCCGAAACAGTATTTCAGATGTCACCGATATGCTAGGACTTAACAAGTGGATTATCCAATCAGCAAGACCAAACCCCTATAAATATCAAGCTCGTCACACCTCCAACATCTCTTGACTGCAGCATCCCTCCCCCACACTGACACCTCTCCTTTAAAGAAAAAAAACCCTAATATCTAGTTAAACAAGGGTGGTGTTTTCAGGCCAGGCTAGACACTCACTCTGACCTCTATTTTTGTCTCTTATTGCCTGACGAAGGGAATAACATGAGTTAGGGCGTACCAAACCTAACCGTACCCTACCGTACCTCTCAGTGGAAACGGGCCATTAGGAAGCCCTCTAACCAACCCAAATACGTTTATTTTTTATTAAATCAACACTTTACAATGTTGTATTAGTTAATGTTAGTTAATGCATGCTAACACTTTTTATTTTGATGGTCTATTTATTAGAGTATTAGTAGACTGTCTGCTTAATATCTGTTGAAACTGCTCCTTCAACAGAAATTTAACTGACTATAAGAAACTTTGCAAGTACATGTCAACTTACACCAACCCTAACCCTAACCCCAACAGTCTACTTATAATCTAATGAGAATTAGTTGCAATATAACGTGTAAAGTGTGACCTAATACATTTACTAACATGAACAAACAATGAACAATACATTTACTACAGTATTTGTTCATGTTAGTTAACATTAATTAATGAAAATACAGTTGTTCATTGTTAGTTCATGTTAATTCACGGTGCATTAACTAATGTTAACAAACATGAGCTTGAATCCTAATAATGCATTAGTAAATGTTGAATTATGATTAATAAATGCTGTACAAGTGTTGTTCATATGTAGTTCATGTTAGTAAATGCATTAACTAATGAACCTTATTGTAAAGTGTGACCCAAATATCTGTAAGTGTGAACTTGTAAAACAATGTAATGAGTCTATTTCACACAAATATTAATGAAAGCACATTGCATTTAATACAAAGTTGAGAAAGAACTCAAATGTTACATGACATGCATCACAAGCATCACATTGTAGCAGGACAAAATAAAAATGTAAAGTTGTAATAACTTAAAGTGTTGTTTTATTCAAAACAAATGTTGCAACTGGTTACCTCAAAGCATTAATCTGAACTTACCAGGTTTTACAGTGAAGAATGCTTAGCTAAACGATTAAAACTACTCAGAAATTTTTGAAAGTGTTAGTTGTTAGTTGTTGTCGTGTTATCGTGTATGCAGGGTTCTTAACAACCTCACATTGTAAGGTTGAGTTCAGACTGCAGATTTTGATTTATCGTAAGGTGTTGAGAGGATTTGAAAGATAACAATAGTATCTTGTTTAGTGGTAGTGTCATAGGCCATGTCCACATGAATCCGTTTTTATTTAAAATCACATATATTCCTCTGTTATGTTGTCTGTCCGCATTGAGGAAGCATATGAGGCAATAAACAATTCTTCACCTAGGAATTATAAGGTTCTATCTGACATTTTTGTCAAAATTGAGCTATTGACATATTCATATTAATTGACAGCTTATTTACATTATGGGATTTTTTTATTTATAAGTTGTTTACATTTTAAGACTTTTTATTTAAATTTACTGTTTACAAAGGAATGCAAAAACTTTGAAACTCAATATCTCAAAATCATTCAGAAGGCAGATAGAACCTTATAATTCCAAGGTGACGATTTTGCATTCTGAAAATGCTCCCCAAAGTGGATACATTTGAAAATGCTGTTTTGCAAAACAATGCATGTTACAATGTGGACTGTGAGACTTTTTAAGCATTCGATGAAGCTTTTTAGTCATGTGAACAATTCAGCTAAAATGATTGATGACATTGTACAACAGTTGTTTTAGATGCTCTCCATTTTGACAGCATTGTTAATGATTAATGTCAGTTAGTACATGCTCCAGATAGTTTTTCTTCAAAGGACATGGAATGTTTACTCAGAGCTGTTGTTTTGGCACGTCTCCCAGTCTTTATTGTCACTCGCTTCTGCAACTTTATACTCCTGTGTTGCTCGAAGACACAACTACACCTGTCTGTCCATTTAAAAAAAAAAAAAACTTGGTTATTTTCCTCGACGTAGTTCCGCAACATTTCAAAGAGCCGGAAAGTAAATACATTCTGAAAGAGTTTTCACTTTTTTTTGTGAAACGACTGAAAATGATTGTATGGGTGCAGTTTCTGTAGCAATAAATGACAACACACAATACACTCTCTGTTTGACACTTCACAAACTCCAGACTGGTATTTATTCTGGTCCACAACAGTGAAATTCATAACATCTGTGACACTGACCAATAAAAGGAGAGATATTTCACACAGACATTTTTTAACAGAAGCTTTTTCAAACATTGCAGAAAATATCAAGATTGGTGCTTCTATGTAATGACTAAACAATGACAAAGCAAGATGTAGCAACATGTTCCTTGTCAATGTGGAAAATAAAACATTCTTATTTCTTAAAAATGTTATTGCTGCCAATAAGATGGTTCTTTTAAAAACTGTTTGAGGAGCCAAAAATGTTTTTTCTATAGCATTGCTGTCGAAAAAAGCCTTTTTAAAATCTTTATTTTTTTATAGTGTAGGAGTCAAAATCTCATAATCGAGACAGGAAAAAGACAGAAATGTTGTGTTGTCTAAATCTGGCATAACTTGAGAACAGGATATGGTTTAGCACGATTATCAAATCAAAAACAAAAACTGCATTGGAATTATACAACCATGTAAACAGACGTGTTGATTCAGAGCGACATGAACTCCATCTCTGCAAGCACTGTGATCTTAAGTCGCTTATGTTGTGTGTTTGAAAATACCAAACAATTTTTACAGGTTGTAATCAGTTGTTAAATTAAAGAGACGATTCCTTTTTGTTTTTAGCCAAAACACATGCTTTGTGGTTTGAAATATAGGTTCTGATTATGTGTCATATTGGAAAGGACCCAGTAAATAGAATTTAACAAGTAAGACTGCATTGCAGTTGATAGATTGTTCTCTGTAAAGTTGAGATTTGCTGTTTGTTCAGGTGCTCCTCTGAAGCCCAGGAAGGAGCTGGTGTTTGAAGAGCTGGAGTCTGGTGTGTTGGAAGTGCGCTGGTCCTCCAAGTTCAATGTGTCGGCAGAGCCAGTTCTAAATGTTCTGCAGAGAAGGTGGAACTACGGCATACACCCCAGTGAAGATGGAGCCACTGAGTGGCAAGTGGTGGCACGGGTAAGTGTGAAATGTGTTTCACACTATCAAGTGTTTGCTCCATTTCACTTCATATTAAACAGTGTTTGACAGTCATAATTGTGATGAACCAAATTTTGAGTAATGAAAATATGAATTTCATGAAAATACAAAAGTCAGAGCAATTTAAAGAATAGTAAATTGGCTTTTTCAGAATATCATTGAAGACAAAGCTATTAGGTTTTGTGTGAAATCACAGTTCTTTTTCAAATATTTCCTAAGTGCTGTTTAACAGAGAGACATTTAAAAAAAAAAAACATTTTAAACATAATTGTTCACAATAGGGCGATGCAGTGGCACAGTGGGTAGTGCTGTCGCCTCACAGCAAGAAGGTTACGAGTTCGAGCTTCGGCTGGGTTAGTTGGCATTTCTGTGTGGAGTTTGCATGTTCTCCCCGTGTTCGTGTGGGTTTCCTTCAGGCGCTCCGGTTTCCCCCACAAGTCCGAAGACATGTGGTATAGGTGCATTGGGTATGCTAAAATTGTCCATAGTGTATGTGTGTGTGAATGAGTGTGTATGGATGTTTCCCAGTGATGGGTTGCAGCTGGAAGGGCATCCGCTGCGTAAAAACATATGTTGGATAAGTTGGTGGTTCATTCTGCTGTGGCGACCCCTGATTAATAAAGGGACTAAGCTGAAAAGAAAAGGAATGAATGAATGTTCATGATAGTTTCTTTTGTCTTTTTAGTGAAGACTGTACTTTATATTTTCTTAATTTTTTTGCAAGATACTAGTATTCACCTTAAAGTGCAAATAAATGATTTGTATAGGTTAATTAGGTTAGCTAGGCAAGTGTGTTAGATTAACAACAGTGGTTTGTTCTGTAGCCAATAAAAAAATCCCTAATAGGTATAATGATATTGATAAACTTAGATATTTTTTTTTTTATTCCAGCCAAACTTAAAGAAAAAAAACACTTTCTCCAGAGGAAAGATATAATAGCAAATACTATAGAAATATAATAGGAATAACACAAAGTATTTCCTTCCTTTGTGAATTGTTATTTTTAAAAAAATACAGGAGATCATATAATTTTGTCTTCAACCGTATTTAAAATTTCTAAGGATAATGAAATATAAAATAATTTATAAATAATTTATAAAAGCATGATCAGCCAACACTTATTAGTCTGTGGTTGTGTACTGTAGACATCAGAAGAGCGTGTGTGGCTAACAGACATACGGCCTGGTCGCTGGTATCAGTTCAGAGTGGCAGCGGTCAATGTTCATGGAACCAGAGGATACACCACCCCCAGCAGACACTTCAGATCATCTAAAGGTGGGATTCAGAGAACAGCAACACTGCCATTTTTCATTCTTATATTATTTAGATCTGAAATGTGTTTATTCTTAATTAATACTATCATTACAACAACAAAACATTAATTCTAGTAATAATGTTTTTACTGCTACTACTACAAATAATAATAATAATCTTCTTCTTCTTCTTCTTCTTCTTCTTCTTCTTCTTATTATTATTATTATTATTATTATTATTATTATTATTATTTGTCAGAGTTAGTTTGGAAATTATTATCTGAAATATCTGCTGCTGCTGATACTACTACTACTTCTACTATTACTACTACTAATAAAATCATTTTGAACCACATTTTACCAAGATGTGCTCATGTATTGTGCGCTTTGCTACATTGTATTTCTTTATTTCACCCTTTCTCAGATCCTCCCCCTCCCCCAGCGCCATCTGATCTTCATGTTAGCGACATGACCTTTGGTGTGGATCACTCGGCGTCTGTCCGACTCAGCTGGAGCATTTCTGCAGATTTAGACATCCCAGTAAACCACTACAAACTCTCCTGGAGCTCCTCTGACCACACTCTGCCACCCAAACTCAAGAAGAGAGAGACTGTAAACGGGGTAAATTCAGAAGCTCTGCCCACACTTTTTTTTTTTTTTCTCAGTCTTTCACACTTTCATTTTCTCATATACTGGATTGGTCCCAAAATCCCTCAAGGGTTAATCTCCCCAGCCCTTTCTTTCAGCAAGCCACAACAAATTAGATATCTGAGTGCAAATAAGTGCAAGATAAACAACTTGGAATCGGCACTTTGATCACACCAAGCCCTATACATTTGCGGGTTTCAGACACCAAACTAGGGTGGTACAGCATTGCATCACCACTCTTGGCAAATGCAAACTTTTCTGGGCGATATTTGATATACAGCCAAAAACAGCATATCAGTTCTAGTTGTGCTTGAGAAAAGGAAATCTCTCAATAACAGCTGAATTGTTTTTCTTTGAGTGAGATCATATTGAAGAGTTTATTTTTTCCTCTCCTTTAGGAATCCAAGAGATGGCAGTTTCTCTGCTTAATTCATATTTGCATGTTATATTTTTGAGGGCTTTGTCATCTGAGGGACATGGAAATTTCCTCAAAAGACGTTTTTTTGGATAGCTGCTGAGTGAATGCAGACAAATGCAAACCACATTGTTTTCACTGTTGAACTGTGCTAGATGATAAAAAAATGCTGCGAGATGATTTTTAAGCAGATGGATTTTACCCTAGTGCACAGTAATTATAAGATTACAATGCGATGTGCACAAAATTGTAATAACATTACAGTTTTTTTATTGGCAGAATATATTACTATGATTTATATGATTAATAGTAAGTGTGACTCAGCTTCAGTATCAAATCCCAAGTTACTGAATTATAGCAGAGTAATCTAACTTAGAAAAAGAAACTAAAATAAGCGTAAAACATTTATATTTATTTGCTTAAAGGGATAGTTCACTATGATAGTTCAATGTTCCAAACCTTTATGAGTTTCTTTCTTCTGTTGAATACAAAACAAGATATTTATGGCCCATTTCCACTGACTGGTACAGTACGGTACGGTACGGGTCACCTTTATCAGCCTTGCAATTCCACTGCTTAGAGGGTCCCAAGGGTGGGCGTGGTGTACGACAGAAAGTTTCAGCCGACGTCAAGCGAAAATCTCGCTCAAAGTAAAGTTGTACAGGTTGTTCACATATAACATATGAGAAGCTCTTCTCACAAAACAGAGGCTTTAATCACATAAATACTTGTGTAAAAATGTTCATCACTAACTTTTCTATGAACATGATTTGATTATAACTGCAGATCAATGCAAAATCAATGCAAAAGTAGAATGTCCTACTGTAACGTCTGCGATAACATAAAATAAATAAATAAATGCAACATATATGAACACATACTGACCCTTACAGTCTCCGATATGATACCAATTACAGAGTAACTACACACAGCATACATTTAACCCTTATTTGGGTTCAAAAACAGTCAGAGCAAACCTCTCATCTGCATCTTTAAGCTTCACCTGCACATGTAACCTCTTGTTAGAAAGTAATTCCGTCCTTCACAAGTTCCTAATAGTCAAACAGGCGATGTTAAGAATTAAAGATGGCAGTTTGTTCAAGTTTTAGGTTGCTGAAAGAATCATTTGCTCCTTTGTTTTTTCCGGCTTCTCCTATGTTTTTTTCGCACTTCACTCTCGCGTTACATCAAGGCAACAACAAGGTTTGTTTGAGCTTGGCTCAATCATGGCTCATTATTATTATCATTATTATATGCATATAATTACGATGTAATGTCTCGCCTGTGTATTTAAAAATGGCGGTTTCTTGGTTTTCATTCTCCTGCTTGTGTATGCACTAGTGACGTTTCTCTGTAAACCAATAGTGTTCCGCTACGAGTCTAGCTCTGCCTTTTGGTACCCTTTTGTCATGCTAGGTACAAAAGGTCATCCTTTGCAAAAGGTACCCCAAAAGTGGTACGGTACAGTAACTTTTGACAGTGGAAACAGCCATAAAAGAGTACTGAACTGAACCGAACCTTACTTTACCACTCAGTGGAAACGGGCCATTAGAAGAAAGCTGAAAACTTGTAACCACTGACTTTCATGGTAGGAAAAATAAACGTACAAAATATCTTCTTTTGTGTTCAACAGAATAAAGACAGTTAAACTGGTTTAAAACAAGTGAAGGTTATATTTAGTTTTTGATGAACTGTCCCTTTAATTGCTATTACAGAACTTTACATTTTTACTTAATATTCTCTAATTACTTGTCCAAATGTCCTGAAATCAGCAAATTGCACCCAATATTGGCCATTTAGGGTTTTAAAATTGATTCTGGAAGTATGTTTTTTAAATCCTCAGTTTGTAGGCATTACCAAGGGTTTCATTATTTAGGCATTCATTACTGTAGATGTCATTTTGGGTACTCAACCTGAAATGAGCTTCATTTATTATTAAGTAGTATAATTTTTATTCCGCTACCATTTGTTCTTAAGGATTGTTAAGGGTTTGGATTGCTGTGACTTTTCTAAAGTATTATGTGGGTTTTATGTGTGTTTGTGTGTGCGTGCGTGCGTGCGTGTGTGTGTGTGTGTGTGTTTGTGTGTAGGACTCTACCTATGCCGAGCTGGATGATTTGAGAGAGAGCGGGAGTTATAATGTGGAGCTCCAGGCAGTTTCATACTGGGGTCAGGTCCCGCTCAAAAGCTCCAAGGCCATTCTTCAGTTTACTACAAGCCAAACACAATCTGGTACAAAACTATTTAATTGCCTTATGTTTTTTTCTGCTTGATACATAACAGCACTCATTTGGGTGTTGTGAAATACAGTGAACACAGCTGTAAATGTTTTCCATTTGTAACATTATACTTTTCTCCCATATTTGATGTCATTCAGATTTGGAGCCTACAGTCAGTCCGGTCTTTATAAAGCCCCAGTCAGATCTACTAGACGTGGGCACTCCGTTTTATCAAGATGGACAGCTGCAGGTCCGGGTTTATTGGAAAAAGAAAGGTATGACAGATACAATAAATCACTTTTTTTTAAATCTTGTTCTTGTTCTTTTACTGTGCTGAACGTCTTTCTTCCTCCAAGCTATGCTTTGTAATTATGTAAACATACCGCTTATTAAAGAGTTAAGAATCAGAATAATGTGCAATTAAATGAAGAACAATAGCTCTTTGTTTGGGAAGTGACTTTTGAAAGAAGTGTGAACCTGTTTGTGTGCTAACATGAGCTGATGAGGCATGTCTCGGCCTAGCTTCGCATGCAGGAAATTACAGTTAAACAGTGTTGTTCTGCCACTGAGTGATGAGTTAATCCTTTATTAAACTCAGAAATGAAAACTGTCATAGAAACGGAAGCCTTTCATTTATAGGGAACCGTACACAACGGTGCTTGGAATCTTCTGCAAGGATGTTTTTGAATTTCAGTAACTTAAGAGTCACACTGGCCACATGTCAAATCCCTTAATCTCTCTAATGGATGGCCAACAGATTTATCTTATCCTGATCTGCCAGGCACATTATCACGATTGCTTTGCTTTGCATATTTTGTTTGGTTTTGCATATTTTCTGGATTAATGCAAAAAAAGAATGGTTTTCTGCTGGATGTCTTATGGAACACAGATTATTGTAAGGCCTACATTGATTGTTACCAGGTTAGATTGTTCTAAAACGATTTATAAACATTAATGGAAGACATATTGTTATTGGAAGACAAGTTGTTACATATTTATCACAAAGCTTCACGTTATTATTATTATCATTATTGGTATAAACTCTTCTTTTCAATATTTATTTAGCTTTTTAAAACATATTTAAATGCTTTAATTAATTATTATAATATAATATAATATAATATAATATAATATAATATAATATAATATAATATAATATAATATAATATAATATAATATAATATAATATAATATAATATAATATAATATATATAATTTTACAACTGGGATGGTGGTTCCCATTTTTTCACTGGACCAGCTCTATACCAGGGTGCTCGAGGGTTCATGGGAGTATGCCCAACCAGTCCACCAGTGTGGACTTGGAGAAGGCATTCAATCATGTCCCTCGTGGCATTCTGTGGAGGGTGCTCGGGGAGTATGGGGTCAGAGGGGATCTGTTGAGGGCCATCTCATCCCTGTATGAACAGAGTAGCAGTCTGGTTCGCATTGCCGGCAATAAGTCAGATTTGTTTCCAGTGCATATTGGACTCCGGCAGGGCTGCCCCTTGTCACCAATTCTATTCATAATTTTTATGGACAGAATTTCAAGGCGCAGCCTTGGGCTGTAGGGGGTCCGGTTCGGGGACCACAAGATTTCATCTCTGTTATTCGCAGGCGATGTTGTTCTGTTGGCTTTATCAAACATGGACCTTCAGCATGCACTGGGGCAGTTTGCTGCCAAGTGTGACGCGGCTGGGATGAGAATCAGCACCTTCAAGTCCGAGGCCATGGTGCTCCACCGGAAAAAGGTGGTTTGCCATCTCCAGGTTGGAGGAAAGTCCTTACCCCAGGTGGAGGAGTTTAAGTATCTCGGGGTTTTGTTCACAAGTGAGGGAAGGATGGAACGTGAGATTGACAGGCGGATTGGTGCAGCGGCAGCAGTAATGCGGTCGATGTAGTGGTCCGTTGTGGTGAAGAAGGAGCTGAGCCGAAAGGCAAAGCTCTTGATTTACCGGTCAATCTACGTTCCTACTCTCACCTATGGTCATGAGCAAGGACAAGATCTCGGATACAAGCGGCCGAAATTAGTTTCCTTCGAGGGGGAACAGGGTGCACTCTTATGGATAGGGTGAGGAGCTCTGACACCCGGTAGGAGCTCAGAGTAGAGCCGCTGCTTCTTCACATCGAGAGAAGTCAGCTGAGGTGGCTCGGGCATCTGTTTCGGATGCCTCCTGGATGCCTACCTAGGGAGGTGTTCCAGGCATGTCCCACTGGGAGGAGGCCTCGGGGAAGACCCAGGACACGCTGGAGGGACTATGTCTCTCGGCTGGCCTGGGAACGCCTCAGGATTCCCCCGGAGAAGCTGGAGGAAGTGTCTGGGGAGAGGGAAGTCTGGGGTTCTCTCCTAAGACTGCTGCCCCCACGACCGGCCCCGGAAAAGCGGCAGAAAATGAATGAATGAATGAATATAATTTATAATAAAATAATTGTATTATTATAATTCCGGGTGTCATGGTGGCGCAGTGGGTAGCACAATCGCCTCACAGCAAAAAGGTCACTGGTTTGAGCCCTGGCTGGATCAGTTTGTCCGTAGTGTATGTGTGTGAATGCAAGAATGTGTGGGTGTTTCCCACTGTTAATTTGCACCTGGAAGGGCATCCGTAAAACATATGCTAGATAAGTTGGCGGTTCATTCTGCTGTGGCGACCCCAGATTAATAAAGGGACTAAGCCGAAAAGATTATAATATTAAACTAGATATTTTTATCTTTATCTATTAATGATTTACTGATTCAATTTACAAGACTGATGATTTATATTACACAAGAAAAATTGCACATATTACATTTCTACAAAAATGAATTGTATAACAGTTCATTTATGGAGAAAAAAAGAGTATTTGATGCAAGAATAAAGAATTTAAACATATTGTAACTCCAAATTTAACTGTTTTAGCAGACAATATTAGTATTAGTTTACTTTAAGTTTGTGCTGTACACAGGGATGAGAAAAAATACATAAAATTGTATTTTAAAATAAAACACCAAATACCTCAATTTTACATGTATCAACATAATCTACAAAATATAGCAGCCACAAATGTATCAAAATAAAATACTGTATTTTGTATTTTAAAAATACTACAAAATACTTTTACAAAAAAGCATGACATTTATTTGCAAAACTTTCATCAACAGGCATATTTGATCAGTTCCTTCACCATTAAACTGATTTAGTGAAGTAAGAATGTTCTGAGAAAGTTTAAGTTTAAGCTGCTCTGCCACCTCATTCACCTCTACTCCTGTATATGAGGAGGTATTCATAATCCTTTGTTTCTCTTTTATTTTAGTATAAGTTGTGTACAAATTTCATACAGAAAGTCCTGTCTTAAAGATGATTTCTTTAATCAATGTAAAAACCATCTAATGCAGATAATAAGTTGGAACATAGTACTAAATCTCTTCATTGTGTTCCAATCCATTGTATGACCAGTAAAGTTGACACTATCTCAACAGTCTTAAATTTTAAAAGGTTGATATGTGAAGAGGTTATTTTAATTGTCTTTGTGGGTTCTAACGCCCCAGTATATTGTTGGGGACTCTATACTACTCAGTGAGTGCCGTCTTTTAGATTAGACGTTAAACTGAGGTCCTGACTCTCTGTGGTCATTAAAACTCCCAGAATGTCCTGGGATCCTTTGGCATCCTGGCCCAATTTGCCCACTAACTTCTGTCCATCATGGCCTCCTAACAATTCCCATATCATAATTGGCTTCATCACTTTGTCTCCTCTCCACCAATCAGCTGGTGTGTGGTGTGCAGAAAGTGCTATATAAATGTAAGGACATTTTATTTATTATTATTATTATTATTATTATTATTATTGTTATTATTATTATTATTATTATTATTATTATTATTATTATTATTATTATTATTATTATTATTATTATTATTATTATTACTCATTTCTGTTCTAATCTTAAGCCTAGGCAAATAACTTTAAAAGCACCAATCAGAGGCCGCATTTTTATGATGTCATCATGTAGTCTTTTTATAATGTATTTTACAGTATTTTAAAAATACAAAAGTACAAGACACTAAAGTATTTTGATACAAAATATTAATCTATTTTCATCAACCCCATAAAATACAAATTACAAAATACAACTTTGTATTTGAAATACATGTGTCATAAATACTGCCCATCCCTGGCTGCACAGTATTGGTTAATGTTACTTTTGAAAGTAATATATTGCAATATCAAGCCTATTCATTCATTCTCTTTTCAAATAAGTCCCTTTATTAATTAGGGGTTGCCACATCGGAATGAACTACCAACTTATCCAGCATATGTTTTAAGCAGCGGATGCCCTTCCAGCTGCAACCTAGTACTGGGAAACACCCATACACTCTCATTCACACACATACATTATGGCCAATTTAGCTTATTCAGTTCACCTGTAGCACATGTCTTTGGACTCTGGAGGAAACCCATTCGAACACGGGAAGAACATGAAATACAGAATGAACATGAAACCCATGAGAACACATCCTCACAGAAATGCCCACTGGCCCAGCCGAGGTTCGAACCAGCGACCTTATTGATGTGAGGCGACAGCTACCCACTGCGCCACCCTATATCAAGCCTATCTTAATCTTAAAACAAAAAAACTGAACTCTCAAAAATTATATAACACATACTTTCACATTACTTTCCTTAAAAAGAAACAAACACATTGAGTTACTTATTTTACAAAAGTGACCCAAGATTGCAATACATTACTTTTAAAAGTAAATTTACCCATTACTGGTGCAAGATGTTTTTTTTTTTTTTATTTTGTATCACTGATCAGCTTTTAAAAAATGTTCTAATAGTAATTAAAACAATATTATTTTACTGTGCCATTATAATTTTAAGTTTGATAGTTGTGATTTATAAAGCATTATTTTTAGCATTTAAATTATAGTGCTATAGTGCAAACTGCCATTCATACTGTAATCTCTCTTAACCAACCAATAGCAGTAGTTCTAAATAAAAGCAAAGGATCAAGGTATGATCAAGCAGCTCTCATACTGCACTGTAGAAAAATTCATGGTTCCATACAATTCATTCTACCTGTCCCAACACAAATCCATTAAGTTAGTGCAACTAACTTAAAGGGCACCTATGATGAAAATAATCTTTTTTAAGCTATTTGGACAAAGCTGTATGTATGTATAGTGTGTCCGCAGTCACAACCCAGAGACACAAAAGACTTATCTTAAATCTTAAAAAAGGGGTAAACTAGGTGCCCTTTAATTAGATTGGACATAAAGCAATTAAGTTTCCCTTCCAAAATCTACAGAAATGTGTTGTTTCAGCTCATTTTAAACAAGTAGTCTGAACAAGCAACAGAACTCATTTTTTCAGAGTGTGGAAGCTGGTCTGGAACAGCAAATGTGAGTAGAGCGGGACGGCAGAAGCTCAAAGCGCTGCATAATCACATTTCAAAATCTGACAGTTCATGTTTCGCTGTCTTACCTTTTCAGATCCCACCGTGAATCGTTACCGTGTGCAGTGGGCTCCAGAATTCTGCAGTCACAACGGATCCAGAACCCAGGAGAAGCTCATCACCCAGGTAAAAAACAGTCAAGAATGTGTCTTATATCCTCCCTACAGGTGCGAGGCCACATTCTGACAGCTCATACATAAAACGAATATCCAGGGAGAAAGTGTGTATGTGCTGTTCATTGATCATTCATGCTGCATAACTCACCATTTGGAGGCACATCCCAATTCCACTAAGGTTTCTTCAGTAAATTGCAGCAAAAAAAAAAAAAAAAACATGAGGAAGAAATAACATTCTTTGTGATTTAGATTTTTATCAGTATGATTGTGCGATTTACAAAGTGAGAGATGGTGTTAAAATCCATGACACGCTGAAAAAAGGGGGAAATATCTTTTATCGGCACGAAAATTAATCTTACTTGACATATGCAAAACATGAACTATAGATTTTCCCATTGTGGCCCTCAGCTATGCTGGATGTGCTGATAGGTGATCTGTCATCATGTTTCTCCTTGAATTCTTCTGTGGACTTGAATAAAGTCTCACTTTTGCTTTTTTTCCCCACTTTTTTCATATTGCTGAACAGGAGAATTTTGCCAGCCTTCCCGGTCTTCAGTTTTCTTGCAAGTATAAAGTGATCATCCAGCCTGTGGGGTCAAAGGGCCGAGCCCAGGTGGAAAGCACTACTTTCTACACTCCATCCTGTGCTACTATCCAGAGCAAGAGTCCCAAACCAATCCCATGCTCTTCTGTCCCAGGTGATTCCGACATTTTAAACAAATACAGGATTGTGTTTCTACAGTTTGTTAGCATAATCATCAAATCCATTTATGAAATATGTCATATCAACTTGTATATACTATATTTAAGTGTTTTTAACAAAGCATTGTATGTTGTTGTTATCTGTCTATCCATCCATCCATCCATCCATCCATCTATCCATCCATCCATCCATCACAAAAACATCCATTCCCTTTTTTTCCAACCATCCATCCATCCATCCATCCATCCATCCATCCATCCATCCATCCATCCATCCATCCCACACAAAATCATCTATTCTATCTTTTGCCCATTCATCCATCTCACACAAAATCACCTGTTCCATTTTTTCCCATCCATCAACCTATCCCACACAAAATGAACCATTCAATTTTTCCATGCATCTATCCATCCATCCATCCATCCATCCATCCATCCATCCATCCATCCATCCCACACATAATCATCCATTCCATTTTCCCATCTGTCCATCTATCCCACACCAAATCATCCATTCCATTTTTATCATCCAACCATCCATCCATCCTACACAAAATTATCTATTCCCCTTTTTTTTGTCCATCCATCCATCCATCCATCCATCCATCCATCCATCCATCCATCCATCCATCCATCCATCCATCATAACACAAAATCATCCATTCCATTTTTTCCATCCATCCATCCATCCATCCATCCATCATCCATTCATCCATCCATCAATCCATCTAACCCACACAATCATCTATTCCATCTTTTTCCCACCCGTCCATCATGCACAAAATTATCCATTCCATTTTTTCTATCCATCCATCCATCACACAAAATCATCCATTCCATTTTTTCCATCCATCCCACACAAAATCATTCAATCCAATTCAATTCAATTAAATTCAATTCATGTTTTTTTTTTATAGCGCTTTTATAATATAGATTGTGTCAAAGCCGCTTAACATAGTTCTAGTGATGTACAGATTTCAGAGTTGAAGGTAAGTTACTTCAGTGTGGTTTAATTTTCACCGCTGAAAGTCCAAACACTGAAGAGCAAATCCGTCGATGTGCAGCTCCACTAGTCCCGATCTGAGCAAGCCAGTGGCAACAGCAGTGAGAAAAAAAACTTCGCCATTTGACAAAGTGAAGGGAAAAAAAACCTTGAGAGAAATCAGCCTCTGTTGGGCATGACTGTTATTCTTCTGGCCAAACTTCCTGTGTTGAGCTGCAGTCTAGGCATCAGAGGCTGGAGAAGCTGGACGTCCATCCTGGAGAATGCTCTGGTTACTAAAGTAACCCTCGTTCCCGGAGGAGGGGAACGGAAATGCTATAGTGGATTTTTATAGTGGATTGTTCAGAAAGCCAATCATCTGTAAGAGTATGTAAACAGGCCAATGAAATGCTAAATGAATTGGCAGCGTCAGCTCGCGCACCTGATGCTTGTTGCAATCAATTTATCATAAAAGCACAACGAAAGCAAGATGAGGCATCCTTTTTAAGCTGAAGAGACTGAAACCTACAGCTAAGGAACGATCATTCTGGCGATGCAATATAGCATTTCCATTCCCCTCCTCGGGGAACGAGGGTTAATTTAGTAACCAGAGCGTTCCCCTTCGGATGGGGAACTTCAATGCTATAGTGGATTTTTAATCCACGTATGGGGAATGTCTGGAAAACGCCATAATGACTGCACCTTACCTTTGCCTCCGATGAGAGGATAGCCAGGCATAGCATGAGCGCACCTGCATCATAGAGAGGTGGGGTCTTCCAACATGATCCCTGGCTCTTACTTATCCCACTTCAAAGAAGATTTACGTATTTAGATATATTTTTCGGGAGCCACAAGCGTCTAGATAATTCTAGAAATTGATTACAATAGTACGTTGGAAAGCATGCAGTGCCGAAGGGGAGGATGCTGCGGAGACCACCTGCTAACCAAATGGGGAGATATGATGGCAGAATATATGGACTAGCCCTGAGAAGGGGGAGATGCGATGCTCCGAGGATGCGATGCTCCGAGTGGAGTGCGCACGCACTCCTGGGGGACACGGCTCGCCCTGGCTCTGGTAAGCGAGGGAGATGGCATCCACTATCCAGTGGGCCAACCTCTGTTTCGACCGTCCTCCCAGCGCCTGTGAGCCACTGGCGAAATGCACAGAACCTGCAAGCTGGAAGGCATAGCGTCCCAGACTGGCAGAGTTCAGGCAGTCACATCCGGGGAAGTGGAAAAGTGCTCTTTCATTGATGTTTTCATGGCACTGAAAAGTGCCGTTGGAAATGGGGCCCGGCCCTCCAGTGGGGAAAGAGCAAATTCCCTCTTCTCCGAATGACCTGTCTCAGGGACGCTTGGCGGTCCGTTTACCCGGCTTAACGGTGGCCTGGGCAGGGGGGGTTGTCTGCTTCCGAGGTGCTTGACGCGCCCGCTTCGCCGGAGGCTGAAGGCTGAATAAGAAGGCTGTATAAGTCTCTGAAGCAAAAAGGATGCCTCATCTTGCTTTCGCTGTGCTTTTATGCTAAATTGATTGCAACAAGCATCATGTGTGCAAGCTGGCGCTGCCAATTCATTTGGCATTTCATTGGCCCATTTACATACTCTTTCAGATGACTGGCGTTCTGAACAAAATCCCCATACGTGGATTAAAATCCACTATAGCATTGAAGGGGACAGGGATGAGTATCCTCAGGTGAAAATAGAGAATAAAGAAAATAATTAGCGTAGCTGCTGTTCGAAGTGTATTTAAAGGAGATGCAAAAATGTTAGAAATGAAAATAGCAGTTATATAAACAAACATAGAAACAAACATCTAAAGCATATGAGAGTTTCTAACAATATGTCTGGTGCATTAAGACAGGAGGAGTGTGTCCTACGGGTGGTTTGTCAACCCAGCTTACCTGCTTGGACCACATTCATGCATCATACCGTTATGCGATGCATTGAGTGTAAGCTTAACTAAAATGATAGGTCTTTAACCTAGTTTTGAACTGAGAAAGTGTGTCCAAGCCTCGGATATTACCAGAAAGGCTATTTCAGAGTTTAAGAGCCATAAATGAGAAGGCTCGAGAACCATCCATTCCATTTTTCCATACATCCATCCATCCATCACCCAAAATCATCCATTAATTTTTTTCCATCCATCCATCCATCCACCTATGCCACACAAACTATTTCCCACCCATCCATCTTGCACAAAACTATCCATTCCATTTTTTCCATCCATCCATCCATCCATCACACAAAATAATCCATTCCATTTTTCCATCCATTCCACAGAAAATTGTCCATTTCATTTTTTTCCATCCATCCATCCATCCATCCATCCATCCATCCATCCATCCATCCATCCATCCATCCATCCATCCATCCATCCATACATACATACATCCATACATCCACCTATCCCACACAAAATTAACTTTTTCCCACCCATCCATCCTGCACAAAATTATCCATTACATTTTTTCCATCCATCCATCCATCACACAAAATCATCCATTCCATTTTCCATCCTTTCCACAGAAAATCGTCCATTCCGTTTTTTTTCCATCCATCCATCCAATATTTTTAGCATTTTTAAAAACTGCTGTGGTATTACTTAGAAATGATTTATCCATGCACTGCTGTATTTTTTATTTACATGCAAAGCAATCCAATCCACATGCAAAAACATATTTTCATGATACAGAGAGCAAACTGTATTTTATTATCTGCCTCCATTTACAGTAGTAAACTTCCAGTGATCCAATCAATTCCTGAAGGTTGAAATCATGTCGCTTTCTAATTTTTTTTTCTCATTCCAGAAGCTGTTGCTCTCAGATATGTCACAATATGAAAGAAAAGGCTATCACAACTTTCTAGCACACTTTAAATGATTATTGTTTTGGTCTGTTATGTTTTCTCAATAAGCAGTGGTTCTGCCAAAGGTCCTGGTCAAGGCAGAGAATCTAACAGCTGCATTCTCAGTCTACTTGGGGAACGTGACAGGCCTGTTCTCATGGGTAGTGGCCATGCCTCAACAGCCACAGCAGGTCACAGGGTATCAGGTCACATGGGCAGAGGTCATCACAGAGAGCCGGAGGAATAATCTGCCCAACAGCCTCATATCCCAGTCTCAGATCCTGCCACCAGTGAGTCATGTTGGTTGCATTATAGGCACTATTAGCATTAAATTCTGGTCAACTAGCATACTGTATATTTTTGTTTTGGATTCTAGTGAGCATCTTCTAGTGAGAATTCATACTGTTCTAAATTCAAGATAAATCTAAATCTAAATTCAGTCCGTTCTAAATGCTGTTATTATTAAGTTTGCGTTCTACCCTTGTTTCCATATATTAACATATACTTAAATTACAGTCCACTACTTAAATTGATAAGTCATATATACTGTATTAATTGTGATGCCAATTCATAATTTTTCAATGATTTTCAAATCCTAATTCTAAATTTATTCTATGATGTACATGTTGTTTGGTACTGTATAGTATTGTGTTGAATTTTTTATTTTTTTTTGTGAACATATAAGAAAAGCTTTGCATACAGGTTGAAGTTGAAAATGAAATTGAAAATGAAAACTGAAATAAAAGTGTCAATAAAAGGAAAGCTTAAATTTACATTTTAATTGGAATTGTGTCACTATTGATGCGTGAACATTAATAACAAGTTTTTAATGTTCAAAAAACACAAAATTTGGTGTTTGCATTTTATTTTTCAGTTTGGCTTTTCATTTTAATATTGGCAGTCTTGATGTGGAAATGCAGTGAAAATGAAATGTTAAATCGGCAACTTCATTTTAATTATCGGTTTGACAGGGACGATGTGTTGTCACAGTGAACTAATTTAAAAATTTTTTTAAATAAATAATTTCATTCCATTTTCAATTTTGGCAGATATTTCGCGAACAGTGTTTTATAATGAAATTGTTAATCTGGTTTTCATTTTAATTTCCAATGTTTATTTGATATATTTCAAATTGGCAGGATTTACCTTCCATAGGTTTTCAACATTGGTAAAACATATATTAAAAAAATGTCTTGTATATAAATTTTTTGAGAACTCACCATATCAATTCCTTAATGATCATGTGGCACACAAGGCTGTAGTATTGATGCTGAAAATCCAGTTTTGATAGGTATTGATTATATTTATGTTTTAAAATGTAATAGTATTTCTCCAAAATACTGCATTGACAGAATAATTGTAGCCTTGATGAGGCCATTTTTGTGGTAACTAAATATTAACACACATACACGAAAACACACAATGTTTTTTTTTAAATCTTAATTCATATAATCATTTAGCTTAACTTAAAAGACTAAAATGTAAAGTTAATCAAAGCTTTGTGGACATAGAAACAAATAAAAATGATATAACACGCAACAAAATTAAATTAAAGAACTATTGCAAAGTTAAAGCTAAAACAGAAAATATAAACTTTTAAAACAAATTTGCACTATTAATAAAAAATAAAACAAATAATTGCATTTTTTAAAATAATTGTAATTATTTTTGAATCTCAAATGATACGAAAAAACCTCTGTTTCCTCACATCTAGGAGCGCAACATCCTGGTAGTTTCTGGCCTTCAGTTGGCATCACTCTACAGACTTGAGGTGCAGGTGATCACTGCAGCAGGACAAGGACCAGCAACATCCAGAACCTTTCAAACACCCACTCACAGCAAGCCTGTCCTGCATTACAGTGAGTTCTTTTAATCTACGCAGTGGTTGAAAGAGTACTGAATACTTAAGTAAAATACTAACATACTTAAGTAAAAGTACCATTACTTGCCTAAAAATGTAGTGTGAGTCGAGTTAAAGTACCTGTTGTAAATATTACTCAAAGTATGAGTAAAAAGTCGGCCTTATAAAAGTATTCAAGAGTAGTAAGTATTATGCTGTTAAAAGCTGATGCATTTACATGTAATTTGTGGATGTGTGTGTATGTAAACGTAATATTCTGTAGTGAACTTAGTTATTGCCCAGCAGGCACACAATGTCATAAAATGTTACTATTAGGTTAGATTTAGGTTGTGATGTCAGGTGACCAAAATTCAACATCTAAGGACAATGTTATTCGGACGTCCAATAACGACATAAAATGATGTTGATATTTGGTCAATTTTAGGTTATATCCAATTTTAGGATATTTGGTCAATGTCGAGCCAACATCTTAAACCAACATCACATTGACGTCAAATACTGACTTTTATTTATCAGCTATGGCATCCAAAATCCAACCTCTGATAGACGTCATAGTGGTAAGCTGTAATATCATTAGATGTTGATATTTGGTTGATTTTAGGTTGGACGTTGGACATTGACGTCAGCCTGACGTTGAGTTCTGATGTCAACCCAATTTTCATTTCCAAAAAAAAGGCAGCGTCCCCACGACGTTGTTGACGTCTTGTGCCTGCTGGGTGTTTAAGGCCATTTCGGTCATCATACAGTAAACATCTGTCATCTTATCATCAGTGACATGCATCTAAACAGTCTCTGGGTCAATGCGTGTAAAGATTTTGAACATCTTCTTGGACACTTTTAATGCTTCCAAACAGTTTGCTGCAATGTAAAACGCACATGTCTTGAAGTAGTTCATTATGATGCAATTTACCCTCTGTGTGCGATTTGATTGGACATGAATCACAGGACTGATTTTTAAAGTAGTGACTGCAGGTTGATGGAAAGTAGTGGAGAAAGTACCAATACAGCACTAAAAATGTACTCAAGGAAAATTAAAAGCACACATTTTTAAAACTACTTAGGAAATTACAAGTTTTGAGAAAAACTACTTAATTACAGTAGTTTGAGTATTTGTAATTAGTTACTTTACAGCACTGATTCTATGTTACCTCGTGTTCCAACTATACATGAGGTGAAAAAAGTGATCATTTCAATGTTAAAATGAGTATTTGTTTAACGATCTGACACTGGCGCACAAATTTTTTATTTTACAAACGGTTTCTATTTCTGTGACGTCGCTGCTGAACGACAGCATAAACTAAAATGACAATCATCACCTTTTTATATAGTGTTGAATGTTACTAATGTGTTTGAATGCCATTTTACAAGACATTTATTGTCATGCTGAAAGCAGAAGCAGATTGTTTACCTCTGATCCTGCAAATAAAATATCAAGCAAACATGTAATGTGAAAATAGAACTGTGACTCAGTGCAAACCAACAACATCACTTACTCAGCATGTACTATTAATAATGTTAAAGACCCTTTAGTTGAGAGTATTCTGCACATCTGAGTGTATGTTGCATCTAGTGAATACAGCTTAAATGATTGTTGTTTGAATCTTTTCAAAGCGCATGTTGTTAGGACATCACTCCTACATATTTTACAATTTAACACGGAACAACTTTTGAGGTAATCACTCAGAACTACAACCCAAGACATTAATTTTAATAATGGGGAGCTGAAAAGACATTTTTGTTCATCGGAAGGAAAAGGTCAGAGGGTTTATGAGAGGTCAAATGTCATGTTCAAACGGCCCCGTCTCTCGATGTGAAGGTCAAGCAATAAATCAAGTAATTAAGATGTATTGCTTTTCTTCTCCTGACTCTAGTGTATATTTAACTTTGCAGAACCCAGGATTAAGAAACACCATCTAAGGTCAGTGATTGAACGCCACTGAACCGCAATACATCATCCTGGATCAGAACTGACTCCTCAGGAACACGGAGAACCAGAAGAACCAAAGAACAGTTAATTATGAATCACAATGTCAACCTGAGCCAGTCAGCTGCCTCATAACTCAACTTGGGGACATGCTGTAATCTGAAGATCAAATTGTGATTGACGTTATGATATTTGAAGACCCAGTCATTTCCTGTTGGGAGGATTGACTTCCACAAACTAATTAGAATTGACTTTGTGAGACAGTCTTGTGAATCAAAAGCAAAAGCTGTAGGGTTAAAAACAAAAGATGCGCAAATATAGCCCAAACATGCCTAAAAGGCATGCTTTTAATGGCATCCTCACTAAAAAAAGAAAGGAAAAAAGGACTTTCTGGTTACCCACACCCTAAACGCTGCAAATGGAGCCTCTTTAATTCAATATTGCATGTTACGACTAATTTGGCTTGACTTGTAAATAAGCCTGACTCAGTACAACTGCTTGTGGTTTTGCATGTGTTTGTTAAGCATGGAATTTTGCTGTTTGTATCCCCATTGTGTCGATAGTAACAGAGGAGGAGTCAATGAGGAAAAAAGAATACAATTCCAGCTCTTTAAAAGGAAATGTCATTTAATTTTAGGAGGGTTTTGTGTGGTGCGTGCTCAATATGCTGTAGAGATATTTGTTTGCAGTCATGTAATTCCTGTATATACTGTATGTTTTTTATTTATTTCAGTATGCAATACAAATGTGTCATGTGAATTTGTAACTGTCTGTGTGTGTGTGTGTGTGTGTGTGTGTGTGAGTGCATGAATGTGTGTGTGTGGGTGGGTTCCCTAAGCATCATTCACAAACTGACAAACCCTTGCAAGGAGATTTTGTATAAATATATTTGTAAATTCCCATGGATAATGAATATTAATGTACATATTTTATATGAATAAAGCTGATAAACCTTGTTTTCCCTTTACCATACTGGTTTGTTTGTTTTGTAACAATGCTATCAAGGTGAATATGAAATATGAATGAACACTTATCACATGCATTTAAATTAGAAAGTATTTTTCTTGTATCAAAAAAACCCAAGAATGTCCATTTATCCCATATGACCACTCAAATATCTGCTTATTGACAGAACGCTTAAGGATGTGGCTTTCAAATGCTCCAGTGTCCATGTTTGCACTTGGTGAAGAGTGATGAAGTGATGACCTTCAGAGCCAATCACAGTCATATCTATTGAACATGTTTTTAAAAACAGCGATCTGATCTTAGAAGGAATTTTTTAGACATTTTTAAAATTTCAGTATTGATTGGTTGAGGTCAATATTTTGACATCCTAGTTTTGATGTGCAGTTGCCTGAATTACATGGATTCTAACTTGTAAAAAGTGTTCCCAGAGATGGGTTGCGGCTGGAAGGGCATCCGCTGCGTAAAAACGTGCTGGATAAGTTGGCGGTTCATTCCGCTGTGACGACCCCGGATTAATAAAGGGACTAAGCTGACAAGAAAATGAATGAACGAATGAATGAATGAACTTGTAAAAAGTGTTTACATCCTTGTAAACATGTGAACTGAGAATTTTCTGAGAGCCACAATTGTGCCTGAGACCACTGTTCCACCTTACCAGTGTATTCACAGTTAGGCATTATGTTTTGTTGTCCATATACCATATATCAATATAGCATAAATATATGTTTTTCAAGTTATAGATATTGACGGAGTAATTATGACATGGCATAAACAGAGTAACAGACAACAGTGTTTTCAAAATGATCCCCAGTCATAAATATTTGCAAAAAAAAAAAAAAAAAAAAAAAAACTATTATGGGTGCTAGGCCAGTGTTTGTAAAAATAAGTAAATAAAAATACCTCACAATTGCACACATAAGCACTCTTCTACACGAACTCTTAAGTCATTGTTTTGGTGGTCATGTATGCTACTCACACATGCCTATAACTACAACTATAACTGTATTTTTTTGTACATTGCGCAGATATTTATGGTACCATTTTCTTCTGCCAAACACAAAAGTAAGCAAACATTTGATGTTAGTCAATAAATACTTGCACATTAGTGAAACTAATGTAGTTTATAGAAATATTAATGGAAGTACAGTATATGCACCTTTTTTCGTCCACGGTTCTTCAGCCTCTGGCACCTAGACAGCAGCTCTGCACAGGCCAAAAAAGAAATAGTTGTGCCCAACTGCCCAACTTGATGGATTTGCTCTTCAGTGTTTGGACTTTCAGCAGTGAAAATTAAACCACACTAAACTAAACTAAACTGAAGACAGGACTGACACAGTTTCAATTTACTAGAACTTCTATGTTAAGCTGCTTTGACACAATATACATTGTAAAAGCACTATAGAAATAAAAATTTCCCTGTTTGCATCACAGGGAATGATTTTAATTTTAGAAATGCTATTTGAAATGACAAAATTACTTCAGAGTAAGGTCTACTCATTCATTCATTTTCTTGTCAACTTAGTCCCTTTATTAATCTGGGGTCGCCACAGCGGAATGAACTGCCAACCTATTCAGCACATGTTTTACACAGTGGATGCCCTTCCAGCCGCTACCCATCTCTGGGAAACATCCATACACACTCACTCACCCTTATACACTATGGACAATTTAGCCTACCCAATTCACCCGTACTGCATGTCTTTGGGGGAAACTGGAGCACCCAGAGGAAACCCACGCAAACGCAGGGAGAACATGCAAACTCCACACAGAAACGCCAACTGACCCAGCCGAGGCTCGAACCGGCAACCTTCTTGCTGTGAGGCGACAGCACTACCTACTGCGCCACTGTGTCTCCAGTAAAGTCTACTGCTGTGTTCCAAAACATTGTTGTACGTTCTACTTGGAAATAACATATAGACTGGTAGAAGTTGGACATCTGACCTATGAAATCGATGAACTCCAACTTTAGTTAGCTGTGTAATTTGACCACCTTAACAATGGCTATTTCTGCTTCATCGAGACTAGCACATACAGATTATCAACATATAAATAAACCTCCAAGTATGTTTACAGCACAAAATGAGTGGGAACCCCAATAATGTTTATTTCTGAGATAAAATTATCTTTACAGTGCAATATAATATGGACTCACCGGTACATACACTTTATTTGCTATACAATTGAGCATTAGTACCATTTGAGCATCGTGTTAACACTACAGCCTACACTCCATCCCATTATGACCACAGTGTACTGATCTTCTGATGGCTACTTCCAGCAGCCATGTCATAAAGTGTGAATCATCTCAGACTGGTTTCTCAAACATGACAATGAGTTCACTGTACTCAAATGGCCTCCACAGTCACCAGAACTCAATTCAATAGAGCATCTTTGGGATGTGGTGGAACGGGAGATTCGCATCATGGACATGCAGCCGACAAATCTGCAGCAACTGCGTGATACTATCATGTCAATATGGACAAATATCTTTGAAGAATATTTCCAGTACCTGAATCTTTGCCACGAAGGATTAACCTCCTAGGGCTTGAGTGTCCACATACATGGACAGCACATTTTAGCTCTTAAGTGGCTATTTAAAATACATTGAATGTTTTATATTTTGTTACAGACACTATTTGTATACACTATTTTTAACTGTCCAAAACGGGAAAAAAAAATTGTTTTTACTCTCTGATAGTCAAAGCAAGTTAAAAAAAATTAATAAATAAATCTATGTTATAGATGCATTAAAAAACATTCAGGAAAAAAAAGTGTTTTATGCAAATTCGGACCACAAGTCCACATAAATGGACATATTTTTTTCTCTAAAAGTACATCACATTAAAAGATAATACTTTTTATTTTTTATTTAAGATTTTTATTCTAATTAGGTTCCAAAAAGCCCAAATAGCAAAGAGAAATAAAAAATGCATTGAACTTAAGAGGTTATGGCAGTTCTAAAGGCAAAAGGGGGTCTAAAAGAGGTTAAGTAGTAGGTGTTCTTAATAAAGTGGCCGATGAGTGTATAATATTCTTTTTGTTTTTCATCAGCTGTATTCAAATGACAGCAAGCATTTTGTTTTCTTTTTGTTTTAGTCATATTTGGCACAAAAAAATGAGCCACAAAAAATGTGACTGTGATGCACAATTGACTGGAACGCATTTAGGTCGGAAGTGAGATGAAATTCCCAACTCCAAGTTCTGTCTGGAACGCAGCATAACTCAGTACAATGGTTTAAGTGTATGCTGAGTGTGCAATGCAACCTAAGGCACAGAATTTAAATCATTAAAAGATCGTATTCAGAAAGCCAGCTCATTTAGACTTTGTGTTATTTTCTCAACCCACTGAAACCTTGGATCTGTTAAGTTGTCATTCTTTATATTTATCCACATAATTCATTTACATAATAATTTTACATGGAAACATGTTTACTCTTTCTTTAAAATCACCTTTTACAGTGTTTATGTCTTTACTATAGATTATGGCTGTTTTTTTTTATTTACAAAGACACCATAAATTGGCCTTAAAATCATTAAATCCTTAAAAAACTAAACCTAATACTTTATTTTTCAAACTACAATTATTATTTAACCAGTAAACAATGACTAAATGAACAAACACTTAAATAATTGTGTTTATTTCTTAGTTTGATGCTAATGTACACACTAATTTGAAACTATAAAACCTCTGGATTGATAGTAATGAGACGTTCTGTTGATGCAGTTACTGTAGAATGTGTTCCGCTGCTATTTCTGTTGTGGTTCAGTGTGCGTGCGTGTGCGTGTGTGCAAACAAAGCATTTATAAAGCTCTATTCTCAAGGGATCAAGTGTGTGGTAAATCAAACATACACATATGCATTGGCAACCCTTGTAGCTCCATAGTCGCTTTCATTAGAATTCAACTCCACATCTGGCCCTCATGTCATAGCAGAGCAGTGTGTGTGTGTGTGAGTGGGTCTGTTTGTTATATGGAATATTGATGTTCCCTGTTGTCATTACTTCTTTGGATAATGTCAAAGCAAAGACAGGAGACAAGGTAGAAGGAGTTTACAGTTTTCATAGTATGAATCCTCAGTGAGTGTATGTGATATATCGAACATTCTCTGTCATATACTGATAATGACACACTATTCATCAACAGATTAAGAAATATTGTGTAATTAGACTAAAATCAAAAAGTCATTTCCACTGCCAATTAAAACAGGTTCAAACCAATCAATGGTAGTTTGAATTTAAAGGGCACCTATTATGCAAAAATCACTTTTTAAGGGATTTAAACAATTGTGAGGCAACAGTGTGTGAATATAGCCAGCATCTAATGGTAAAAATGAATGATTTTAATTTATGGTAACACTTTATTTTGATGGTCTATTTTAGTATTTTTAAACTGTCTGCTTAATATCTGTTGATACTGCTGCTAAACAGACATTTAACTGACTATAAGAAACTTTGTAAGTACATGTCAACTTACACTAACCCTAACCCCAACCCTAACAGTCTACTTATAATCTAATGAGAATTAGTTGGCATGTAGATGCAATGTAACTTAAACTCAATAAACGGACCATCAAAATAAATTGACTTTATTATTTTTTTTATAATCATCCTTAAAAACTGTCTGCTGACACACTTTATTGACATTCTCCCTTTCTTTATTGACATTCTCCCCTTGCGTTTCATTAGAGCGGGAAAGTCCCAGCCATTAGTGATGATATCTTCCTCATTAACATAGACAGCCCTGAGTGAGAAGCAGCCCTCCATGATTGTAGTTTTTACACCATATCTGTTTAACATTATGTGAACAACTAAGATGCAATATAAATATGGAGCACTGTAGATCCAAGCCACTTCTTTTGACATTTTCAATTTTTCACACAGATAACGTTAGTCCTGTTTTGAATCTTCTGCTATGGTGATGTCTAGACATCAGTACCTTCACCCTATTTTGAAAAGAGGGCTCGGAGAAGACTTTCATTTGAGTTTAAAGTGACAACAGGCATCAAAATTGATCAATTTGTATCAAAGCCTAAACGGGGCAGTTTCAAAGAGTTGTAAATGAGACGTATTTTACATCTTGCAAAAGGGGGCATAATAGGTCCTTTTTAAACAACGTATACAGTAGTTGGTGTTGCATTCTTTAATTAATTGTATTTGAAGTTGAGTGAATGATTAATTTATCCACTCTTCAAGGCTTTGTTACAAATGGTACAGGTACTTAGGAGCAGTAATATCCATTGCCTTTAGTTTAAAGAGTCATCACAAACCAAGAAGCTCAAAACAAATTCAAAGGGGCCTTCAGAATTTAAGAGCCCATATTATGCATTATAAAAGGTCATATTTTGGTTTTGGGGGTCTCCAATAACAGGCTGATATGCATGGAAGGTTAAAAAAAACACTTTTATTGACTGTTTACATGGACACCAGTAATCAAATTATTTGCCTTAATCGGAATAAGACAATAATATGATTAAGGTGTTTACATGAGTTTCTTTTTGAATGTTCCTTTCATGATCCTGTTTTACATGTTATAGCACATAATTCAATTAACTTCATTGTGTCTCCACGCTATCCACATTTCCTCCTCATGTAATATCAGGAGTTTCATTTAAAATTTGTCGATTTGTCATTTTCATTTAGGAACATTTCATGCATGCCCCCCAGGAGAAACGAGAGATAGGATGCAAGTATGAGTTGTTGTGTTGTTTTAATGGAAGTGTTGTTTTAGTGGAATTTGATATCGCACATCGTATGGGGAAAAAAAACCCTCCGCATTTCACGATGCAGGTGTCTGTGGTCCTTCACTGACTCACTAGGTGCAGAGAATCGTGTCAAACAGCCATGTAGTGCACTTCAATAATACGACTAAAGTCTGCATACTCCATGTCTTAGTTCAATTTCTGTTTAATTCGATTACGACCTTAATAGGATTAAATAAATCAAAAATCACTGTTTATATGGTGGACTCTTGATCAGAGTATTGTCTTAATCATATTAAAACTGGGTTATTGGTGTCCATGTAAACAGCTATTTTTGACGACGCTATGCTGTGCTGATTGGTCCAATGTCCCAGTTTGTTTTGATTTTGTTGACTGATTTCAGTACGAGATGGAGAGAAATGCCCACCATGATTATAAAGAAGCCATAGTACAGAGTATATGGGTGAGGCCAAAGCAAGAGTGCATTAAATCAATGCAGCTCTAACCACAACCCCAAGTAATAACAACGACACACATTCAGTATTAATCCACACAGTAGCAAAAGTTAAACTATTTTGAAAATTGACCGTGCCATGCGTGTGTAATAACAGCTGATGGTGTGACCATACACTCAGACATGCATTTAAATCAAAAAGGAAGAAGCAAGCATCACATTTTAAATGTGGTTTTGGACATATAAAGATTTAGTGTGAGAGATACATTACAAGCACTTATAGTAGATTACAAGGTGCACAAAGTGATAACAAGTTACAATTAGATACATAATTTGCAAACTACAGAAAATGAGGCAACCATTTTAACAACAGGTTATGTAGGAACGAAAAACATTTGCATGATCTGGAGGGAGAAGAAACTGGTCCATAAAAATTGTGTAACGGTTATTGACAATGTCCCATACATTAGTAGTCTTTGCTGATTCTTCTTTTAATAGCAATTGGCTGGCGAATCCCGCATTGTAGGGTAGGTTATTGTATTATTCATCAAAAAAAAAAAAAATTGACAGAAACAAATACAGCAACTGGTATACTGTGGTTTTGTTGTGAAAATTAACTTTAAACATAAGCTACGCAAAGAATCGTGGCAGCAAAAATAGTCCATTACTTGTACCCTTCAAAAATACATAAAATGACCTTCCACACAGTTCACAGCTCTAAGTGGATGAAAATATCCAGCTGAGGTTTAAATCTGAACGTTCACTGTGTTTAAAACTATTCTTGATTGCCATCATTTCAGGTAACAATATGGCATTCTAAACTGCAATGTTGACTGCAAATCTGTAAGTTCAAACAGGCACCAACTTTATTGTATATTCTTTCTCCAAGCCACACATATTAAAAAGCATCCTATGCCCACCATTCATACCCGCATTAATTAAATCTAAGGTAACATAAATGAAATCCAAACCCTACTGCCACTGCTTCTACCAAAACAAATAACTTCATATAACCCAAACAAGCACATTATTTTACACAGAACACATTTTAAAATGTTTGTAAAGAATAAATGAATGAAGAATGATGCATGGGGAAATGCCTGATTTGCAAAAAACTAACTAAATTGCTTCTTTAGCTGCGTATCTGGCCCACATTTTTTATTTTAATCGAGCATGGGCATCTGTTTACCAGTTATGTACACTGTTGTTTATAATTGAGTCGAAAAGCAAGCAAATGGAAACGATGTGGATGGCAAATACGATTCTGGTTCTCAATATACCTGGTGCCTAATTTGGTCCCTTTTGCTCCTTTCAATTCACTTATTTATTATTATAATTCACATGCCTGCACCTATACATATTCAATTTTTAATATTAAATAGACTAATAATCCAGTAGGTGGATTATTAATTATTAATAAATTTGAGGCAGTGCTAGCTGCCCTTCACCACTCAGTATTTCACAGCTATATTACGTTATCAGTTTAATTAATAACTTTTGATTTACTACATACAGTATTTGCTTTTGTGTGTGTGTGTGTGTGTGTGTGTGTGTGTGTGTGTGTGTGTGTGTGTGTGTGTGTGTGTGTTTAGATTAGAGCCTGTGAGAGTTCCATTAAGAAACAAATGTTTACAACATCTTAGAATAAAAGATCCATCAATGAAACATGACAGCACTGCGTTCATTGAATTGGATGTTCAGTTACATGTTATTAACAAAACTGTTATATCAAAGTAAATGCTGAATTTGATCATGCAAATCGATTTAATTTACTGATGTTTATTCACAGTAATGAATCAATATTTATTACTCTCTAGCGTCAGGCCTGCATTGAATGTTCTTTTAGTTAATTAACTGACAATACCACCCTCTTCCCGAATACCATTTCAAGGGTGCAAAAATGTTGTTTGTATTATTCCCATTGAACGCTTTTGATCAAATACAGTTTGAGAACAGCAAAGTACAGTGGGTAAAAGAGAGCTCAAATGTGCTTCAAGTTAAGAAAACACATGCAAATAGAAAAACACTAAGACATTGAAAATATGCGTTCATCTATTTAATAACACTTATGCACACTCAAATTCTCCTAACACATGCAAATAGCACAGATCACAATATAAATGTGCCATAAGACTACAAAAATTTGACAAACCTAGCTGCTCCCTGATTTCTCAATCATTGGTGTTGTCAAACACGTACCATGTGTTTGTGTTGCAAGAATTTGTGTGTGTGTTGTCAAATCAAATCAAATGACTTTTATTGTCACATTATCAGCAGAACGTGTACAATGATGAGTGAAAGCTTAGGTGCTGGCTCCAGACAGTGCAATATACAGACAGTGCAAAATACAGCAACATACTCCCAAAAAACAAAACAGTATACACTTACTGTAGCAACGTTGATATAAATACATAGAAGACAATAAATATGTGTAGACATAGTCTGACTGTTGGTGGAGAATTATTATAGGCAATAATGTGTTAAGCAAGGATTGGTTAAAGTGCAGTGTACTACATCTTAATGGTATGCAGTGAGGGGTATAAAAAGAGTTTGTGTGAGGAAGTGTTCATCAGCCTGATAGTCTGTGGGAAGAAGCTTCCCTTCAGTTGGCTGGTGCATGACCGGATGTTGCGGAACCGTCTACCCAGTAGCAGAGAGAAAATTCCATGGCTTGGGTGGTTGGATTTGCTGATGATTCTCTTGGCTTTCCTCATGCACCACCTGGTGTAGACGTCCTGGAGCGAGGCTCACCTCCTACCACACGAACAGCAGTTCGCGCAATCCTTTGTAGACCTTTGCGATTGCTGCTGGTGCTGTTTTCATAGCAGGTGGTGATGCAGCCAGTCAGGATGCTCTCTACAGTGCAGGTGTAGAATGAGCGGAGGATGTGGGGGCTCATTTCAAACCTCCTGAGACGCCTGTGGAAGAAGAAGCATTATTGTGCCTTCCTTAGCACTGTGTCTATGTGAGCAATCCATGTCAGATCCTCAGTGATTCGGACTCCAAAAAACTTGAAAGTGCTGACCCTCTCAACTGGTGTCCCGCTGATGGTGATGGGAGTGTGTTCTCTTTTCTCTCTCATGAAATCCACCTTCAGCTCTGTGGTTTTGCTGATGTTGAGTGAGAGATGGTTTTCCTGACACCATTGCATCAGAGTGTGCACCTCCTCTCTGTAGGCCATCTCCAGTGGTGTGAAGAGTACTGAAAAATCATACTCAAGTAAAAGTACAATTACTTGCCTAAAAATGTAGTGCGAGTAAAGTAAAAAATATCTGTTGTAAATATTACTCAAAGTATGAGTAAAAAGTAGCCCTTATAAAAGTAATCAAGAGTAGTGAGTATTTTGTGTATGTGTAAACGTAAAATACTGTAGTGCATTTCGTTATTGCCCAGCAGGCACACAACATCATAAGATGTTACTATTAGGTTAGATTAAGGTTGTGATGTCAGGTGACCAAAATTCAAGTATATCCAGCATCTAAGGACAACGTTATTTTGACATCCAATAACAATGTCAAATGACAATAATTTTGGGTTAATTTTAGGTTGTTTTGGAAAATAACCAAAATCCAACATCGAGCCTCCATCTTAAACCAACATCATATTGACGTCAAATACTGACATTTATTCAGAGATGTATAAAGTACTAGAGACCCAAGTAAAAGTACAAGTACTCTATCAAAAAGTGACTTGAGTAGAAGTAAAAGTGCTCTTTAAGCACCATACTTAAGTGGAAGTACTAAAGTATTCAACATTTTTTGTATTTAAGTATTGCAAGTAGTTATTTCAAAATTTACTACTCAAGTACTGAAAGTAAAAGTACAAGTATTGTGTAATGTAGTTATTAAAGAATGCAGTCAAAAGACATCATATTGTTTTGTTTATTTTAAATCTCTTTTTTGGGGGCACGTCATTAAGCAGAATGAAAAGAAACATGACTTACAATACTGTTTTTCTCTCACGCTTGAACCACAGATCTGACAGATTATAACAGCTTTAACACACACCTTTCAAAGTTGTGTGTCACAAAAACAGTCCATAATCCACTCAAAATGCTATTGAAACCCATTTTCGGAGCACAATTTACTGGTTGTAAACGCTGTAAACAAACGTTCTAATTCACTTGATTTTGATTTTATTGTAAAAAAAAGAAAACGTGTATATTACTGTGTTAAATGAAAATCTGAAATATTTTATGGCTTATGGCTATGATTTAGTATTCAAAAATGTTTCATTTTGATTATGTTTTAATTAAATTGGTCTTAAACTTCATATTTTTCATATTTTTATAGTATCTTTATTCATTCTGGTACTTTTACCATAAACCAACATCTCAACCATTTGGTAGAGGCTGATATTTTAGAAATTATGGGATGTGTTGGGGGAAAATGTATTGATTGTGTTAACTAGCGACATTAGGAGTTAAGAAATGCAATAAATAAAAAAAAAATCTATTGTTTTTTTTCTTGGTGTGACAGTTAAATGGTTACTTGTAATAAAATTGTGTCCTTTAATACAGCAGTAATATATATGAACTGTACCCTTAATTTGACCCGCTCAAAGAAAACACTCTTTCTGAATGTATCAAACAAAACTCATGCACAGAAGACAGCATGAGCATTTATAGCAAATAAACTAATGTAAATATTCTCTCGTGTGCTGTGCCGCCTTCACTCGCCCTCGCGCCTCCGTCCTTCGCCATAGTATTGCGACACCGCACATAGGAGATAAATGACGTCAGTACGTAATAACCCGTTATGATCTATTACTGAACCGATATCGACCATTTTTACACCTCTAGTAACGAGTAACGATGCAGCTCATAAAAAATCTATCGGAGTAAAAGTATTAAACTCATCGAAAATATGTACTTAAGTAAAAGTGGAAGTAGGAGAAAAAAACAATACTCCAGTAAAGTACAGATACTGCCTTTTAGTACTTAAGTACAGTAGTGAAGTAGTGAAGTAGTTCTACTTCGTTACTATACATCTCTGCATTTATTCATCAGGTATGGCAACCAAAATCCAACGTCTGATAGATTTCATAGTGGTAACGTCTACACAACGTCAAGCTGTAACATCATTAGACGTTGATATTTAGTTGATTTTAGGTTGGACGTTATTGACATAGGCCTGACATTGGGTTCTGACGTCAACCTGATTTTCATTTCCAATTAAAAATGCATTTTCCCCACAACGTTAGGGACAAGGTCAATCTGACGTCATGTTGCATTTGCCTGCTAGGTGTAAACAGTAAACATCCATCATCTTCTCTTGAGTTGCATGCATCTAATCTTTGGGTCATTGTATATAAAAATGTTGGACATCATCTTGGACACTTTCAATGCTTCCAAAAAATTTGCTGCAATTATTTGCTGCGATTTACATTCTATGTGTGTTTTGATTGGACAGGAATCACAGGACTGATTTTTCTAATCCCCATAGACAAGAAAAAATAAAGTAGTGACTGCAGGTTGAAGGACAGGAGTGGAGTAAAAGTACTGATACTGCACTAAAAATATACTCAAGGGAAAGTAAAAGTACACATTTTTAAAACTACTTAGTAAATTACAACTTCTGAGAAAAACTAATCGATTACAATCGTTTGAGTATTTGTAGTTTGTTTCTTTACACCACTGGCCATCTCATCTTTATCTGTCATTAGGCCCACCATGGTTGTGTCATTAACAAATTTAACAATGACTTTGGAGCTGTGTCTGGATGTACTCTCTCAGCCACCATAGAAAAGGGTCAGAAGTGGTTAAGATAAGATCAAATGTATTTAGTTTACTGTATTAGTGTCATCTAGATGAAAACACATTTTAATAGCAGATGTAAAATGGAACTAAATATATTTGGACTATATCAGTTGTGACGTATCGGTGACGTATGGAATATTGTTTTCCGGTCAAAGCCACTACTCACTTGAGTTGAGAAGATATTCGTTTATGGCCACTTTTTAGTCATATCACAAATTAAAGTAAATTTTATATAAAATCATTGTGTACACATCAGTCTCTGGACCTTCTGAATTATACAATACCAAAATTGTAACAATTTATAAAAAAATATCATTTTCTGGCCATCAGATATTAGGCATGAATATACAGTTAAAGTCAGAACTATTAGACCCCCTTTGAATTTTTTTTTTTCTTTTTTAAATATTTCCTAAATGATGTCCAGAGCAAGGAAGTTTTCACAGTATGTCTGATAATATTTTTTCTTCTGGAAAAAAGTCTTATTTGTTTTATTTTGGCTAGAATAAAAGCAGTTTTTGATTTTTTAAAAACCATTTTAAGGTCAAAATTATTATTAATAAATATTATTATTAAAGAAACTGACAATTTTCATTTTGATATTAGCAACCTAACACACACCAAAAATGTTGAGGCGTCGTATAGCTACACACTCATATTACCGTCATCTTCACTGTATGCATATTTATAACAAAACGGAGCCTATAACATTACTGCCTTCTTTCATTTTCATTGAAAGTACGAAACATACCCTCTCTTTTGCTGAATATCAGTTTTAATAATCAATAATGGCCATTATAAAAGTATAATGTACAATACATTTACACATAATAAGAAATAAATGCAAGTAATCAGTCAAATATGCAGAATCTGTGTACGTGGTTACATAAATTAATATATTAACTTATCTTTGCGCTCAACCAAAACGCGTTACCTGAGAACAATAATAGTTTCAAAAGACCAAAGTCAGGGAATATGTTGTTAGATATAGACAACAAGAAATAAATATCACGTTTAACAAATATAATGAGATTAGATACATCGGTGGATCCTTGATGAACAGTCCATGCAGTGCATGCCAGAGTGTGCGTGTGGTCACGTGATGTGCGTTTTCAGCGGTATAGCATGGACGGAGGGTTGTTCAGAAACGCTAGGTGAAATGCCAGTGTGGACGCGGATCATTTTCATTCTAAAACGCTGTTTTAAAACTAAAACGTATTCATGTAAATGGGGCAATCAAATGTAAGAACCAGACCAAACTTTTCTTCTAGTAGGTAAGAAGTAATGTGTTTGGATTGTCACCAGCATGAGATGCCCCTAACAAAGTTACCCACGTATAACCAACAAACCACCATAACTCACCCTTGACCAGCATGGAAATTCACATTGCTCTAAGCTGCTTTTTTCAGCAGGGTTCTACTGTCAGGCTACATCATATGATGGATATTACATGTGGCTTGTTTGCATTGTAGGGTATGACTTCCATATGTCGTACCTCACATGTCATATGCATGCGTGTGTGCCTGGTCTAAAATGTTTCGCTGACATTTTTATGGCTAGATTTTAAATGGGTCTTTATAAGTAAATTAGACGTGTATCTTATCCCTCCGAACTCCCCAAAGGCGTATCTGAAAAGTTGTTGTTTTGTCACGCCGTCTGATAATGAGGCACATCAGAATCAGCCTCTTCGTTTAAACTAATCATTTTCATGTCAATGACGCCTCAGTGGATTCACTTAAGTTGAAATTATTGCTATAGTTGTTTGAATCCAGGCCCAATGTTAGTATGACTGATATAAAGGCTGTCTGGATGAATCGATGGAGCTCTACATGTTGCATCTGTGAGAACATTAGAGAACATAATGGCCTGGCTGGAAGTGTCTTCTTGCTTCCCTGCTGAAGTGTTGAACTGCGCCTCAGGATTTATGAGTGCTTCTGGACTCTGGTGACCCAGAGACAGGGATTTAGAAGAAACAGAAAGGAGGAATGGTGGGGGCTGGAGAGTTTGGGAAGACTTCGCTTGCAACACATTTATGATGCTCCAGAGAGTGGCCGGTGAATGGTACAGAAAGAGTGTGAGAGAAAGGGAGACTAAAAGGGAAGCAGTATCAGGAAGGAGGAAACCTAGAGGGGGGGAGAAGCAAAGGAACCATAGGGGAGAAGAGGCAAAAGAGGGACAGCGAGTGAAGGAGAGAATAGATGACTTCGGGGACTGAAAGTGTGAGCAGATGAAATATGTATCAAAATACTTCACACTTTTTAAGCCAGAGGGAGATTTGATATTTCCTCCTCCCACTTTCCCATGAGCCTCCCAGACGACTTGCCTCACAACTGGTCAGTCCCCTAAGAAACATTTTAAAAAATGATTACACTCTGGCCTGTGCTCTCACTTACACCACTGCAGCTTCAGTTCCTGTAAAATCTGACAAGTGGTGCGCTCTAGTCTCTGATAAAGTACACATTTTTAATGAAGACATTAAATTAATCTGTCTAATATTGCGCAGGGCCAGACAGAATCTGCAGACTTTTAAAATTTATTAATTTGTTTATTTTTGCTATGTCTGAGTGCACACTTTATCTGGCATTATACAAGTTGAACTATTCTTACCTAGTTACATTCATTCATTTTCCTTTAGCCTGGTGCCTTTACTAATGTAGGGTCGCCACATCGAAATGAACTGCCAACTTATTTTATGCTGGATTTTATGCACAGTGGATGCCTTTCCAGCAGCAAACCAGTTCTGGGAAACATCCATACACACTCATTCACACACATACACTACGGCCAATTTAGTTTATTCAATTCACCTATAGCGCATGTCTTTGGACTGCAGGGGAAACCGGAGCACCTAGAGGAAATCTATGTGAACATTGGGAGAACATGCAAACCCCACACAGAAATGCCAACCCGTCCAGCCGGGACTCGAACCAGCGACCTTCTTGCTGTCAGGTGACAGTGCTACCCACTGAGCCACCATGTCACCCCTTCCTACAGGTAGTTACAAAAATAACAACTTATCTAATGCTTTTTACATTTTTCCCCCTGGTTTAATCCAAATATTTAATGTTGTAAGATATTTACTTACACTGAACAGTCATTGATGAGTCTAGCTTGTGTTGAACTTCCAGCGATTTCCAAAATAACTGAATCTACCAAATTTTCAAGATTTTGATCAGATTTATTAAATGATCAGTCATGCATTTTGTTTCTGTTGAACTATACTATCAGCAAATTTCAAATAATTTAGTCTACCAATTTGAAAGAATTTATTATAATTTATCCAACCCAGGCTCATTCTAAAAATGTATCTCTTTATACATTTCTGAAGACCACCAAATACGTCCCAAGAGGCACATTTTCTTGCAGTTTTTGTTTTCACTAATCCACAAGAGGCAGCTGTGCCCATTTTTTGAGATCTCAAATTTCTTTCGTGCCTGCTGTTTTTCTTCGTAAATCCACCAGAGGCTGACTGTTTGACTGACTGAATGACTGACCGATTGACTGACCCACCCTCCCCCTTTCCTAAACCCAACCAATAGTATTTTAAAAAGCACAGATTGACCCGCCCACCCACTTCCCTTAACTCAACGGACAAATTTAATAAACAATTCAGAAAAACAAAAGCCCTCGTCTGATTTTTGCCACATTTTACCACATTCTCACCCTGTTATTTACTTCTTTATTTTATTTTTGAATTCTGTTTTTGTCTTACCTGATTTCTGGAACCGTCCTCGAACCCCGTCATCATGATCAACTCCTCTCTGCACCACTGACCAAGTCCACCGACGTACACGGTGGGCTTAGTTAACTGGACAAACTGGTAACAGCCAGAAAGCCATCCATACCGAGGTAAATGCTCATCTGGTAAGCACGAAAAGGAAAGGCATCATACCGCCCCATAGCTTTCATTAAAAAAATTAAATTCAGTCATACATACTTCTGGCTACATAATTTATGATCTCCAGAAATTTATATAGGGCTACGTTTTCAGAATGATTCTATGTTAGATTATTAAATTATCAAAATATCAGAAATAGCAAGACTTACATAAGATTTACATAATTCTTTTGATTTAGTGGTTTCCCAGAAAGACTTTTGTAGATATCCTTGCATTCTCGGAGACTGTTTTTATCCAAGGTTGACTGACTTATTTGGTGTTTTATTTAATCCAATCTCTTTATATCAATTTAAAAATCCCTCTTGATGTGTTTCATAACCAGTTTGTGCGAAATCTGTACTCAAGTCAATCCCCAAATTGCTCGGTGCAGAGGAAGAGCTTTTATATAGCTTTTTTTGTTTGAAAACAGCTGATTTGATTATTCATTATTTACTATATTTTATGCTTTAAATCTCTGGGACCCACAAAAAGAAGAAGAAAAAGAAGAAGAAGAAATGAACGACAGCTATTTCTCAGAGCAAAAGCTATTTTGCACACTGAACTGAAATTAAGGTTTATGGATTAATGGAGTGATTTCCCTCAAGGGTATTGAAAATGTGCCGTTCTTCAGCGTTTAAACCCCGAACATGTGAAAATGTTGCTGCACATCACCACAGATGAAACGGAATTGCATTCAGGTTTGAACGTTTGATGTTTTGTTTATTTGATTTCATTTTGGCTGCATTTCAAAATGCAATTTTTTTAAAAAGATACAAAGTGTTCTTCCAAATGTCACAATGTAGTCTTTGCTGCCTCGGAAGATTACAGGCCTGCAGGTGAGTGCTGTCAGAAGAAATCATTATTAAAATATAGGCTTCAAAGAATAATACTCCCTTGTATTCTCTGTATTTGAAATGAAAATGAGCCTTCTGCTTTCAGTATGCTTTTTTTGTAATGACAGGAACTTTAAATAGGACCTTTAAATAAGATTTCATACAAATTGCTTGAACGATAATGAATTCAAAGTAATGCGATTGTCCAGTCTAATCTAATAGGATGTGCTCTGGATTGTAAAATGGGTCTCGCTGTACTCTAGGGAGAGACCTTTTGGCTATTACTGCACAATGTTGTTGTTATCCTGCAGTTGGGAGCATTAAGCAATGGGACACAGACAAATGAGAAGACATCTTAGGAAGTGTGCGTATCCCCTACATGGATTTACTGTATTGTGTGCATATGTTTGCTATGGCAAGCCTCCATTTAGATGTGTGTGCTCACAAGTGCATGTGTTTTGCGTCCACAAGAATAGCGAGCAGATGTGCAGTTATTACTCTGAGTTTTATGGCACATGGCTGATGCAGTTTTCTCCCATCAGCACCCAGTACTGGGAGCCATTACTTTAGCACTGTACATCTGATACGATCCCATATCAGTCACAGAGGATTTTATTATGAAGAAATGTTCGCTCCATTAAATCAGATCCTACAAAGAAAAAAATAAAGGAGGGGGGGGGGGGGGGATGTGGCGACATTACAGGCGATGTTTAAGGGAAGCCTCCTGAGATAAAGAGATTAAAGTCCCATATGGACATCTGGAGGCCTTGATTTCTTCTTTTCCATGCGGATTAGTGTTTTGAAACTTTGTTTTTGTGGAGCACAACACTGCATTGCGGCTGCTTTTGTTTGTTAGGTTCCTTTGAGGCTATTTCCCCCCCCCCCCCCCCCCACCCACCCATCCAAATCCTGTTTAATATGGATTATGCATGTCGTCTGCACTGGGATTACTGGGGATGAGTTCCATAACAAAACAGAAACAAAACAGGATATTTTTGTCCCCTGCATTTCAGGCGCCGCATGAAGTCTGTCAGTTGAATAGCTGATTTGTGATATTAAAAATGTGTCTGACTGGACTAGTGCTAGTAGATCTGACAGCAAAACAGAGCGCTGTATAATTTTTTTAACAATGCACTTTCTACCCTTTTGAGGGCCTGCGGCAGAAATTCAGCTGACTGGGTGATTTTGTTCACTCATTTAAGAGATCTACTATGACAAAGTACCAGATTACCACTTGTGTTTTTCTACATCTCTTAGAGGATTATCTCATCACAGCAAATTAACTGGAATGTTTTCATTCAGGTTTTGAATTATTTATGTTCCCAAGACAGTTTCCATAGCAACATCTTGTTGTATTACACCAGTGAAACATTAATCACCAACCCGGGCTCATTGGAAAAACCATGCCTGTGGCGACGTTTCTCCAAAATGATAACACTTTGCTTTATATGCGCATCTCAAGACACTTTTAAATTTAAGTGTCCAGTAAATGGCTCTAAAAGTTTGTTCAGTTAATCGTAAACAGATGAACATGAATCTGCCAATGTTATATTATGTTAAGGGTGGCCCACACTATAAGATTTTAAAACATGAGAGACCATAAACATGATGATAAAGCGTCATAGATTTAATAGCATTGTTGCTATGGTGCATGAAGTGCTGTTACAGCACCCCATATACAGAATTTACACGCACACACACACACGCATGCACGCATGCACACACACACACACAAAAATTGTTGAATTGGGGATATTACTGGGGCCACCATTAGAAAATCGTGAAACAAACTATACATATTATATGTGTCTTTCATAACCACATTACAGCTCTGACTTCCATTGATTTTTCTGTCAGAGTTGTGCAACAGTCAGGCTCTGTTTGTGGAAGCCATACTCTCTATTGTACTTTAAATTGTACTTTTATCTATTTGGTCACACTTTATATTAAGGTATTATTCTTGCTGTTAATAAACCAGCAATTATCAACTCAACAAACTCCTAATTTGGTGCTTATCAATAGTTTTTAAGGGTGTAGTTGGATTAAGGTATTGAGCAGGATCAGGGATGCGAAGGTAATTCTTAAGCAAAACAAATATATATATTTTGTATGTTAACTGTTGTGTGTTTGTGTGTGCACTTGGATGGGTTAAATGTTGCCTCCTTACCTTATTGAATTATGATCAGTTTCTTGTACAAGTTGCTGGCTGCGATTTACCTAATGGCCACAGGTGCTGCTAATAATAAGAATTTCCAAATTCCACATAGTCATCTATTGTAAATTATCTGTACAGCATTTGACTAAAGCCAATGTGGTAAAAAGTCAGTGTAGTAAAATCAAATATTTCTATTATTTTATACAATATTTTGGAGACTTTATTGAGAATGCATAAGAGCGAGTAAAGCCATTGTTCCTGTATTGACCCAATACTTCCAGTCTTATTCACCCTCATTGACTTTTTAACAACAAAAACAGCCCATTGTGCTGTTTGATGCTGCAAATGACATTTTCTTATAATATTATTTCAGCATTTATATACTGTATGGTCATAAACCCACTTGGTTGTAGAGCAATTTATTGCTGTTTGATATTCTTAGACACTTCAACTACTGGCAAATTAATCAGATGTCCTACAACAATCACAGACTATTGCTCACCTCAACATTGCAGAATAAAGTTTACAAAAATGTACGCCATTTGTGTGAGTGCAGTGATGTAAGGGGAGGTTTCAAGTAACTTTACACTATCAGAATCACCATTTACAGTATATGGAACTGGTTACCCAACTAGTAAAGAATTCTGGCCCAGATTTGGCATAAAGCTGGCACAGGAGGCAATTATCCATCACTGGCATACAGCATGCGGGCCAAACATGACTCGAGTTTGGCAGAGGTGGCACCATCTTTAAGGCGTCACGCAAGATTTGGGCCAGATGTAAAATGTAGTATTTAGCCCAGAATTAAAAAATGATATGTGGGCCACGTAAGTTTGGCCTGTCTTGACATTTATAATATATTAAAATAATTTTTGAGAAAAAAAAAAATTCTACCAATCAGGTCGCTTTGAGAAAAAGCCCACCTATCGTGTGCTTAAAGTGCAATGCTTCATGGGATTACCAATTTCATTGCAATTGTGGCACACCAACCAATTTGGACCAGTTCAGGCACAGTTTTGAGTTATTAACTTTGAGACTTAGCCCAGATATGGTCCATGTTTGGCCCTTCTGAAGGCCAGACTAGGTCTAGTCATGTATCGTAATTCACTGCAGCATGTGGGCCAAGCAAAACCTGATTGTGTGGGCCAGAGCTGGTCAGAGAAATTTTTGCTATGTGGGGACTTAATGCATATGTCAAAATGCATCAGTTTACAACTAATGCACTATGATAAATGTGTCTTCATCAATTGCGCATAGAACATGCAAATAAATGTTTTTATAACCATCATTTGTGTATAGCATGCAGTGCATAGTTGTTTTAGTAAGTTTTTGGAGTTTTGCAAATTAGTTTTTTCCAGTGAGCTTTGCGACTCACAGCTGATGCTACTAACATGATTTGTGGTATTTTTGTTGACAGTATGACAGTAACCACAGAAGAATACAAGCGACCTCAGTGTTATATTATTGAGTCATTCGAACCAAGATGACAGCGTCATGTTCCTAGATGAGTCTCGGTTCTGTGCCAGACATCCATGTCGACAGCAATCAACTCTTTCGGTACGGCCTCGACTCTTTATCCAGACTTTTGCGAATGATTGCCGACCTCGCTCACGGCCAAGCTGGAGATATATTCCCTCTGTGGGCATATCAGTGTATGTGTGTGAGCTTGTTTGCGTGTGTGGGTGTTGCTGACAGCCGGAGAGATGGCTGTTCTGATAGTGCTGATGAGGCACACATCGGCGCTTAATCAAAAGCAGAGGCACTGGAATCACACTCCGGAGATGGGAGTCATAAATTTACAGTGAAATGTAGAGTGCAGCTTACAGAGCAACTCACGGCGCTGAAAGCACAGCCAAGGGCCCTTTATGACACCATTCGGAGTGCATTGTGCTCTTGAGTGAGGAGTGCACTTACCACTTAACTGATGAAATTAATAATCATCTCAAAATAATGCACTGTACATCAGCAGACACTAAAAGTCAAATTTTTTATACCTTGTTGGCAAGCAACTGTTTACAAATACAGAAGCTTAAAGCATGCCAAGTGCAATATTCAGAGCTTTGAAACCATGGTTCAAGATCTTCAACACCCCACATGGTATTTTACATAATAATGCAAATGATCCGCACACTGGTTTCATAAACAGACATCTGCACTCCGTGTGAGCAAGCGCCATCACATTCCTGAATTCCAAGGCTAAAAATGCATTTAAATCATACAAATAACGTTTAATGTGACCCAGATCCAGGATCATGTTGTCAAAGGCTGCTAAAGAGATTGAAGTAGGCTTTGAAGCGCTATTGATGGCCATGAACCACAACTGTGATTGACAATCGAGATGAGTCCCATTAAAAAGAGCTTGATGTCTGCTGAAAAAAAATAAAAAAATCAATATTTAATCAAGGATTCTTTCCACAGACTCATATCTGATGTGTCTTAAAAGAAGCTCAGTCAATCAGTCGTTTAATGTGTAATAATAAACAATTAACCTTTAATGGTTTTTAGCTGGTAAATATGCAGTGCCCTGTTTTTATTGCTCAGAGTTTTAATACTGCATTATAAAGGCACACTGATATGGGCTGTATGAATGAACGTGTGAAGTGTGAGAGTTATGTCAGCTGATGGAACGGGGAGTTTGGACTAACCTTGAAAGTATTGATCCATAGGGCAATTTATTTTACAACCAACAAACAAGGCTGCAAATCAATTTTCAAACCAAATGATATGAAGATGAGTATTGATCGGTGGAGGTGTTGGCAGACACAAAGAACTGTATGAGGCAGCACTATGTCTGTGTGTGTGTGTGTGTGTGTGTGTGTGTGTGTGTGTGTGTGTGTTTCCATAGAAATGGACAAGCTGATGGATATGAGGAGCTGGAGTAAGTTATTTTGCTCTGATCTTGAAAAATAAACCCAGGTGCCTGTTATCATTATGTCTTTGCCAGTGTCATGAACATATTTCAATGTTCTGAAATCATTTAGTCAAGTTTGATGTTTTAATGAAAAAAGTCAAGTGGAAGAAACAATTTCAAGATTATTTCATGTACAATATTTTATAGCTTTGGTTTTGTTTTCTTCTTTTCTTTTCATTTCAACATCTGTTCAACATTTCTTGACTAATTTACACCACACCATACAATTTTACACCAATAAAGGTTTTGAAGGAAATTCTAAATGAAATGCATATTTAAGCGAATCATATACAGTATGTCAGTCTTGGGTTTGTCATTGTATTGTTATGGTTACTTCTTGGCTAATTGTCTCCATCAGTATATTAAACCCTTGCGTTTCTGTCTGTGTCAGTTGTTATAGGTATTTTCATGGATGTGTATGTGTTTCTGACACATTTTTCATTTTTGTCATTGTGGGTTGTGGAATAAATATGTGGATTCTCTTTTTGCCTCTTGCCATGTAATAATTTCTGTGTAAACTGACTCTTGTCCATTTAATTAAAAAAGCGGTAACACTTTACCAGAGGCAGATTTAGTGATTTGGGGGCCCTAAACAATTCCAGCCAAGGGGCCCAAAAGTTCTAAATTGCACCTTTTGTACTTATTTGTACTATTTTGCGTTTTTTTATTTCATTCAATCTCATTTTCTACATTTTATCTTAATGCAAAATAATAATAAAGTGTAAAACACCTTGTAAAACTTTTAAAATGATTTGTTTTCTTAAGATGAATACACAACTAAACATAATAAATGAACTATTTAGTTTTAAAAAAATCTTTACTGATTTGACTGCTGGACCGGTCCATAATTAAAGGTAGGGGACACATTTACGCAGATTTAATAATTCCAATAAAAAAATTTTTAGACTTTCACTTTACAAAATATGATAAAAAAACACTGTTATATATAATTTATAGAATTATATATATTTCTAGAAATTTATTTGGGGGCCCTCAGATTTCCTGGGGCCCTAAGTGGCTGCTTACCTTCCTTATTGGTTAATCCACCCCTGTGCTTTACAATAACATTACATGAATAATGATGTGTTAATATGTAAACTAAACATTACTTTATTATGAACTAAAGATGAGTTTACACTGAATAACAATGGAAAATTGTTCTATAAACATGAACAGATTAAACGCAGGAGTTTATGAGTAGTTAAGCATGAGTTAATGGTGATGTGCCCCTTCAATTAAAGTCACGACATAATTATACATTAACAGCTCATGTTGGTTACATTAAGCTTAAACTTAAATGTTAATTAATACATTAATTAACAACATGTGCTAACAAGTAATTAAGGTAGCCCTTATTTACTCATGAACTCTTGTAAATCATGTTGTAGTTAAAGTTAGTTCATGGTTCACGCACACCTGAAGTCATCAGTAATAATAGTAATGTTTAGTTTCCATATTAATACATCATTAATCATGTACTGGTATTGCAAAGTGTTACCAAAAAAAGCATTTTGAGTGATGAGTAAAGTATTAAATATGAGCAATATATGAGTGACAACAGCTATACATGCTAACATAAACAAACCAAAAAAATAAGTGCTATATTTACATTAATAAGTGCCATTTTAAGTGCTAGATAGCACCTGTAGCTTTAAAGACGGTGCTATCTATCTTAACCCCCTCAAAGAACAACTAAAGAACCAATATTGACACGACAGCACTTAAATTTGTTCCCCTATGATTAGTAACTAAATAAACTATTGTAAAGAAACGCTAAGAACCTATTTGTGTGAGTGTGTGTAATTAACTTTTCCAGAAAACTATTTTCCAATAAAGGCGTCACGGTGGCGCAATGGGGAGAATGATCGCCTCACAGCAAGAAGGTTACTGGTTCGAGCCCCGGCTGGGTCAGTTGGCATTTCTGTGTGTAATTTGCATGTTCTCCTCATGTTGGCATGGGTTTCCTCCAGGTGCTCCGGTTTCGCCCCACAGTCCAAAGACATAAGCTATAGAATGTGAATTGAAAAACTAAATTGGCCATATGTACGTGTGTGAAAGAGAGTGTGCATGGGTGTTGAGAGCTGAAAATGCATTCCCTGCGTAAAACATATGCTAAATAAGTTGCCGGTTCATTCCGCTGTGGTGACCTGTGAAAAATAAAGAGATTAAGCCCAAAAGAAAATGAATGAATTAATGAATTTTCTAATAAAACAATTACAAGGGCAATCTGTGTCATTTATGTCAAATATTCATATTTTTGCATTTATTTATTTATAATTTAATCAGAACATCATATAGGTCACACTTTATTTTAAGGCAAAATGTATAGCTTTTGCCTCTATAAACTCCTAATTTAATGCTTATTAATAGATAATAAAGATTAGGTAATATGTAGCTTTAGGAATATGCAGAATATGTACCTTTTAAGAACTAATAAAGAGCCAATATCTTAAAAATAGGCAGGCAATCAATAAACCACAACCTAATAGTGAGAACTGACACTTAAATGTGTTATCAATAAACAGCAAAAACTGCATATAAATTGAACAAAAAAAAATTGCAGGGCTGTAATATTATATCAAAAATCTTTAATGTAAATTGTAATAATGATTGTTGTAATGTTTATTATGTTGATCAGTAGAATACAGTAGTATTGTAATTGCGGAAACTCCAAAATGTAAATCTTACTTATTTGTGTGTTGTTTGTGAATTTGCAAGATCACATACTGTTATAATTCTGTCACCCAATGACCCCTGTGATCATAAGCTTCATTTATGTGACCAGCTTGATTAATTTCAGTCCCAATACTATATAATCTGTTACTAACAAATCAACAAACTGTATTTAGAATGATTATTATATTTTTATTTATTTATTTTTTATTTTTTTTTTGAATATTCAAGAATGCAGAATTCATGTGATTGGTCTAATAAAGTCTAATAAACATTTAAACATAAAGATGTCTTGGCTAAAACAAGGCTAAATTTGTATACATCAAAGAATAGCCCAAAACTAGACTAGTCATCAAATACACATATTAGATGGCTATATAACATGTGCAATCATTCATTCTTGTGTATTTAGTCTAGTTTTGGGCTGTTCTTAGACGCCTATTAGATCGTCACTGACATCCTAATTTTAGCCTTGTCTATGTTTAGGCATCTATTAGATTAATTGCTTGGTGCTATAGGTTGTCATCGGCCAATAGTCATTTTCTATTGCAAGAACCTTTGCAATACACAATTGTTTGCAAGTTGTTTGTTCAAAAGGAGTGAAGAGAATGGTCCTATGAAGAAATGTTCTTAAGAGACAGCACACACCAATTTTCTGCTGATCTTTTGCAGCCCCCTAATGCTGTAACTCTACTCCCCCCTCCCCCCTCAACATACATCCCACTTTGAAAAACCACAATTTGATATAATTTTAGACTGTTATTCAGCTATACTCCAGGTACGGTGGTTTTCCACATGCACACAGAGATAGACCATCTGACACTCGATCCATCTCCCCCATGATGCTCTGGATTTTATCAGGAACACTACGGCAGATGGGCTGCGAACAAGAACTGAGCGATACGTGTTAAAGCGCATACGCACACATTTCATGAATATTGCGTGCTTTGACTCATCGGAGACCACTGGCTTCTTTGAAATAAGTCTCTAGCTTTGGCAGTGGTGTAGATAGTCATGCAGACTTCATGGCAAACCTAGTGAAAGCCTCCTCTGGGGAGCAGCAGCTCCAGACTCTAAAGGAGAAACTTTGCACTCAGATACTCCCATTGCACATCTGCCCCCAAAGCCCCGGAAAATCAACAGCGCTAAAGCTAGCTTATGAGCTCCATTTCACAACCGCAACTGACATTGACACAGTGTTGGAAGGCTGACATCATTATGTTTTACGTTTATTTTTAGCAAGCGTGGAAAGTGTGTTGCACTTTGCTTTAAAATATTCCAAAAATGACATTTCGCAAGGTTGACCGCATAATGAGAGATAAGATTTATTGGCAAATACCACCTGTGTGAGTTATTTCTCCACCAAAATATCTTACAAGGTTTTTAGTACTAAAACTTTAGGGGCATATAAAACTGTGAATGATTAAAACAAAAATAATAATTCCATTAATAGAAATTCAAGACATGTTCCCAAAACTGCAAGAAATATTGTAAGACAAAAAGTTTCAGTTGTTCCCATGTTGTTGCAAGGAGGGATACAGCTGCGGCTGGAAGTTAACAAGAATTATTTTTATTTTTATCTAATAATTGAATTTTATTAATGTCCCAATCCAACCCTAAACCCATTTAAATACATTTAATTTTATTAAAGGGCACCTATTTTACTCCTTTTACAAGATGTAAGATAAGCCTCTGGTCTGACCAGAATGTGTCTGCAAAGTTACAGTTCAAAACACCCATTAGATTGTTTATTATAGCCTCCAGAATATGCACATTTTGGTGTCTGAATACATTGTAGCTGTTTTTGTAGCCTGTGGCTTTAAATGCAAATGATCTGCTGAGCCCCACATACCGTTCCCACATGCGTGTCTGCTTCTCATCATGCATTAAGTCAGATAAACAACACAGTGACAGAGACAGACTCGAATGAAGCTGAAATATAGCTTATTGGTCAAAAATACCAAGTAAATTTATTTATTGTATTTGTGGTGCAGTCTATTCAAGCCTTTCTGAAATGATGAGTCTCACACAAATGCCATTTGCAGTACATATAGTGGTTAAGAATTACATAGCGATTATACTCTCTTTATTACAAACATGATCCGTTCTAGTTTATTTACAAAAAAAAAATGTTCTGTGGACATGTGTATACATGTTATTCAGGAGCGGACTGGGACAAAAAATCAGCCCTGGCACTGTAGCCACACCAGCCCGATTACCACACCGACACAGCCCCACCCACAGACAGGCACATTCACTACTTATATTGGTGTACAGATGGAGAAATAATATAAGCACTACCATATGTAATAGATATTTAAACATTTAATGTATGTGACTGGAACAAAAACAATCCATTTATAACAAATTTATACATATATATATTTCATTCATTCATTTTCTTTTCGACTTAGTCCCTTTATTAATATGGGGTCGCCACAGCCGAACGAACCACCAACTTATCCAGCATATGTTTTGCACAGCAGATGCCCTCCCAGCTGCAACCCATGCCTGGGAAACACCCATACACACACATACACTACGAACAATTTAGCTTACCCAATTCCCCTATAGTGCATGTATTTGGACTTTTGGGGGAAACCAGAGCACCCGGAGGAAACCCACGGCAACATGGGGAGAACATGAAAACTCCACACAGAAACACCAACTGACCCAGCTGAGGCTCGAACCAGTGACTTTCTTGCTGTGAGGTGACAGCGCTACCCACTGCGCCACCATGTTGCCCCCTTCCGAGACTATTTCAGTTAATTTTATGCATTTGGCAGCGTCTGATTTTAGAGCCCATTTGCTTTCTCTGAGCTTTTCGGCACTCTTTCCTTTCTTACAGTCTATCTCTGACAATTAGCTTGTGTTACACTTACTGTTTGTTTGACATTCTTGCCAGATTTTGATTACGTCCACGTAACCTCTGATTGGGTCTGCCCATCTCGAAACCAGCCAGCCATTGATGATGGGGCCAAATGCTTAATATTTATTATTATTATTACTTTTATCATCATTATCATCATCATCATATTCACATCTTGCAAGAGATAAAAGTTGCCTGCATGTAAAAACAATATATGAAGTTAATATTAAACTAATTTTGAGAGGAGCACGTGCTCATGATTGACCCAACTGGTCCACATTAGCTAATCACGATCCTCCAATCAAAGGATCCCAAGTCCCTATGTATATATATATATATATATATATATATATATATATATATATATATATATATGTGTGTGTGTGTGTGTGTGTGTGTGTGTGTATATATACACAGTTGAAGTCAGAATTATTAGCCCCACTGAATTATTAGAACCCCTGTTGTTTTTTCCCCATTTTCTGTTTAATGGAAAGAACATTTTTTCGAAACACAATTCTAAACATAATAGTTTTAATAACTCATCTCTAATAACTGATTATTTTATATTTGCCATGATGACAGTAAATAATATTTTACTAGGTAATTTTCAAGACTCTTCTATATAGCTTAAAGTGACATTTAAAGGCTAGTTTATATTAGGTTAACTAGGCAGGTTAGGGTAATTATACGATGGTTTGCTCTGTAGACTATCAAAAAAATATATAGCTTAAAGGAGCTAATAATATTGACCTTAAAATGGTTCATAAAAAAATAAAAACTCCTTTTATTCTTGCGGAAATAAAACAAATAAGATTTTCTCCTGAAGAAAAAATATTATCCGACATACTGTGAAAATTTCCTTGTTCTGTTAAAAATCATTTGGGAAATATAAAAAAAATTCAACGAGGGGCAAATAATTCTGACTTCAACTGTGTATATATATATATTCCACTTTTATCCAGAATGGGTGGCATGGTAGCCCAGTGACACAGCCTCACAGCAAGAATACCATTGGTGTTGAGTCCTCGCCGGGCCATCTGGTATTTCTGTGTGGAGTTTGCATGTTCTCCCCGTGTCCGCGTGGGGTTCCCCGGTTTCCTCCCACCGTCCAAATATGCTCTGTATTATAGATGAAAATAAGCCTAAATCTTTTTTTCTAATGTCTTACTCTCAGAAAGTTCACCTTAGCCTCAGCAGCGGGGGAGTTTTGAGATCGACCTGAGCTCAATCTCCCCTTGCCCTGCAAAAGGGTGGAAGCCCTGGGACTGAGGATCCCTTGAGCTCAGGGCTCTCTCCAGGGACAGCATGTCAAACAAGCTATGTATAAATCATGAGCTAAGTGTGAATTCCTGAAATATAAGAAAAAACTGACAGGCACAAATTTAAAAAATGGTCTGGCCCTTCTGGCATTTGCCAGTATTGCCAGATTGCCAATCCGCACCTGATGTATTTATAGAAACATAGTTCCTGTCAATCAATTTGGTGGGCAGGGAAAACCACACTCCTACATCACGTTGCAGTGGGCCTCTAAATCACTGGGATTTGGGTCCTATTTTAACATCAGGAAATTTTAAAAAAAGAGGGTTGGGTTTATATCACTCCAATATGACAGTGGACACAGTATACATGCACACAGTTGTCTCCAAACAGCTTACAAAAGTTAATTTTCATCATAGGTGCCCTTTAATGTCTACCCCAACCCAACATTATCATAAAAATAGTAATCAATGTTGTACAAGGTCACAAACATTATGCTATATTGGCATGTATATCCACAGCTGTATCCCTTCTAGACTTTTTAATGTGTCAAACCTTTAGCAGCATCACCAATTACGTTCACCTGACTTCTTATTACCATCACCTGTGCACTCCCCAATCAGCTTCACTACAAAAGACACTAACCTCCACAGTATCTGGTCTATCATATGACTTTAATTTACCTGACTCAATCCTCGCTCCTGTGTTGTATCCAAAATACCCCTATACCTAAAATAGCCCCATACCTTCCCTATGTTAGTCTACTAATATACTGGTAGTGAATGAAATCAAGTGAGTGAATTCTCTTCGCACGGGAAGGGAAGTCATTTTGTTTGTGTTTTACTAATTGATAAATCCCTCACAGATGAGATTTTCTTCACTTCTTGAACAGATGCTGTTATTTAAAATGTTGTGAGTTGTCTGAGACAAAGTATTTTGAATTCTATCATGTATACAATTTTTTATTTAATTTAAAAATATTTAATTTTGATACACTGATGCAATTCCTCAGTGGATGCTATCTTGTGGTCTTCTAGCTATTGAGTGTACATCAGTAGCACACTTGTTATCACTGTGCATTGTGGGATTCAATAAGTGCACTTCAGAACGTCCTCCATGGTTTTGTTCACCATTAGAAATGGCTGCCCCCTCCAATAGTGCATCATTTAAGTATACAGGATGCAATTTAGGATACAGCCCTGATTCCTGTTCTCAATGTTTTTTTCCATGCCTTTGCCTGATGTTCACAGTGACTGCAGTGTTTCATATCTCATTACAAAAACCTCCACTTCAGTTGTTGCAGTAATTTTTCAGAAACAAACTTTTGTCAGCAGTCATAGGAAGTAAAAACCTCAAGATAAGCAAAGATATTCAATACAATATCTCTAGCTGCACATCATATCCATTTTTGTCTATAAACATCCTGGTTTATAGTACTACCTGTCTCTATTGTCCCTTTTTAGTGACACTGTGGTAGGAACAAACAGGAAATAATAATGACAAAAAAATATTCTCAGTGTAACTCAGAATTCTTAGAGGTAAAAGTCAGAATTGAAGAAAGTAAACTCAGGACACTGGAAAACCATAAAAGAATGTGAATGTTCAAACACATATTAACACTTATCATTATCTAATCATTATCTGTTAAAATTACACAAAAGCATTTATTTATTCCCTCTACTGTATATCGTTGATTGAGTCTTGATTTTATTAGAGAGATGCCAAAATGGTGAGAAGAAATGCTGATGAAAACGTCAGAATTGAGAGACAATAAAAAAAGCCTCAACATTGGTAGAAAAAGTAAGAATTGAGTGATGTATCACTAGTAGAGTAAATTCCTTCAGCTTAATCTCTTATTTAACAGGCATCAACACAGCGGGTGCCTTTCCAGCCGCAACCCAGTACTGGGAAACACCCATACACTCTCACATTCACACACACACTCATACACTACGGCCAATTTAGTTCATCCAATTTACCTATAGTGCATGTCTTTGGATTGTGGTGGAAACCGGATCATCTGGAGGAAACCCATGTGAACATGAGGAAAACATGTAAACTCCACACAGAAATGCTATCCAGCACAGCCGGGACTGGAACCAGTGACCTTCTTGCTGGGAGGTGACTGAGCCACCATACCGCCTGAGTAGAGTACATTTGTAAATGTATGCATGTACTGTATATGAATCTTTTTAATGGCAACCAAGCTTCCATACAAAACACATTACTTACATTTAACCGTTTGTCAGTCCAGCCTAATTTAAATTTTTGCTTTGGTGACTGTAGCATCATCTATCTCCTCAGAGCCTGGAAGGCTGTCAAAATATTGACGTTGTGTAGCAAACAAATCATAGTTCACAAGTGTGACATATGCAGACGGTGATGAGAAAAGGGATCAAATTTATCTTGGCTCATCATCAATCATTCTAAACTGCTGCCGCCGTCAGACACTTTATGATTAATGATTCCTTGATTCTGCTCTTTATTTCTCTTTCCTGTATGTTAATGATGTGGTTTACTGTTCCCCTCCTATTCAAAGACTTTCTTTCTTGACATCCATCCAAGTTGACCTGATTTCTTTTATCCTGAACTCAAAACGCCGGTTAAACGGGTTAATGTTGGCACTCCAACCTAGTTGAAGATTTCTGCTTTTCCTTGGTTGACCTACATTGATCATGGCCAAATGATTTATTTTGTACTAGTCAACACACTCATTGCTCAAAAGAATATATTAACTTCTTCTTTTTAAATAAAAATATTCAAGCAAACAATGAATACTACATATGAGAGGCATGTTTTTAATTACTGGATTAAAATTATTTTAGGAATTTCTGGACAGGAAATAAATAAATAAATAAATAAATAAAGACAAACAACAACAAACAAAAAAAAAAATTACATACTCTATAAACTCTCCAGATATTATAATGCAGAAAAATCTCATTAAAGTAATGAAATACTATAAAAGACCTTATTATATTTTGAAAATGTCAACAAACTATTTATTCTTTTTTTTTTCACCAAATCAAAGCCATGGTGTACATGAAAACATAAAAAGAAAAGAAAATATTAAAAAACAATATAAAAAATTCCAGGAGACCCTCAAAAGTGCATGTTAAGGTCAACAAGTTTTCTAAAATATCAGATAATTGTAGATTTTATGACAAAGCTTTTAGTTGAAAAAAAAAAAAAAAAACTCCTCCGAAATATGACAATTATTGTTTTCTTACGATATGTTTTTAAAACATTTTAAGTAAATAGTCTTACTATAAAAAACTATTTAACCCTCTACTGCACACATTATGATAGGTCTATAAACAAAACTATTTGACTGTTTTTCTTTTCTTAGAATGGCTTAACTTGAAGTGCTGTACAAAAGGGGATTTTTAAGATACTTTATTTCAACAACATCCAATAGTGAAATAAGCTCAGAAATTTCTAATTTAGAATGTTCCTTATAATGAATGATTTTGTTGTTTGAATGTTGTTTGTTTTGATTTAATTGGTGTTGCAGTATTATTAGCTTTACCACAGAACTTATAAATGACACAAATAAGTATTATTATATGCAAGACTACCAGACTCATTAATAGCTTTTTTCCTCAAGCTATCAGACTGCTCAACTCACTCATGATAACTGGATTATAAAATCACAGCCCACAGCCCACACACACACAAATCTGTGAAACTGTGAGAAAGGCAAACTCAATGTTTTTATGTTAATATCCCTTGCACGTGTAACATGTTTACAAAATTCACGTACCTCTATGCTGCTACTTTGCACTTTTGCCATACTGCACCCAATTGCACTACAATAAATACCTCAACTTGGTCATATTCTGGAACAATAGGATATATGGTAATTGTTCATAGTTTATTATTGTCTATTTATTCAATTTATCTTGTACTATATTAGTTAAATGTTTAGTTTATGTCTAGTGTGTGTCATGTTTTGTTTTTAAATTGCACATTGGAGTATGGGAGAACGCAATTTCAGTCTGCTGTGTAATGTACTGTTGCATGGTTTGATTGACAATAAAGTTGACTTGACTTGATTATTTCCTGATAAATGGGCACCCCAGATATATAAAGAGTATGAATCTATACAACATACAGTAGGTATAAATACTTCCTCCATATATTGATATACATGTATATACAAATATTATAACCAATAAATACTAAGTCTAATATATCCAGATGCATCAGAATAATGTAGCTACTAGCTAACAATATTTATATATTTTACTATTTACTACGCCTGCCTTATCTGCCTCTGAGCTAACTTACCTGAACTAGCTCCATCACTGCTCTTATCAAATGTCCAATCTGCATCATTCTCATGGTCACGAAAACACATCTCATCCTCACTTTCATCTACAGGAAGAGCCAGTATTTCTTAAGAAGTTCTTCTTTCACTTACCATAGAACATGGTGGTCTTCACTAATACACTGTTCTACTGTATTTATTTCTAATAAAAAATATTGGCATTTGCATTCCGCATCTACTCAGAATAAATGCCAGTCTGTCAAGTTGCGCCAGAGAAAAACACTGCACGTCATGTGACCAAAACACATCATTGGCTAAACTAAAGGCTTCTCTTTTCAACAAAAAATGTTTAACATTGGTCTTAAAGAAACAATGGCAGAGAAATTAACATATATAGAGGATTAAATGTTTTGCAAGACTATATTTGTAAGCGTGAACATAAAGGTTACATTTACACTTAACCAACTTGTGCTTAAAATTATATTATGAATATATTTTTCCTTTGTGTGTGTGTGTGTGAACATTCTTTTTTGTCTGTGACCCCAAAATAATCCCCTAATGATGACGCATTATCACACTGTATAAAGGTTACTAAGAACAGACCTGATGAATGAGGATCTTACAAAACCTTGATTAATGTGTTTTTACTATGGGAAGAGGTCAGTAGCATATGTCAGTACTAACACTAAGTCAAAAGGTGTTTGCTAGTCCAATTTATGGAGAATTATATGAAGAGGACATATAAAAACAACGCTTGCCCTGAAACAGTCAAACTTTGAAGACTGTAAGATGTTAAGATGCTTCTCCAGGGTGTGGTTTCTATTTGAAATCCTCAGAAAACAGCAGTCTGACGGTGATGATAGTACTGGGATTACTCAGAATCAACATTAAAATGAAAACAAGTCAAAGCTGCTGCCAAAGCTAGCCTCACAACAAATAACAGAGCAGCTTCAACGGAGGAAGACATCAAAGCAAATACTGTACACCTGATAGAATTGATGACATCTGCAAGGTTTTTGGATGGCGAAGGGCACCTGGTCCTCGCCACACCTGTACGATTGTTTACAGAATCGCGAAACCTGCCAGACAGACATTTGAGGTGATGAAAACATAATGCTAGCACGTCAACATGTGCCAGTCATCCCTCAAAACTGGCATTTTCTGTATACTGTCCCAGTTAGCATTGCTGAAGGCAAAAATGTGGTTGAAATGAAAACCAAGAATTCACAACTACTTCTCAGGAGAGTATATATGCCACCTTTAGGGAATGAATCCAGCTAGGCTTAAACCTATCAAAGTAGAACGGCAGAGTCGAGATATAAATAAGACAATGTAGCGTCAACATTATGGCATCATTGCGGAAATGTATTCATTTCGCTTTACCCGTAAATTACAGTCTTCAAAGCTTTATGGTTTTGTGATGTAATTTGGAGTGAAATCATATTTGGCCTGTTAATCCCTCTAGACAGCATGTCACTACTTTTCTGAAATGAAGTTTTCTCTCTGCTTCAGAAAAAAAGATATATAAATAAATAAATAAAAATACACCTGACATTTTTCACACCTCGAGCAAAGCACACTGACAGTTAGAGAGCATTAATGTAAAACTAACAAAGAGTCCATTGAGTTTACTAGACCTTGATGGCAGTTTTCTTTGGATCAATTCACAAATCTTTTAAAGAAACTATTAAGTTGTCAGTACAAACTGTACAGTGCAGAGATCCTCTGATCACCTTTGGCTCTCTCACTACTACAGTAACTGCTCTGTTTCTCTTCAGAGAGATGGATGACTACCAGCATCCATATAATTAAAAAAATAAAAATCATTAAAGGTTTATTTTACTTCACACTATTAACAAACCATTAACTAAATAGTTTTGCTCAATAAACTACTAATTAGCTGCTTGTTAATAGTAAGGTAATAGTTGGGTTTAAATATTGGGTACACTGAAAGAAATTACTTTTTGGTGTGGAAAAAAACTAATAAATTTACTCTCATAATTTTTAAATTGTAATATTGTCAAGGATAACTACAATTTTCTAAGTACTGTAAATAGTTAATATTTACACATTTACTTTATGTAATAAATTAAACGAGTGGAAAGAGTTAAATATAAATATTCATTTACTTACTCATATTTAAATATTTTCTAATTGTTGCAAACTTAGTATTATTAAGTACATTTTAATAATTGATATTGGATAAGTTGGCGGTTCATTCCACTGTGGCAACCCCGGATTAATAAAGAGACTAAGCCGAAAAATTTTTTTATCAATGAATGAATAATAATTGATATGTCGTAATGGATGTGTAGTTCCCAGAATGCTTTGCATCGTACTGAATTAAGAGTACAATATTTTGAAAATAAAAGCTATCTTAGGTGTTCAAATTTAAGAGAAAGACTTGTTAGATTTTAACCATCATTAGTTCAATCATTATAAACAATGATTTAATCATCAAACATTAAGAAGAGTTTTGAGTAAGTGTTTTTAGTTTGGCGGTTACCGCCTTTCAGAAGAGTAGCACTCATGCTTTGAATCATGGCATTTTTTCAACATTAATGTTTGATGCTTCACTCAAAGTGCCATAGCTATTCTAATGTTAATTCTGAGATCAGTGAAGGTTTTTAAAGTAAATTTGCTCTTGGGCTCAATTTGCTTAAACTAAAGTGAAATAACAAATTCCAAGTCAGTGGAAATGTGTGTTTGAATTAAACATATGCCAGATGTGCTACATGGAAAGAACTTATATAAACATATATGTTTTAACATAGGTTTTGATATAGATTTTTGATGTATGTGACCTATATAAAATTGGCCGTTTTCCTGTATTATAAGTGGTGTAAAGTAACAAATAACAAATATTAAAACTACTGTAATTGAGTGGTTTTTATCAGGAATTGTAATTTACTAAGTAGTTTTAAAAATGTGTACTTTTTCTTTCCCTTGAGTACATTTTTAGTGCTGTATTGGTACTTTTACTCCACTACTTTCCTTCAACTTGCAGTCACAACTTAATTTTTTCTTGGGGATTAGAAGACATGGGCAATTTATAATTGCATTAAATATATAATGCTTCATGTTTGGAAGCATTAAAAATGTCCAAGAAGATTTCCAAAATCTTTACAAACATTGACCCAGAGACTGTTTAGATGTGTGTCACTGATGAAAAGATGACGGATGATGACCGAAATGGCCTTAAACACCCAGCAGGCACAAGACGTCCTCATAACGTCAGATTGACCCCAATATCAGGGAACATTGCATTTTGTTTGGAAATTAAATTAGGTTGATATCAGAACCCAATGTCAGGCCTATGTCAATGTCCAACGTCTAACCTAAAATCAACCAAATATCAACGTCTGATGATGCTACAGTTTGATGTTGTGTGGACGTTACCACTCTTACGTTTATCAGACATTGGACTTTGTTTGCCATACCTGACAAAAAAAGTCAGTATTTGATGTCAATGTGACGTTGGTTTAAGATGTTGGCATCACAATCTTAATCTAACCTAATATTATCTATCGCCTTATGACATTGTGTGCCTGCTGGGCAATAATAACTAAATGCACTACAGAATTTTACGTTTACACACATCCACAAATTACATGTAAACACATCAGCCTTTTACAGCATAAAACTCACTACTCTTGAGTACTTTTGAAAAAGTCTACTTTTTACTCATACTTTGAGTAATATTTACAACAGATAATTTTACTCTACTTGCACTACATTTTAAGGCAAGTAATGGTACTTTTACTTGAGTATGACTTTTCAATATCCTCCACTGATTATAACATAGGAAAACATATAATATAGAAAAACGGCCAATTTTATATATGTCACATTTATTAAAAACCTATATCAAAACCTATATTAAAACATTTATGTTTATATAGGTTCTTTCCTTGTGGGATAACTAATAAAATTTATTTAAATATTTTTTTTAAAAAGCAGTGTTCCTTTTGCTAAAACATGAACTTGACATTACTTGATAAATTTAAATAAATATAGACTCAAAATTAAAGATAATCCATTAGCTTTTACTTCGTTAATTTAGGAGTGTTCGATCAAACATTATGTACATTTTACATGATATCGACAAGTTCATTGTATCTAATTTAAGAATGTCAAATTTATTTAAAATTTGTTAGTGCGAGTTGTTTTTTTAAAGTAAACCTTAAGAGTTATTTTTTTCAGTGTAGGATCAGAATTGTAAAACAATATCATACTTTATAAGTGTTAATAAACAGTTGATATCTTAATAGTAGGTAAAAATAACACTGTAAAAAATATCTATAAATTAGCAGTTTTTTGTATTTTGAATTTTGTATTCATGTTATTATTATTTTTTTTATTTCCCCCATTTATTTATGCTTTTGAGTTGCTTTATGGCACATTGATCTTTCGTCAAGCAACGTTTAACCTTGAAAAATTAGAAAAAAAGTGACTTATTAACTTTTTTTGTTTAAAGTGATGTATTGTCTGGGTTGATGTTGTACGTATATTGCAAAGGACTTGTAATAAAGTGGCAGAACATTTCTGTCGATTTACAGACTTATTTTTCCTATATTAATTCTTACCGAGAAGAGATCAGGTTCCCATAATGCAATTCATGATTGTAAATGAATGGAAAATATACTATAGTCAATATTTTTACAGGCCAGTAGTAACAGGCCAGTATAAATAGCGTGAGATGTTACCTAAACTAAAGTGTTACCATATATTCTACCAAAGAGACTAGTAATCCTCAAAAGACAAATTCAGGCAGAATTCAGAGAATCTCAATGGGCAATTAGTTCATCAATGCAGCTGAATTTTTTCACCAGTTTAGCACTGAACAGAGTAAGCAGTGTCTCAGCTTACCGTGTCTTTAAGTTTAAGAGAATCTTTGACTCAAAGTTTGTGCAGTGACCAAACCCTCTCATCAGCAGACAGAGCATGTTATGAGGACAGAGAAACTGGTCCAAAGTTCACTTTAGGAGGCCTTATGTTCATCATCAAACCGGGGAACCACCAAAGCCAGTATGTAAAATGTCAGCAAAAGGTGGAGGTGAAGTGTCATGGTTTGTGGTTGTTTTCTGTTTTTAATTAAAAACACGTACATGTGTTGTTTACAACATGCATTTAGCATTAGAAATATTTTCAGGTCTGTGAAAAAATGTATAATTTTGCTGAACGAGGTGTTTCATTACTGCAGGCTAAACCCAAAGCCAGTCTGATGACAAAAAACAGATGCCACCATTTCAGTAGAGTGTGATTGCTTCCCTAGGCCACATTTTTCTCATAGTAAAAGAAATAATAGAGATTGTCACTGCCTGCTGTGTAAATGGCCGCCGTTTTCTCCAGACTGCAGTGCTGAGATTGTGGAGAGGGATCAAACCACTTGTTTTCAAAGGGATGTGAAGGAAATGACTCTTCAAGTTAAGTGGTTGGTTTTGGTTGATGCTGGACGCGTTCAGAACACGGGGCCACATCGACCTTCAGGCACGTGCTATGTTTCTAGAGTATTGGACTGTGGACTGTGGGGGAATGACAATCACAGGACACACACACACGCACGCACATACACACATAGCTCAAGGCCACGTCTTTTGTGTTGAGTCTAAACAATATTGTGGATTGAAGAGGGGAATGTGGATTTTGCTGTACACCACAATGATGTAATTCCTCAAGACCACACAAGAAGGTATAATTCAAAAACTAAATTCTATCTATCTATCTATCTATCTATCTATCTATCTATCTATCTATCTATCTATCTATCTATCTATCTATCTATCTATCTATCTATCTATCTATCTATCTATCTATCTATCTATCTATCTATCTATCTATCTATCTATCTGTTTGATTGGCCAACACAGCGTCTTTGTTGGTATTTGTTCCCAATTTTTTAAAAATGTTTTCATGCATGTAGGCTTGTTAATAGTGTCCCATATGAACATGTTTTGCATTTATTTTCTCCAAGTTTTTAATTGTTTTTTTCAAGAAAATCGTATTTGAATATGTGGCAACTATGGTTGCCAGTGGGCAAATATGTTGTAAGAACCCTTCAATGTAAAATTTAAATAAGAGGAGAACATTTGGCATTCTATCTCAAAACAACAGTGTGTTATTTTAACTCTGTAAGAGTGGGACTAGTGGGAAAAGTTAATTTGACCCTGAGGAGTTTGCTGTATATCAAATTGTGTATTAAAAAAAGTCTACTTTAAAGTAAAGATATCAGTTAAATGGTTATGTTTAGATGGGGTATTATAAAAGCAAAAATCATTAAACCAATAGCCTTGATTTATTAATTTATTAATGCATTATTCCCTAATTCCCCATGATTTATGTATTTACAAGGTATTTGCCCTACAAAGTGTACAAAAACTATGGATCTCTTAAAAGATTTGTTTTGTTCGAATCAAACTAGAGACCTTCATGATTATGTTGATATACATTTGTGAACAAAACATAATTTTAGTAACATAAAAATTGTCTTTATTTTGGGGGGCATCCATTTTGCATCCTGGACTTAGGGGTAGGCCTTATGTGACGGGAAGTAAATAAATTCCTTTTTTCTTTCTTGAATTCTTTTATTTGTTTGTTTGCTTGCATGTCATCGACAAATTAAACATAGATAACATGTAGAAAATGAATTATAAAAGAAAAATAGCAACTATAAACTATGGCAACTATAGTTGCCGGTGGGCTTAAATGTGTTAAGGACAGAAATTGAAAATGTGATTTGTATGAATCTATATAGTTGCTGATTTTTTAATTATAGAATCTAGATTATTTAATCATTCAATCTAGACACTCTGAATTTAGAAAAACACATACTTTTTGTAAACATTCCGTTCATGCATAAAAAAATGGTGCATTATTTCACCCAGACCACAATGTGAATTGCTTATTTTACAAAAACAAAAATTTATAAAGGGGGATTTATGCCATAACATCTTGCAATGTCCTAAACACACTGCAATCTGTAGGTAAAGTGAGTTGTTGGCCAGCACCATGTGAGCCACCAGTGAATAAAATACTTTACTTCATGTGTTAAATCGTCAGACTAGCGCTGAGTGATTAATCAAAGGTGATTTTCATGCACAGTTTGTCAGTAAAGCCAGTTTTGCATCGTTGTTTCAAAACAGGTGAAACAGAATTCAACTCAACCTGTTCTAGTAAATCTCCAGCATGTGCTTTAGATGGAGCAACATTTACTACACAGACAGTAGTTAACTGATAAGTTTTGCACAATCAGTAAAAAAAAAATAAAGTAAATTTAATAGTAATGACAGTATTGACGATAATGACAGCTGTTTGTGTAGCTTCTTGTGTTAACTAAATTTGTCCTTACATTTAAATAGCACTTTTCTGGACCTCAAAGCACTTTTACACAGTTTTGGGGAATCTCCTCATCCACCATTGTGCAGCATTCACCTGGATGATGCGGCGGCAGCCATATTGCACACCACACACCAGCTGATTGGTGAAGAGGAGACAGAGTGATGGAGCCAATTACTGTATGATATGGGGATGGTTAGGAGAATATGATAAACAGAGGCAAGTGGGCAAATTTGGCCAGGATGCCGGGGTTAAACCTCTACTCTTTTTCAAAGGATATCCTGGGATTTTTTTACAACCACAGATAGTCAGGATCTCAGTTTAACATCTCATCCGAAAGACAGCACTCACTGAGCAGTATAGAGTCCCCATCAATACTGACCCACACAGACCACAGGTTGAGCGCCCCCTGCTGGTCTCACTAACACCACTTCCAGCAGCAACCTAACTTTCCCATGTGGTCTCCCATCCAGGTACTAACCAGGCACAGCCCTACTTAGCTTCAGTGGGTGACCATGTGAGAGTTGCAGAGAGCTAGCTGGACATAGCTACATCTAAAAAAAATCTAAAATGGTTTTACTCAAACCTCACTTTATAACTTCAGTGAAGTGTTTGAAATAGATTCTTTTGTGAAATCCTTCCATAGTCATGTATTTATTAGTCAGCTTCAGTTTATTTAGCAAACGATAAGAGGATTTCCTGGGTTTCTTTATCATGGGTATTTGGAAGGATGTGCATCTTTGCTTTATATTGTCATCTTGTAGCATATAGTCATCGTAAAATATTAAGTATTTGTCGAACTCACACTCAAAAGGCTCTCAATGTTTGAAATGTCACCATATCAGACATTAAAAAACAAACAAACAAACAAACAAACAAACAAACGAAAAAAAAAACAACAACAACAACACCCATGTGGTCCAAATTAGTCTTGCTGGTTTATTTTATTCACTGCTCAAGTTGTCTAGAACATAACAAATGGCAGCTGAAACTCAAAGACCCAAAACTACATGCAGCCTAAACCAATTTTGAATGACAACTGTATATGCCTTCTTGAAATATTACAGTTTTCAATACATTTATACATATTCATTTCTCACAGGGATATGGTGGGGTAATAATATCCACAGCACAAGAAATGAAAAAACAACAAGAGATGAAGAGAAAGCAGGGGGGAGAGTTCAGTTCAAGCAGAATAAACAAGAAGCGACAAGTGATGACATGAAGTCTAATAGAGAGAGAAAGGCTGCTCTTGTCACAACCTTGTTTTTTTTATTTTAAACTACATATAGAAGAACAATTGACTATGCTTATTGAAATCTTTCCCTGTTGTGTTCCTAATTTACCTCAGACAAACTGTGACATTTGCTGACAGTTTCTCTCAAAATTCAGAACAATATGCAGAACATACAAGTGTATTTTGTTATACATAACCAGCCAAAGTGTTCTGTGGCCTGATTATGTTTCTTAAGTCAGATACACACCAAGCTGACATAGAAGAACTAGCGGTGATGAAAAAAACTGACTAGTACCGTCTGGACTGAAAAGCTGCACATGAACACATCAATGAAAGCCGACTGAAACAAGAATATATATTCTGCTCCTCTGTGCAGGTGGCAGTAGATTGTATTGTCGTTCAACAAAGGTAAACTGGAACTAGTGCTGCACATATACAAGCTGTAAACAATGCTGCATTGTTAGTACTATTTTCACCGAACTTCTCACTTACCATAAAGGGATTTGGTCTGATAATCTGATAATCCATTTAATTTGCAAATATTTTTTCAAAAGTGCAACAAAATGACAGCAGGCTTCTTCGTGTTCACTCTGATGTTCCTTTTGAATCATAGAAAATCAGAGCACTCTCTTACACTGACGACTCAAACTCCATCTTATTTCCCTGCAGGCACAGGACATCAACATGACATCATATTGATGTTGTACCCCAACGTTGTGGGGACGTTGGATTTTGTTTGAAAATGAAAATTGGGTTGATGTCAGAACCCAACCTCAGGCTGACGTCAATGTCAACGTAATTTGCCGTCGTTATTGGACATCAAAATAATGTTATCCTTAGACACTGGCTAGACATTGAATGTTGGTTATCTGACGTGGATGACCTAAATCTAACCTAATATTAACGTCTTGTGATGTTGTGTGCCTGGGTTGAGTCTGACAAGAGGCAACGTGGAAAAAACGAACTAACCTGACAGACACTCAAAGATGGCCCTATGCTGCTCAATGACAGACTTGTCTGTGTCCCTGTTGCTCCTTGGGACTATGGTAATCATTCACATTTTTTTTGTTTGTGTGCTGTAATTTTGAGTGGTTGCAACTCCACCAGATTCTACTTGGAATAAAACAAATGGTCATTTTACGTTGCCTTTAAGTCTGAGTAGAAAAGATTATTACATTTTGCTTTTACTTTGATGTTTGCAGGGACTATAAAAAGGCATTTGTTGTGGTTTTTGCACCACTGGAGATGGACAGACTGACTCAAAGCTCATCAAGTGAACTAGCCATTTTGATATTGTATTTGTTGTATAAATTAAAAAAAGAAAAGAAAAAAAGGTGCAAAACCACTTAAAGCAGAATGTTCCTGGTCAATGGGACACAAGCCAGTATTGTGTCTAGCAATGACAAAGCCCTATACACAACAAATGGCTCTGTTTCCCACGAGAATCCTTTCAAGCCAGAAAGCCATTGCTTGTGCAATTTATTTTAATAGAACGAAATGATCATGCCACAGAAATATGTCCAGTGATTATATAGAAAACATCAGCCAACATGCGCTTGCCAAAAAAATTACATCCAAAGCCTTTTTATTTATTCCAAAGTTGTCAAGCAGCATTTTGTTGGTACAAATTGTTTTACTGCTGTTTTTCCAGTTAACAGTTTGCTGTCTCAAATTATATTTCCCAAAAGTGACATCAGATGAAACAGAAAAATATGAGGAAATCTGGAAGTTATCTTCTCTTTAAACGCATTCTTCCCATAAAGCATTTCAGATTCCTTTAAAGAGAACCACCCCACCTAATAAAAAACTCTGTTTACATTCGAAATGGGATTTCTGGGACCATCTTCACTTATGAGAAGATACCAAAGTCATTTTGTAACAAGACAGAACTGAATCAAAGCAGAAGTAATGAGCTTTTCGCATAAAACACACATTTTTGCATTTAGCACAGCAGAATGGACAATAAAGCAGAGTCACTTAGCCTTTTTTAAAATTTGGTCTCATGTCTTCAAGTGCATCTGGGAAACACATCACACAGTTGGATATTCATTATTATGACACGCATTTAGATCAGAAAGCAAAACATAGCCTAAACAAAATGAAAAAAAATCCCAAATAAACATGAAAAAAATGAATGTCAATTCAAAATGGTGAACATTATCCAAACTAAAATGTCAGTGTCACATGAAGCAAACAGTGTAAGGTGAGTCATTTTTGGGAATTCAAACATAAAAAAAATGCTTAATCACTGCCCCATAAACATATGTCCGCAAGCACAGACAGTTTTGATTTCAATTAATTGTTCATTTAATGTGTGTTTATCAGCTAACAAACATTATAATGTTTGTACTAGAAATGCCATGTGGCATCCCATTCATTGACAACCATTTAAATAATAAACACTATGTTTAGATTAACATTTTTGGTGAAATGTGTGCTACACTGAAAAAAAAAGATTTCTGCAAAATTGTTGCAAACAATTAATATGGGTTGAATTTAAACACACAAATTAGATTTAGTAATGTTCAACTTAATTTGTTTGTTTAAATTCAGCCCAATTAAATTGCTTACAATTAGTTAACTTTGAAAAACATTCAAAGATGATTTCCTTGGATTTCCTTTTTTTTCAAGTTTCACTGTTAACAATAAATAAATATATATATTCTACACTTAAGTTAACTTAATCTTCTTTTATTTATTTTTTTACAAATTTAAGTTGGTTGAACATAAAACAATTAAGTTGTCACCCCAAAAAATCTTAAGAATTGTGTTGTTTCAACTCATTTTAAATAAGTAGTTCTTAAATAAGCAGGAAAAGCCATTTTTTGAATTTGTATAGTATTTTTCATAAATGTAAATATGCATAACTTTAATGACAAGACAATGCATTGTAGCCATTGTGGGGGAAAATAAGAATACAAGAATGCAGGATTTAACTATTCTCTCTAAAATATTTAATGTTTTAAAAATAAAAAAGCATATGTTTGACCACAATTTCAAATATCATAGTACATGGTATTATGTATTTTCTTTGAAAACAAGGTGCTTCGATGAACATTCTTCTAACAGATTGAAATGTAATACTGATGCATGAAATTATGCAGCATGTGGTGCAGCTTCCACATTCACAAGAAAAACAACTGAAAAGCACACATGTACTGTCCCTAGACGAAAATATCGAAAAGTTAAAAATTCAAGGACAAAAAAGTCCTGAATAATGTTGGATATAAAATCTCTGACTTGAGGAAAAAAATCAATTGGAAGGGCACTGAGCAAAACTTAGTTAAATTTAAGAGAATAATTAAACACATTCAGTTGGACAATCCAAATATACATAAATCTAACATGTCTATTGCTAATCCAATAAAATCTAAGAATACATATTATTATAGGATTAAATGGTGTAAATCTTACAAGTATATTGCTGAAATTGATATCATTGTACCCTGAGGTTCAATTGGACTATATTGCTTTAACAATAAGGACATGTTACTACAAGATTAGGGAGTATACCGTTCGACCACTTCTAAGAGGCCTTTTCCATGACACATTGTGAGGGCGCCTGTGAAGGAACTTTGTTAGATGCTTCTTTCTCTTTTATCTCCCTTAAGGCGTTCACTCATGTTTGACAAATTGTCTTTATTCAGTCATTACAAAAGTGTAGAATGTGGGCCTCAAGAAATGCATTAGGCTTTGTTCAGACAGAGTCAAATGGGGGAAGACAAACTAAGACTAAACAAAATGGGGGGGGGAAAGAACATAAAAAAACATGGCTAATTAACCACATTTAATTAAACATCACTTTAATTTCCTAAAATATAAATATTTATTCTTTGGATGTTTGCATTTATTCTGCTATCGCTTACAGGCAGGTGCAGGTGTGTGTTTCTCCGTGCCCCTTTATGATAAGATCGACCACCAAGCATGAAAAGGTGAGTTCAGGACCCTAACATGATATACAATGGTCTGTTCCTCCTGGGTGGGCTGTGTGTGCTGGAGCGCGCCAACACGAGCCAGAGGGGTCGACCTGCTGAGACAAGAGCCTCAGGCTTTTGCTGATAGGAGACCTCCATGTGTTGAATGACAGTGACATGACCCTGTTGGGGAACTGCGAATCATTATCTGCATATCTGCTTTTTTGAAAGAGAATAGGGTAGATCACATTACTGACTTGGGTGTTGTTAAATATCTGAAGAGAAAATTCATCACTATTTAGAGGATTACATCAGTGCGTCACTTTGTTCCTTTTAAAAGTTTTTGATACCGTACTGATGGTTACCTTTAGGTCATTTTTAGACCTGGCATTATGTTGCATTTTAGACAGTCTGATCACATTTGATTGGATTGCTTTCTCAAATGTGGTTGAATGAATTCGAACACCCACAAAAGAGCAACAACTTGTTCTCTGGTGACTTATCATGAGGTCATTACAGGATGTGTTGTGAGAATGTGCACCAAAACAAGAGACTCATACTTTACTGCTATCATGAGTATTGGCTGGAGTACCCTTCAGACTCACTAGAGGGCCCTCCATCTACACCTGACAAAAGTTGTCGCCTATCCAATTTTTAGGAACAACAAATAATATCTTGACTTCTAGTTGATCATTTAGTTTCAGAAGTGGCTTTATATGAAAAGTAAAGGCCTGTAGATTATGCTTATTTTACCTAAATAAAATATGATCATGCCTTGATTTTTAATTATTTAATTAGGACAGTAAGGTCTGACTTTGCTTATACAAAAGTCCTTTCACTTAACAGAAATAATGTACAGTATAGAATATAAAGTCATGGTGCAGTAAAAAAGGAATTAATATTGTGTATGAGCTTGAGCTTGGACGACTGCATTCATTCATCTCTGCAATGACTCAAATAATTTATTAATAAAGTCTTTTGGAATGGCAAAGAAAATGTTCTTGCAGGACTCCCAGAGTTCATCAAGATTCTTTGGATTCATCTTCAATGCTTCCTCCTTCATCTTATCCCAGACATGCTCAATAGTGTTCATATATGGTGACTGGGCTGGCCAATCCTGGAGCACCTTGACCTTCTTTGCTTTCAGGAACTTTAATGTGAAGGCTGTTGAAGTTGCCCTCCACACTGCAGATCTCTCACGCATACGGCATGTTAATCCAAACCATGATTTTTCCTTCACCAAACTTGACTAATTTTTGTGAGAATCTTCCAGGTTACAATAAGTCTTCTGCAGTATTTGTAATAGTTGAAATGCAGTTTAACAGATGATTCATTGGACAAATCTACCTTCTGCCACTTTTCCAAACACTAGAAGGCAAGTTATTATTTGTTGCTCTTACAACTGGGATCGATGACAAGACTTTTGTCAGACAGTGTATATGCAAACTCCACCAGCCTGTCACCCGGACTATGGCTGTTTCTCAATTCCAAGAACGCAGAGAACGGACTCATGTTTTTGTGGAGACCAGTCTTGCCAAGTGACCTCGGAAGAACAAACCCGGGAGACCGTGAGAACAGAGAACGCGTCCCCTGAGAAATGGGATGCTGCATTCTTCCCTTGTTCTTCCTGTTGGTCATATGACCTTCACGCATTTTTAATAGAAAATTATTTAAACATTACAGCATTCATACAACCATTTATTGTTTTCCCCCTTTAAATATATATATATATATATATATATATATATATATATATATATATATATATATATATATATATACACTATGCACAAAGACCTTACACATGCTGCATAATACAAATAAAACTAATTTTAATACAAACTTCAGCAAATAAACACTCTTAATGTGTTTATGCCTTTATTAAGATGGTTATGTTGATGTTTACTTTCACCGTTTCATTTATCCTGAGATAAATAAGTTTTACCTCTGAACTTTAATAAGAAGCCTGTAATGCTGCGCTTCCCACCTACTTTATTCAGCTGCAATGACTTCTAGGACTTCTAAACCTAGTTTTGTGCTCAAGTCTGTATCAAGTGTGCCACACGCCTGCTTTTGAGTGAAGGTCTCGGGCTTGGCCGTTATATTATTATGTGTTTTTTAAATATAAGTGCTTATATTTTCATTAGCGAGTCTTTGGTATAGTGCAGATACCGGCGGTCAAGTGAGAAGTGGTTGACTGACATACAAGCGTTTGGTTTGAAGCTTGATTCTGCAGCTCCTCCTCTGGCTCCATCAGACAGTCCTTCTGCGCATGCCCAGACTCCAATTTCAGCAGTCTTTTGCGACAGTTTGTACCCGGCACGAGGCGTTTTGCCTTCAAAATGTTCACTGGGAAAAGGCGATGTTGTGTTGTCCATATTTTATACAGTCATTGGTCTGTATCGATGCATCCTTGATATTAAGAACACATCCAGGAACTTACACGCATTCTCCATTCTTGCGGTGTTGAGTTTTGGAACTGAACTTTGGCAGTTGATGATGACGTTACATGAGAATGCAAGATCGCTGAAGAACGCATATTGAGAAACAGCCTACAACTACCATAATGTTTGCATCTCACAGCTGAAAACAGTTTACCAGTCTGAACACTGATTATACTGACACAGCTGCAGCACATTACACACAGTATTTAAGCACCACACTCACACACCTTCATTGTGGGAAATTACATTTTGTTTTGTGTCATTGATGGCATGTGGTTCTTGTTTTGATTGTCACACTTTTTTGTTTCTTTTATGATTGTTTGCTGCCTGTCCTGACCTCTGCATGTTTATTGTATTTACCCTTTTCGGATGAAACTTTATATGTTGTATGCACCTGTCTCGACCTCTGTCTGCCTGACCATTCTTTAAAATACAGCTGTTGCCACATCCTCATCATGAAATCTGCATTGAGGCAAAACACTTTTTCACTTTTTTTCCCCATCCTTTGCCATCTACAGTACATGCAAGCATATACGTGACCATGAGCAATTTCCTGCTTGTTCATTAGCATTGTTGGGTAAGTTGCTTTAAAAAGGTAGTTAATTACTACAAATGACATTAAAATAGTTTATAAATTACTTTTCTAACTACTGTGTGAAAAGCAATTTAATTATAATTTGTAATATCTTTAATTATAAGTTTTTGAATTACCTGACTAAATAAAATACCAATAAGTCTCAATGCACAGACTATGAAATGCATTGATTATGAAACTCTTAAGTTTAAATTTGAGTCAAACATGACATTTAGGTTAATTAAAAAAAACAAATACAAATTATCAGACATAAACTATTTCAAAGAAATTATACCATATTTCATTTCAAGTCATTGTTTCTTAGTCTTAGGCACATGCAATTGTCTAACAAATGTAACCTTCTGCAGTTGAAAATTATGATTACTCTGCAGAATATCTGAATAGAAAAAGAAAACACGAATTACTCTGCTTCACTGAATTCATTCAACATATTGTCATGAACTAATGTCTGACTGATTCATTGTTTAACCAATTATTCTGCAAAATATATTTGTACTCAGTCACTCACTTTCCTTCAGCTTTGTTCCTGCTTTATCAAGGGTCGCCAGAGTGGAATAAATCACCCAGAGTATATTTGTATAAAAAATGAGAAAAGAAAAAAGTGCATACAAACTCTACTTTTGTAAGATGACTTATACTGAACTGTTGAGTTTATTTACAACATTTAAGGCAAATACATTATATAGTTGTAATTAAATAAAAATAACAGTAATCCTTATTTTAGTTTGTTTTTCACAGCAAGCCATGATGCATTCAGTATTGCTGTTACAGAAAATTATGTAAAGTGTAAAATAAGAGGGAAGGGTCTTAACAAAATATGAACATAAGTGGTCACAAGAGAACATGCTAATATCAAGTGGAGACAGACCTTTAGACAATACTGACCTTAATCTTGAACATACATCTTAACTACAAGTCACCTGTTTATTATTAGCAGATGGTTTACTTAATATCTGCTTACACTTTATTTTGATTTCCCATCGACAGTCATTTATGCTGAACTTTGCAAATATGCAACTTATTCTACCTACATTCTAATCCACTAATGTGAGTTGAAGAAGTTGCAAGGTTACAGAGCGCCAACATGTCTAATGGGAAGCATCTTATAGCTTAATCCACTGTGATCCAGCCTTTACATGTTATTTTAAATATGCTTAGTTTTGATACATCGCATCAGTCGAGATTTGTTCAGTTTGATATTGTTCAGTGATTCATGCATTGGTGCTGGGTGCTAGAGTATTTTCATTTTAATGAGTCTCAGAAATGGCATACATATGAAATATGCTTATAGTATATACACTGTTGCTTATAAGCATAATACATTTGAGAAACTTTTGGAAATGGCCAGCATTTAGAGTACTAATGGCTAATAATAACGTTTTTGTGTATGTCAGAAAGCTGATACTGCCATCAACTGGTCAACCTGTTACATTGACTGTTTGATGACTTTCAGTTTTCATGTATAAAACATCAATAAACAGTTAAATGTTTTTTTTATGCTCTGAAAGTTAAATAAATGTCCAGTACATACATAGTCAATATAAATGTCCAAATGTAAAAACAAACTACATTTATCTACTTATCTACAAAACACATTTCCAGAACTATCGTTCGTGTTTTTGGGCTGCTTAATGTTATTTTTATTTTTATTCAAAGCATTCTTTTAAGCTCAACAAGGATGCATTTAGCTGATTAAAAAATATTATTATTATGAAAAACATTTTACACTTATTTATTTATTTATTTTACAATGCTAATATATGTTTTATTTATTTATTTTTGAGATGGCAAAGATTCATTTTAAAAGACTTTATATCAGTCTTTAATGTTACATGACCCTTGTTGGAACAGTGCTTTCAGTCTCTGTTACTTTTTATTAATGCATATTTAATCAATGTTTAATATTCAATAACCTAACTGCTTTATATATTACAACGTAGTAATGATATTGATTTGAAATACTAAAAATAAATACAGTGCCCAGCATATATGAGTTAATTAATATTTTCTAGATGGTTTACAATATTATATTTGTGCATATACATTAGTTTAGTCAGTACTAAAGCCAAATCTGGAACTAATCTAACAAAATAACTTACAATAATGGTTCAAAAACTAGTAGCCCAAATGTATATGTTTAGGAAAAATATTGAATAACATGTTTAAAATTAGCAAAAATCAAGAAAAACCAAAAATATTTACAATTTTGTTGAAATGTTGTAGATTGTAATTTTTTTGCAGTATTTTGCATAAATTTAAATGTATTATCTTTCCATTTCTAAAGATGTTCTGTGACTAAAATATTATTTTAATAAATAGATCTGTTTAATAAATCGGTTTTGTTCAAATGGACCAATATATTTTACCCATATTCACTGAAAAATGGATAAAAAATTTTCATTTTTAAAATGGGGTGTACTTATTTATGCTGAGCACTGTATATGAAAAATAACAAAATTACAATTTAAATGACATAAGTACAATTTTACTGTAAAAAAAACCACTTATGCATTCAGAATAAAGGTACAAGTATGTACAGGTGGACAATTCATTAACTACTGAGCAACCTACAAAACAAAGCATAATAGGGGGAAATGAAGACTAAAGAAACTAAAGCAAAACAGAATATAGCATATGTGACAGATACATAACAAAACATCAATTGATAGTAGGCCCACACAGAATCTGCGGGCGCAAAATTCTGCAGATTTTCCGCAGATTTCTGCAGAATTCCACAGAATTCCGCAGATTTTTAGCCCATCATCAATTCTGTTTATTTACTTGAGTAAATGTGTGTAAATCTATATTTATTCGCTTTTTAAATTAATTACAGTGATATTATTGACTAATATGAAAATGTTAATCTGATTTATGTACAATGCAGTGTGTAAAATAATATTTTCTGTCTTTTAGTAGATATAATATTTGAGACTTGCTTTGATTACCAAATAAAGTGAATCTAATTGGATTTGCATTTTAATTATTAAATACAAGTTAAAAAGATATTATTTTTTATTTCACATTTTAAGGTTTTAGTTATGATACTCCCAAAATAATTCTGCAGAAATCCGCAGATTTTTACCAAAATTCTCAGCAGAAATAGCAAAAAACGTCCGCAGATTCCATCTGGCCCTAATGATGAGTTATCAGTACATATCATGCACACTATATTCCTTTCATCTAATCAGAATAGGAGTGACTTGCTGTTGGAAGACATTAAAGTAAGACTATAAGGCATCAGCTTTTTTTCTATACCTATAATGTGTTGATCATTGTATTCTGTGCAGCTTTCCATACATTTTCTTGACTAAGAGTGTCCAATGATGCCTTTAGCCCTCTGTGCTGTTGTGTTGAATAGAGTATTTGACATTATTTTTTACCAAATGTTCCCCAGCGGTCATTGTCTGCGAGATGCATGATGCCCATGAAGGGAACACTTAACTTTAAGACGCAGTAATGTTGTAAAACAATGTAATGTATGGAGTCAACAAACTGCTTATGCACTTGTGTGAGGCAACACGCTGGGGGAATGGTGTTTTATAACTAGCATACACAATTAATCAGGGATTCATGTCAGCCGGTAAAGGCAGCTGGCACGTTTATGGCCATAAGCCAGATTTGCATACAATCAAAGCTGCGAAAATGGCCCTGGATGGGGTTTATGCTGTTTAGCATAGTTAGCGTTTCCATTTTGATGTACTATAGTGTGAAATGTGCTCCAATCCAACTGTTGGCGAGCAGCTCACAGTGCAGTCTGAGCGTTTGAGCATGAATATTAGCCAGCGACCCTCAGATGCCCCTGTGGCCTCCAAGTTTAACAGAAGAGTAATGCAGTTAATAAGACTGGATACTGCAGAATAAACACTAGTCTAAAAACAGTGTGGGTGGATCTAGTCAATTTAATGGAAGAATACTACAGAGATAATGTAGAAAGAGAATGAATGAGAACAAAAGAGCAGAACCGAATAATAGTAACTTAAAAGGTATTGAAATAATATTCTGGATTTATGGCATGGCATACTTCAACACAAAATAAGTAGTGTCAATTTATATTTTTCAATTTACTAGTTCAAAAGCTGCATAATTATTCTGTGGAAAACGAAAACATACTGGTTTTTGGTGTCTCTAAATATAATATTTTAAATAATAATTACTTACCTACATTACTAATTTAATATTATTATTATTTGTTGTTACTGCAATACTTTTGTCAAGGGAACTGCTATAACTACCAGTAGAATAACTCCATGATGCTTTTTGAATGAACTAGATCTAAATTTAAAAATCTAATAAAAATTGCACATGATGCTTGCACAATGAGACAAACCTCAAAAGAGCCATTTCGGAAGTTTAAGTTAAAATTGAAATGTTATGCTAATATGCAGCTGAATTATTGGTAGGCCCACACGGAATCTGATTTTGTGCAGATTTTCCGCAGATTTTTAGCCCATCATTAATTGATTAATTAAATTTACTTGAGTAAATGTGCGTAAATCTATATTTATTCAGTTTTTAAATTAATTACAGTAATATTATTGACTAATATGAAAATGTTCATCTGATTTATGTACAATGCTGTTTGTACAGTAATATTTTCTGTCTTTTAGTAGATATATTATATGAGAGACTTGCTTTGTTTACCAAATAAAGTGAATATATTTGAATTTGCATTTTAAACATTAAATAAAAGTTTAAAAATATATATTTTTTTATTTCATATATTAAGGTTTTAGTTATGATTCTCCCAAAATAAATCCGCAGAAATCCGCAGATTTTTAGCTAAATTCTCCGCAGAATTAGCAAAAAACGTCCGCAGATTCCGTCTGGCCCTATTTATTGGTTGCAAACGTTGTTTTGACGAGCCCATAGCATCACTTGTCTATAGCAGTGTTTCCTAACCCTGTTCCTGGAGGCACACCAACAGAACATATTTTGGATGTCTTTTTATCTCACCCATTCACTTCAGGTTTTGGAGTCTCTTTTAATGTTCTGGTGAGTTGATTCAGGTGTGTTGGATTAGGGAGAGCTTGAAAATGTGTACTGTTGGTGTGCCTTCAGGAACCGGGTTGGGAAACACTGGTCTATAGGAACTGGCTGTAGACAAAATATACACAGAGAACGACTTACTTGTGTTGGAATTAAGCAAGAGGTGGCGCTGTTTCCCTGAAAACCAACAATTATAAACTCACAGCGCGTGGGCTGCAGGCAAACTTACACAAAGGAGAAAGTCTCAAGTTAGCAGAGACCTCTTCATTGGAGAGAATATGTTTCGTGAAAATGCACTATTCTATTTTGAGCACACTCGTACAGTACATTTCCGGGTATTCTTGCGTCTAGAAAAAAGTATTTTGTCTGTTGACCAATCAATCTAACGTGCGTAAAGCACGTGGTTTTATCGCGCTCAACTTCCTTATACCATGAACCTGATGTTTGTTTACACTAGAGCATGTTGTGCATTAACTGACATCTGCGGATAGATTGATGTTTCTGGCAGGTCTAAGGTGATCTGTCCCGTCCCGTGTGCAGGTAGGCCACGACGATCGACGTACTTGTATTCATAGTTCAGCTTTTAAATATTTATATATTCAAAAACGATATGATACGGCATAAATTGCGTGGACGACTATTGCACTACAGTGCGCTATAGACACCAATACAGTACAAGGTTTTCAGAGCCCTCAGCAGTTATTATTTGGTTAAACTTACATAATATTTGATAATTTTCATAAACTTGTTTTGTAAATCAAATAAAACAAATTTAATTTAATTTAAAAAATGAAAATAAAGTTAAAGGATTAAAACCCACAGAAAATGGGGTGGGGGGAAATCAGGTAACTAACATTTTGGAATGTTAAATTTAAACATAATACAAAGTAAAGGTTCTAGTTGAAAATATATAATATGTGACCCTGGACCACGTAAGTTGTCATTTTTTTTTTTTTTTGGAAATTTTTATTTACGCATAACTAGAAGCATAATAAACAAGTTTCTCATTGATGTATCGATTATGGTATTATAACTATTTGAAAATCTGGATTCTGGGTTTTTTTGAGAAAACATTTTTTATGTAAGTTTTTATGTACAAAATGTCTTCACAGAATATTAAATTTATAAGATTGCTTTTGTGATCCAAGGTCACATATCAAATTAAAATTTAATACAAAATAATAGCAAACAAAACAAATGCAATTGTTGGCAAATTAAAATAAACTAAATAAAAGTTCAAATGTTATAATTACTCAAACTAAAATTGAAATAAATTATTTTTTGTGGGTGAAAAACAAAGATGGTAAAATCAAGTAACACAATTGTTACTTTAATTAAAGTAACACATTAAATTAATTAAACAAATTTAAATGTAAGATAAAAATGTGGAAAACAAATTTGAAAGCTAATGCAATACTATTTAATTAAAACCAGCATCCAGTTTTCACTAGTGATTAAATGACAACACACCTCTTTGGCCTCTGAGTGTATATATATATATATATATATATATATATATATATATATATATATATATATATATATATATATATATATAATATTACTTGTGGTTTTTATTTTTTTATTCAGTTTAAATGTTGAAGGACATCACATGTTCTTTGTCCATATATTTTTCATTTTTATTGAATTCTTTCACTTTTAGGCTGTACAATGAAATCCTTTCAATGGATTCCCTGCACTCTCAGCCTGCTGCTCTGTACTGCTGATGCAGGCATTGGTACAAGACCTAATTTTGTCTTTATGATGGTGGACGATTTAGGAATTGGAGACCTTGGATGCTATGGAAACACAACTCTCAGGTTTATTCATAAAAAAAATAAAAGAATCAATTAAAGTTTTTATTTCTTATTCTGAGGCCTGCCAGGTAATCCACATAGTTGCTTATAGCCAGCAGTATGTGTTCTTCATGTGAAATAATGTACAGTAAGGCCCGTCGTGTCAGTTAGATCCCAGAGCATTAAATGTTGCTGTGTAAGATTGATTTAAGATCAGTGGATTTGATATGGAAGGGATTTTCCTTTTGCATGGTTCATATAAAGCTATGTTTAAAAGATGAAAAAAGGTATACAACATAGAGGAATAGACATCTCTCTCACAGGCACAATGAGATTGTTTTGTTTTGTTTTGTTGTTGTCCTGACCTGCAGGACGCCCAACATTGACAGACTGGCTCTGGAAGGGGTGAAACTGACCCAACACATTGCTGCTGCGCCACTCTGCACTCCCAGCAGGGCAGCCTTTCTGACAGGCAGATATCCCATTCGATCAGGTCATTTGTAAAACACTGTTGAGATTTGTATTTCAAAACATTTTTTTTTTTTAAAGGAATAGATATAGTTGTAAAAGTTAGAGCTGTATTATCTCCATTTATACGTTAAACAAAATAGATAAAAGAACATTCAGGAGCTGGAAAGTGCCTCCACTACTCGGTACGAAATTTACTCATCGTGTAGAACAAGCGATTATTATTATTATTATTATTATTATTATCATTATTATTATTATTATTATTACAGCATACACAGGAACAAAGGTCAAATTCCTTACCAGCAGGTATTTGCACACTAGCTTATTGGCTGGCAGCAATGATGTTCCTATTTATTCAGGACCTTGTGGACCCGCTCCATTCGCATCATTGTTGTTATCATTGACAGCAGCGGGCTGTTGTCCATCCGCTTAATCACCTTAGGCATCCGCAAACTCTGGGTCGTCAACGTTCTCAAATTCCAGAGAAGGTGCTTGATCAGGGTGGCCGTCCATGTGAGCGAGCACACTAATGTTGGCAGAATATGCAGAAACTAATTCGAGCATAGCCACATGATGATCAATTTCCTCTTCAGTCATTGCTTGATCAAGATCAACTCCTCCTCGGCTGCAGGCTGTTGGATAAGCTTCCACAAGGCACCCCCAGGCCTCCACTCACAGGCGATCCTCCATAAACCCCTGGTAACGCTCAAGTGAGCTGTCCCCCATCGCTATTAGCAGCCTCCCACTGAAAGTGGCAAGGTGCTTAAATTGGGTGAAATGTACATCCGGTAAATCACGACAGTATTCGTAGTAGGGGTTATCGCTTACATGTCGCATGGCCTGGCCAGCATTGACCCATTCTTTTGGATACATGCGGGTGATAAGTGCCCACGGGAAGTGAGGGTGTTTATGTATGGCCCTGGCAATTACATCCAGTGAGGTAAGACCTCATCTGGCCACCTAGGCAAGTATGACGCACAATCATATGGCATGTGCCGAAATAAGACCTAGCCACCGTCACATAATTCTTGGCATTGACTTCTCATCGACAAAGTAGCTGTAATCTAACCAGGTTAGGCGCAGGTCATTCACACCAAGTGTATCACGTGTGCAAGCTTGGCTGTGGAGATAGTACCTCTCACTGCAAAAGATTGTGAGTATGATCGCCCCGATGGCTTTGTGTCTGCATTGGCTGTTCAGTAATAGGCCTGCAATGATACGAAGAAGTCGTACTTGCCCTGCCAGTGTTGCACCGGCAGCCCATCGATTATTATCAACATCCCACACATAAGCACCTTGTGGGGCATTAGCTCCTGCTCGATGAATCTGATCGATACATCTGTGAACCAGAAGGCATCACTTAAGACGTTGTTTAGGAGTAGCCCTAGTTCTCTCTATGCAGCCTCTTCTGCAAAAAGTCCGCGGGCAACTGGGGGATGAATACCTCCAAAATCAGCTGTTGCTTGCGAAGGCTGGTTTGCAAAAAGCGGATATGGCAGATAAAGCTTGCAGTAGTTAGCCCGTGGACATCCAATCCCTGGGTCTGCATGCCATCCAAGGTAAAGGGTTCAAGGTTGACTGCTCTGAGGATAGATCTCAACACCCTCTGAGTGCCCCCAAAGGACTCAAACACCCTTCTATTATCTGCAGGCCCAAACCCTAGGTGATTACGTCGCGGTGCAGTTAAATCATCTCGACCAACACCCATCCATGGTGTCAGCTATGTGTGCTTGGTCAAGTCAGACTTTGACCTCGTCAATTAGATGCACCATTCTGTTCGTGATGGCATTCCATCCATGCGCCACCACCAGCACCACCTCTGCCTTGTCCACCCGCATCATTATCGCGTTGTTGTTCTCTGCCGCGGCCTCTTGCAGCAAAAGCCATGTTGACCAACCAGCTCACTAAATATCACCAGTTGAAGCAAGGTTTGAAAACAATTGTTGTATGTAGTGTCTCACCAAAACATTATTGTTTGTATGAGCAATTCCTTTTAATTGGCAAAACAACAACAACATAATAGTAGTGGTAATAATAACTATAATTTACATTATTATATAAAGTTACACTCTAAAAATAATAGCAATTTTATCAGAGAAAGGCAATAGTGAATAGAATAAATTAAAAATATTTGAAAAGAAAATATTTAATAGAATTTTAAATATATAAATATATATAAATAGTGTTACGGAATTACTGAATATGCAATATTGTTATATATAGGTTGGCTTAACAATGAATTAATTACACTTGTGGGTGTAACTTTCTAATTATAACCTGTGCTTTTTTGGTGTCTGTCAGTGTTATATAAAGTTATAAAAATAAAATAAATTGTAGTACTTTAGTACGTTATTTTAACACACACTGAAAAAACATATTTTCTAAATTTATGTGAGCTAAATTTAAACAAACAAATTAAGTTACTAAATTTATTTTGATTGAATTCAGCCCATATAAATTGTTTGCAACCAGTTAACCTAAAAATAATGTGTAAATCCAATTAATCATTTTTTTTTCAATCTACAAACGTGTGAAAATGTTAGGACAACCTACAAAATTCCAGATTTTCCAAATCAGGGCATGCAAAAAAATATCTGATAATTAGCATGTCTCAGATGAACAACTACATGTAACAAAAATATATCAGGCACAACTAATCAAATACCATGTGCAACACAGATCAGAATGTCTGTTCATCAGCAGACGTAGCAGTTTGTTGGTCTGGAGCCAAGACCATCCCGCAGCTAAAACTTAGCCAAAAGTGCATCATGCAACAAGACAATGCCAAGCACACCAGCAAATCTACAACAAAACAGCTGGGGAGAAAATGGTGTTGTAATAGTTCGGTCAAAGTCCAGAACTCATCCTGACTGAAATACTATGGCAATAGTTGGGCAGAAAGCTCCAAACCTCTCCAGAATAAACTGAGAGACTGATGAGATTATACTGAAATTGATTAAGGTAAAATGGATGTACTACAGGCATCTGAATCAGAGGGTGTCCTAAGTTTGGCTTTTTTATCTTGGGTTCTGTTAATAAATACTGACATGGTGTAAGATATTGTGACGTTGTTCATCTGAGGATTTATTTTCTAAATTGTAAGATCAATACTTTATTTTAAGCAATAATTTTTTTATTCATGTGCAGCATAATTTATTTATTTATTTTTTAATGCCAAAGGTATGGCAGCACATGGCCAAATGGGAGTATTTCTCTTTTCTGCATCATCAGGAGGTCTTCCACAAGAGGAAATCACCTTTGCCAAGGCTGTCAAAGTGCAAGGTTATTCCACCGCTGTAATTGGTATGTTACTTGTTTAACCCTAGTTATCTGTTAACAGAGTCTGGTACAGTATGTCACTGTGGGAAATGCCTCAGGCGTGACCGACCTAGTAGCACCATTGATAGTATGTGTGGTGACTGACCGACAGGTTACAGCGGTGACAAGAGAGCCTCACCTGCTGTCCCTGCTGTCACCTGTCAGACCATGATCCTCAATATATCTCCTCTTCATTCTGACTACGGGAAGGGAAGTGTGCTGATAACTGTTATCCAAGAATTGGACACAGTTATCCTTAAAGGCATAGTTCACCCAAAAATGAGAACTAACTTACCATTTACTCAAGAGGTTCCAAACCTTTCTTTTTGTCTGTTTAAGACAAAAGAAGGTATTTTGGAAAATGTTGGGAACTGGTAGCCCATAACATCCATAAAAAAAAAAAACAAGATGGAAGTCAGTTGTCATAATTTTTAAGAATATATATAGTGCCTATAGATCATTTTGAAGGATGTAAACAAAATCAATGGTCCCAACGTATTTCCTGTTTTACATTTTTAAGTTCTACAGCTTCCGAGAATCCAAAAAGAGCCTCATATTGATAAATATTGTTATGATAGCTGTTTTAACATTAAGTTATGATTGAATTGCCTCTTGTTACAGTTATGAAATGGTTTGATAACAAGCAGGAAATGCTCATGGGCCAATGACAAGACCACATTGAAATGGTCTATAGAAAATCATCTTACCCCTGTGAAAATATTCCTCACATTAAACCCTGCTTTCAAAAGACCTTCTGGAAAAAAAGTTGTAGAAAGACACAGATTAGGAGAAGGCTAAAAAAAACATTTCAAAGGCTGGTAAAGTTATTTGGAATGTGATTTGATTTCAGGCTGTATGACAAATACAGTAATTATTTCAAAGGGCTATGATGATTTTTCTATAGGCACTGCATATAGTATGAAGAATGTTATGCAAATATTAAATTTGATTAAAAATCATGTTTTAAAACATTAGACTTACTCAGAATGGTTCAGTAATAAACAGGATCCTGACTGAATGCATTCATGTCCAAATTGACTTTACACAGAATCTTTCTAATTATACACAGTTAAAATAATAATTTTGTGATAATTTTGTGCAAGAAAAAAATAAGCAGTAGTGGTGAAATGTTTAACAAACTAATGTAAAATAACTTCATTTATTCATTTGTAGTTTGTATTGTCCAATTTTCTAGAAATTTGCTTATTTTTCATGACATACCACTGAATGAATAGTCTGCAGCTAAATAATTAGTGGCTTACCTCAGGGACAAATATTTGCACAAGCAGGATTGACTACTTTTAATTTGTAGAAAATCTGGTTCAAAAGGCGACAGGTACAGTGTGTTCTGTACCTCACGTAGATCCCAGAATTATTTTAGAGTTGTTGATGTTGTTTTTTGATTTTTTAAATGATGTATGTCCTTCATAAAATTACAGATCTGTATCTATCACACATTAGTTGCCAGATGATTATTGAACATAATGACTGTAAATGTGCACTCCTTCATTCACCTGCCAAACTGTACAGCTGTGGCGAGTGGGTGCCCACCTGCTAATTTAGGTCTATGTGTGCCACTGCTGTGGTGTTTCTGATCTGACCAGAACACTTTTTTTTTTTTTTTCAGAAAAAAGTCTCCAGTGATTCAAAAACAATTAGAATAATTTGTATGTGTCCACTGAAATTAGGGAGTACATAAGCCTTTTTCTGTAATGTTCTCAGCACAATTCTCAGATCTTCATTATCATTTCCATTATCATTTTCCTAACAAGAAGTGAATATTTTCAAAGTTTGCAAAAAATGCCAAATGTAAATTAACTGGATTTTCATCAGATTGTTAGAGATGCTGACTGTAGTATTTTAACCTAGCAACCAACAGTAAACAAGGCAAGCATAATGGAGACTGCTGATTAGTCATGTGGGTGTGATGTTCAGGATGTCAGAGTTTATTCAACAAATGTGTTTCCTACTGTGGCCGGGAAGTGCAAAACAACATTACAAAGTGGGAAACCCTTTTACGAAGCTCGAGACAAATTTACATTTTGAAAAACATTTTTTACCTATCATAAGACACAATTACATAGGAAAAACGATTTGACCAAGGACGAAACAAATTTACATTTTAGAAAAAAAATTTACAAGATGCAAAACACTTTTACCAGTCCAGAAACAAATATACAATGACAAATTCCTTATGGAAAGGGAATGTACCACACACCGGAAGTGACGCGGAATGTACTTGTGTGTGACTTTGTAGACACAGGTTAACACGAGTCTGAAGGCACAGGTTAAGATGAGTCTACAACTATAAAAATCATGGTTTGACCAACTGCGATAAAACATCCTTTTGTCATTTAAAGCTATTCTGAGAAAATATCAGCGTGACAGTATGTAGAAATATGTAAACGAGTACATGCAAACGAGTTAACACGAGTCCACAACCAAAGCACAGCATATGTTGACTGATAAAGATATCAAAACCGAGCTCAACATGTGTACTCCTGAATAGCTCAGTTAAGTAGGTTGATAGATACTTGTGCTGAACCTTTTGACTTGGGTTCGAATCCCGTTGATGACAGGTAAATTATAATTATTTCTTTACATTAATTTTGGTTATATATTGTTCTGCCACACAAATATTAAAATTAATAATGTTTACAATGACACTGACACCAAGTAATAACAATATTTATTTGGTAGGGCATGTTTTGTTGCTATGAAATAGTGTCTAGACGAATCTGCCAATCTGCAAACGTGAATAGTTTACATCTGGAAAGGGTCACCAGGTACACGGTTACCAGTTAAATCGTAACACCGGCTTCGTTCAGTTTACTTTTAAGAGTCCTCAAGCAGATGTTTACACCGTTTAGACTTGACATCATGTCCACGATTACAGCGTACGAGTGGCCCTCGTTAAAATATTGAACACATTGATGCAGTATGTCTGGTGTTTCCGTCTGCTCTGCGTCCTTTAGAAACTCCAAACACCGACCACACATAAAGCAAAACCGGAGTCCATGTTCGGTCACCATAAAATTTATTTACGCCATGAACTCCACAACATGAATTTACCGCGCTCACCAGCAACGACAACAACTCTTCTCCCCACGTCACTCCCGGTGTGTGGTACATTCCCTTTCCGTAAGGAATCTGTCATTGTAAATTTGTTTCGGGACTGGTAAAAGTGTTTTGCATCTTGTTAATATTTTTTCTAAACGGTAAATTCGTTTCATCTTTGGTCAAGTCGTATTTTATATGTATTTGTGTCTTATGATAAGTAAAAATGTTTTTCAAAATGTAAATTTGTATCGAGCTTCATAAAAGTGTTTCACACTTTGTAATGTTGTTTTGCACCTTCCGGCCACCGTAGTTTCCATCTTATTATTTGCATTAACCATTTTTCAAAAAAGTCCAAAAGCACCTCAAGTGAGCTTAATCCATACATTTTTTAAACTTTTTATTTTACATTTTTTTGTAAATTAACCATTGTGTATTGTTCAAATTTACTGTAAATGTACTTTGCAAAATTTGCAACAGCAAACCCTTTTGGTCTTCCCAACAGGGAAAACCACCAACAATCAAGAAAGCATAATTATATAGGGTCATCACTTTGCAATACAAAAAGAAAAAGAAAAGTGGTTATAAAGGATTAACAACATAACGAAAGTGTAGCCAATTTGTCCTGTTTTTGCTGAGTTTTTTTTTTTTTTTTTTAATTCCAAAGCATTTCCCAGAATATTTGTCAAAATAAGAATTGTCAAGGAAAATCTTTCTGCTAGCTGAAACACAGAGGAAGTTGTGTCCAAATTAAGACTTAAAATCACCCCAGAGTGGATGAAAACATCCCCAACAGCATCCCTTAAGGGTTAAGGATATTTATAAGATTTGTCATTTCCATCACTTGTTTCTCATGTGATACTTTAAAATCTGCATTAACATAAGCGGATGGAATCTCAGCTATAGATTTCACTCACTGAATTTGGCTTTAACTAGTTTCCAGATTTTGAGAGGTCTTGCATGCAAGCTGGGGATCTGATCGGTCAGTTGATGTGGAAGTGGGAACACAAATACTGTGTTGCTGTCTGGTGCAGAAACCCTGTCATTTGCAGTAACCACAAGAGAATAGCAACCCATGTCCAAGCCATTAGGCCCAACAGACTAGGGGCCATTCTGAAAGAATCTGCTTGTGCTTTCCTCGTACTGAGAGGGAGTGCAGAGAAACAGATTGCCTAAATAAGCAGACACTCTCAAACCAGCATTTCTCAAACCGCCTGTAACACCCAAGGGGTGAGAGAGAGCCTGAAAGTATGTTTGATGAGAGTTTGTTGTTTCAGACAAACCTGGGAAATTTGTAGTTTGCAAGTAAATGTTTATGAAAAAAATGTGTTTAGGAAAAAATGTTGGTGAGAAACAATATGTTATGATAAAACTTTGCAAGTGTGAAGGTTTATGTATTGTGTTATGCACTGAAATAAAGTGAAACTGATACACGTTCCTAAATGCATGTTCAGACTTGAAGACCACACAGTGTGCTACAACATCACAAGCTACACTTGTAAGAACAGCAAAAACAAAATAAGCATAGCAACAGACTTTGTTTTAATTGCAGATTTGTGTGATAATGTAAGCATACTAATGTGTAACGTCATATTTTTGTGTGTCAAAAATGTAAAAAAAAAAACTTTGGTTACCTACAGCATAGGTCTCAAACTCAGTTCCTAGAGAGCTGCAGCTCTGCACAGTTTTGCTCCAACTCTAATCAACAGCTGATCCAACTATCACGGTGTTCAAGACTAATCACTAGCAGCTAATCCAACTAATCAAGGTGTTCAAGACTACTCGCTAGTAGCAGTTCCAACTAATCAAGGTGTTCAGGACTACTCACTAGTAGCTAATCCAACTAATCAAGGTGTTCAAGACTACGCCTTCGTAACTGATCCAACTAATCAATGTGTTCAGGACTACTCACTAGTAGCTGATCCAGTTAATTAAGGTGTTCAAGACTACTCACTAGTAGCTGATCCAGTTAATCAAGGTGTTCAAGACTACCCACTAATGGCTGATCCAACTAATCAAGGTCTTCAAGACTACTCCCTAGTAGCTGATCCAACTAATCAAAGTGTTCAAGACTACTCACTAGTAGCTGATTCAACTAATCAAAGTGTTCAAGACTACTCACCAGTAGCTGATTCAACTAATCAAAGTGTTCAAGACTACTCACTAGTAGCTGATTCAACTAATCAAGTTGTTCAAGATTACTCCCATGTAGCTGATCCAACTAATCAAGGTGTTCAGGACTACTCGCTAGTAGCTCATCCAGCTAATCAAGGTTGTCAGGACTACTCACTAGTAGCTGATCCAACTAATCAAAGTGTTCAAGACTACTCCCTAGTAGCTGTTCCAACTAATCAAAGTGTTCAAGACTACCTCCTCGTAGCTGATCCTACTTAACAAAGTCTTTTAAGACTGTACTCTCTAGTAGCTGATCCAACTAATCTAAGTGTTCAAGACTACTCGCTAGTAGCTGATCCAATTAATCAAGTTGTTCAAGACTACTCACTAGTAGCTGATTCAACTAATCAAGTTGTTCAAGATTACTCCCATATAGCTGATCCAACTAATCAAGGTGTTCAGGACTACTCGCTAGTAGCTGATCCAACTAATCAAGGTGTTCAGGACTTCTTGTAGTAGCTAATTCAACTAATCAAGGTGTTCAGGACTACTCACTAGTAGCTGATCCAGCTAATCAAGGTTGTCAGGACTACTCACTAGTAGTTGATCCAACTAATCAAGGTGTTCAAGACTACTCCCTAGAAGCTGTTCAAACTAATCAAAGTGTTTAAGACTACTCGCTAGTAGCTGATCCAACTAATCAAGTTGTTCAAGACTACTCCCTTGTAGCTGATCCAACTAATTAAGGTGTTCAAGACTACTCCCTAGAAGCTGTTCAAACTAATCAAAGTGTTTAAGACTACTCCCTTGTAGCTGATCCAACTAATTAAGGTTTTCAGGACTACTCGCTAGTAGTTGATCCAACTAATCAAAGTGTTCAGGACTACTCGCTAGTAGCTGATCCAACTAATCAAAGTGCTCAGGACTACTTGTAGTAGCTGATCCAACTAATCAAAGTGTTCAAGACTACTCGCTAGTAGCTGATCCAACTAATAAAGGTGTTCAAGACTACTCCCTAGTAGCTGATCCAACTAATCAAGGTGTTCAAGACTACTCACTAGTAGCTGATCCAACTAATCAATGTGTTCAAGACTATTCACTAGTCTTAAAGAGCCCATATTATACATGAAATAGGGTCATATTTAGGTTGTAAGGGTCTCCAACAACAGTCTAATATGCATGCTAGGTCAAAAAACACTTTGATGGTCTTATAATCTGCATTTATTTTTACCTAATTATCCCAGCAAATCCCATATGAATCGTTCAGCGATTCATTTGTTCCCAAACCCCTCCTCAGCGCGAAGCTAATCTGCGCTGATTGGACCGATGACAGCCTGCTGCGATTGGTCTACACGGACAAGGCTTCAGCGCGAGAGTGAAATGCCCAGCTGCTAATCTACAATATAAAAGTAGTCACAGTACATACACGCTTCATAGTGGATTTTGGCTGCCAGTGGGTGAATGTAAACACAGACGATGGACTAGAAAATACTGACGACTAACTATTTTATTGAGCAAAAAGTCCAAGAACTGGCGAGGAGATCACAGTCTTCTTGCTCTTTTCACACACACACACACACACACGCACACACACACACACACACACACACACACAGGGCCTCCGCGTCCATAGAGGAGCGGCTGAATAGAGAGGGCGCGGCACTCAGTAATATCCGCGAATACCCGTGCGTTACACACACGAGGAGACACACACACACACAGAGGGCCGGCTGAATAGAGAGGGCGCGGCGCGGCGCGGCGCTCAGTTATATCAGCGAATACCCGTGCGTTACACACACGAGGAGACAGACACACACAGGGCCGGCGCGTCCATAGAGGAGCGGCGCTCAGTTATATCCGCGAATACCCGTGCGTTACACACACGAGGAGACACAGACACACACACACACAGGGCCGGCGCGTCCATAGAGGAGCGGCGCTCAGTTATATCCACGAACACCTGTGCGTTACACACACGAGGAGACAATAATATTGGGCTGAAATATTTTGAAACTTGTCCGTTGCATGTGTGTAAACAGCTGACGATCCGTAATCAAAGCGGCACGCGTCGCGTTTTCAACGTGGCTTTACACGCGATATGGGAATATAAAGAGTTAACCTGATACAGTACACGCAGTTACAAGTAACAAAACACAACTGAATACATAACTTGCAAGCTAGAGTAAACGAGGCAATAATTTTAATCGCACTTACTTACACTTGTGAAATGGGGGTAGAAAATGATCCATGATGCACTGATCCATGTTCTGACAGTCTATACTGATCCTTCCTTTAACAAACTGATGAAGTCTTCTTTGAAAGCATATAGTTTTCAGAAGCACTCAGAACTGCTCAAGGCTGGGCTATATTGCTGATGTTTCATCTTTGATTAGACTGTCCATAATATCCATCTGCACAGCGTGACTTCATTCGACCGGTGTGTCTCTCTGTGTGTGTCTCTGTGTGTGTGTGAGACTTTTTTTTCTGTTAGTGGGCGGGGCCACAGGTTTCAAATCTCCCGGGTTTGCGCGCCCAACTACTTGTGTTTCGTAGCTGCGTCATCGCGAAACACCTAATGACTCGTTATCAAGACGACTCGTTTGAAGCACTATGAGTCGACTCTTTTATAGATGAATCAATAGTTTTAAACACTGTACACTTACAGATTTAAGCCTTAGCTGGATATTTCACTTCACTTAGAGCTGTGTGACACACTACATGGAAGGGCATTTTCAAAAACCCATAATATGGGCTCTTTAAACACACTGATTACATTTAGACATTTACATTTAGTCATTTAGCAGACGCTTTTATCCAAAGCGACTTACAAATGAGGACAAGGAAGCAATTTATATTAGATGGATCAGCTTTGTTTGATTAGGATTGGAGCAAAACTGCGCAGAGCTGAGGCCCTCCAGGAATTGAGTTTGAGACCTATGTCCTAAAGTATGTCTTCCACACCAGATTAGGATATGCATTTACTACAAGCAATACAACACATCCCGCAGTAAACACAGACCCAGACCTGACGCAGAAGAATAGACACACACACAAGTTTTTTCCACACACAATTATTTTTGGAGCTTTGTATGATTATAGTTCAACCACTGAAGTCACATGGAATGTTTTGATGCTGTCTATAGGCAGTCGCACACCAGATGTGCCATGCTGCGCCACGCATATGACAGTTAGCATTAACGCACACCGGACATGCTATTGGATGCACGTTTGTAATTAATATAATGTTATTTGATATAAAGCTATGCAGATGGCACTGGGGTGTGTACCCTGATAGAAATCAAAATTTAAGATCTACAATAGAATTCTTAAATGCAGGGCACATCAGGGTGTATCCGTTGTGTGATCACCTTATGGAAGATGAGGGTGGTCTTGGATTTCATCTAATGTACCTTCACTTGTGTTTTGAAAATGAACAAAGGCGTGAGGGGTTTGGAATAAAATATGATTAAATACTTACTAACATGATTAACATTTTGGGGTGAACTAATCTTTTAAAAAATGAAAATTAAGAAAAAAATGTACAAACGTTAAAAAAAAAAAAAAAAAAAAAAAAAAAACTGATTTTCTATGTTGTTATGAGAAATTAAACAATAAATAAGTTTGAAAACTGGTGAGCTCCCAAAATCTATGCTATTTAGTTGTAAGCATTGGGTGTAACTGCAGAAGTCTCACTAATTCTACTTCTACAATAGTAATCTTCACAGGAAACACAAGAAGAATATGGTCGGTCTAAAGTGAGCCATTTCCCACATGATATCAAACTGCTTTTTGCTTACTTTAAAGTGATGTTATGCCAGCCATCAATTGCTGAATATTTTAAACACCTTTTTTTTAGGGAAGTGGCACCTGGGTCTTAACTGTGAAGACAGTTCTGATCACTGCCACCACCCAAACTCACATGGCTTCGACTACTTTTATGGCACCATTATGACGCACCTTCGAGACTGCCAGCCTGGACATGGCTCTGTCTTGTATAACGTTTATGGTCACATCCCATTCAAGCCCCTTAGTATCGGTTTAGTTTCCCTAGTAGTACTCCATATTAGAGGGATGTTAACTGTAAGCAGGAGGGTATTTTTCAGTTTTCTGATCTTGGTAGGGCTGGTGCTGAGTCTCTTTGGTATGTTGGTATACACATTCCCCAATCTAAATTGCTTTGTCATGAGAGGGACGGAAATAGTGGAACAACCATATATTTCAGAAAACCTCACACAAAGGATGACCAGTGAAGCCATAGAGTTTCTGGAAAGGTATGTGTACAGTTTTCTATATTATTGTAAAAATACAAAAAGCATTTTGCATGGACTCAGTATGAGCTTAACAAATTCAGAGGCTGAATTAATATCAAGGGAAATTATCAGTCCAATTCGAAAGGTCCGCATCGAAATTGAAGGTCTTACTCCAGCCTCTGCATGTTAATTTGATTAACCTTCTGACGGTAGAGTTCACCCAAAAAATACAATTCTGTCATTATGTACTCCTTTTCAGACCAAAACTGTATTGCTCTCTTTTCTCTGTGGTACCCACAAAGAGACATTATGAAGAATCGAATTGAATCGGGTTGCTTTATGAATTTCGCCTGGAAGACAACTTTTTTCAAATAGCAAAAAAATAACCATCTAAAATATGAGAAATAAATGAATGATTTAAGGAGATACAGACTAGAAAGAAGTCAAATTGTCTAACAGTGCAGTAAGATTTAAAACTTGGTAAGATTTCTTGAAATTCATTCATTTTCTTTTCGGCTTAGTCCCTTTATTAATCTGGGGTTGCCACAGCGGAATGAACCACCAACTTATCCAGCATATGTTTTACGCAGCGGATGCCCTCCCAGCTGCAACCCATCACTGGGAAACATCCATACACACTCATTCACACACATACACTATGGACAATTTAGCTTATTCAATTCACCTATAGCAGGTTTTTGGACTGTGGGGGAAACCGGAGCACCCGGAGGAAACCCACGGCAACACAGGGAGAACATGCAAACTTCCCACTGAAATGCCAACTGAACCAGCCGAGGCTCGAACCAGCGACCTTCTTGCTGTGAGGCGATTGTGCTACCCACTGCGCTGCCCCAAATTTATTGAAATAAGAAAAATTAAGTAAAATTAAATTGCTTTTTTTTTTGGTTAATTGCTTTTTAAATTGTTTGCTTTTCTTATTTTGTGTGAAAATATAATGAAACTAGAGGAACCAAACAGAAGAATTCCTCTTAATTTAAGAATTATTATATATTCTGTTTTAAAATAAGCCAAAGCATTTCAATTTTTAATTACTGCATGAATTTAATCAAAATCCCCTATACTGTATGCGTATTGGCCTTTTTTGGGTAAAATATCTTTCTTTACGCATTACTAACGAAGTAGGACAAAAAGATAAACAATCTTGAAACAATTAATAATCTTACACTTAATCTTACAATAATCTTAAATAGTTTTTTTGTTTTTACAGTGTGACATTAAAACATTAAAAATCATTAAAAAAGATTTTCACAGGATCACCTTTCCATCTAGTTTTAATAGTTAAAATTAATCAAACTTGACTTGCTGTCCTGGCTCCAGGCTTAATGTTATAACAAAGAGAAAGAATGGAGTAAGGCAGGATGGAGGGATTGTGGAGGGATGCTGGAAGAATTATGGTTGGTACGGCTTGATAACTGCTGCTTCTATGACTCTTGTAATGATGATTGACAGGACTGAGTGAGCAGGCTTCTCGCATACCTGTATTTGAAACATAATTCAAAACACTAGGCATCATATACTTGCCAACAGTAAAAATTGTTGTTGAGAAAAACTGGGCATTATGCACTACAAGACAGGATCACACACTGCCAGAATTTTAAGTTGTTTTGGCAGTGTGTGATAGTTTGTTGCTAGGAGACATGTGACAGAACAAAACAACGTTTTTCTAAAATGGTCATAAAATATCAAAACAATTTGAAATGCCAGGAATCACACTATTTCCATCATTCTATTGACAGGTTTCAGTGAAAACTGCCTCTTATACAGACTTTTGCTAATGTTGACTAATCCAGACTGCAAATCAGAGCAAAAGAAAGCACTGTTGTCTATTCTAGGCTCAAGGCTTTTAAACCTTGACAAGGACACAAAGGAACTATATAAGTGTGAATAATGACCACACTTCATTGCATGGCTCCTGTAGATTTTAAATAGATTTTAAAATCAAATGGACCACACTATAATGGTGCTTTTGTGTCAATTTTGAAGTTTGAAAGGGTCAGTTCAGATTTATTGTGTGGAAAAATATGACAAGTACAATTCTTTGAAATTTGTCATTTTGTGCTTCTACAAGGTATATGGAGTACTTAAATAATAGTGAGAAAATAGTGACAGAATTTTCATTTCTTAGGTGAATTATTCTTTAATCATCCTTAAACAGATAGTTCACTCTAAAATGGAAAATCATGTCATCTGGAAACTGGTAATTGACTGCTATAATATTAGTTTTTCCTACTATGGAATCAATGGTTACAGCATTCCAACATACTTCAATTACATTCTTTTGTGTTAAACAAAACAAATGAACTGGGGTGCGTTTCTCAAACAATGACATAACTCGCGGCTTAACTATCATAGTACGATGCATCGTATGTGAAAAGAACGATGTAGCGACCTGTAGTTTCTCTGTCGCAGATCCATCGTTTCAACTACGTTATTATAACATAAAACACCCATAATGATGCTCTAAACGGGGTGGTAACAACTTCTTTAGAGAAGACCCCATCATTTTTTTGTGCAAATTATTATTTACACGCACACGCATTTAAAAAATAAATAAATCCAATATTAGTTTTGGTATAACATGCACTCGTTTTTCATATTAATTAAAATTTATGTGAAAGGGATATATACTGTAGGGCCCGTGTTTCCTTTACAAATATTATTGAGAACATTACATATTCTATTCTAAAACATAAAATTACAAAAAGCTAACACGTATTCTAATCTCATGTATAAATAAATAATGAGGGTATTTATTAAGAAATTAAATTTAATATGTATTATTCATTAGGAAATGAAAAAATCCTACTTTAATAATAATAATGATGATGATGATTATTATTATAATTAAGTAGGATATTGTTTATTTCTTTATTTTTCTTTAGTCTACTTTTAAAATTTGACATGCAAATTACTGCAGAAATGTTCAGACCCATGTCATATGCAGTACAGATACTTAATAAATGGTCACCATAGAATTATAACGGACATTTTTGTCAAAATTGAGTTATTGACATACTCTTATTAAACTTAACTTAAACTTAAACTTAAACTTATTTACATTATAGGATGTTTTTTTTAATAAGTTATTTAAATTTTAAGACTTTAAAAAAAATGTTACACACATACTGTTTTCTATATGGAAAGCAAAAACTTTGAAGCTCAATATCTCAAAATCATTGAGAACGCAGACAGAACCTTATAATTCCAAGGTGGCGGAATAACCTACTATAAATTAAAACCATAAACGTATGCTATATATTTTGTTTTCACAAGCTTTGGAGACTTAACATAAATTCAGCTTTTAAATAATAGATCACCTATAGCTTTCGTCATGAGCCACTGCTGTGTTGAAAATGACATCAATGTTTTCAAAGTGCACAGCTAAGGGAGCGCACTTGTAAACATGAAGATCGCTAAAACTGATCTGCAAAAATACCTTGAAAGCAAATTGCTGTACACCTAAGAGTGATGACTTTAATGCCTTTTTAAAGATTTTTCCAAGTTTAAATGTCAAAATGTTCTAAACGAATACTGTAGGGGGTGGGGGGGACACAGCCAGGAACTATGTTTCTAACTACAGCTCCAGAGGGGTGGTTGCAAGCATGCAAGTTTGCAGCGCAGTTTGAGAATGTTGGTTGGAATGATGGATTTGGGAAACCCAAATCAGCAAACTATGTTTGTAATGACGGAACTTGCGACCTTAGTTGGCTAACAATGGTTTTCGGAAACGCACCCCTGGTATGGAACAAGTAAGGGTGCGTAAATAATGACAGAATTTACATTTTTGGGTGCACTATCCTTTCTCCCAAAATTTATATTTATCACAATGTATACAACTGCTGAAAATTCTAGAGTTAAAATGCTGAAATTAAAATGCTTTAAATGAGAAATCTCTCATTGCAGTGTTGTATGTATTATAAGGGACTGTAAAGATGTCATCAATAAAGCCTTATGAAAACTCACATTAAAGCAAATCCCTCTCAGCCAGACTCTAAATCCAGATCTGATGGGATAATACAATCCTTAGACTGCGTGCATTGTGTTTGTCCAATGGTGTTGTGAAGATTAAACATTTCTGGGGGTTTTTTCCTCTCACACAGGAATTCAAAGACCCCATTCTTGCTCTTCTTCTCATTTATTCAAGTCCACACAGGAGTTTTTGCCTCTCCTCTCTTCAGGGGAAGGAGCCAACATGGCCTCTACGGTGATGCTGTCATGGAAGTAGACTGGAGTGTAGGTACTGAAGGACTTTTTTTGACCGCATTTTCACAAAAATAATCTAAATTGATTGATGGCACATAGAGATTTGTCTTCATTTAGAGCCTACCCAAACCAGTTTACAAATATTAATGTTATGGCTATCCCTCTACCTCAAAAAGAAGAAAATCCCTCTACCCCAGAAAGAAAAAAACAAACAAAATAAATGTGTTTCATGAATCTGTTTGAAAAAAATATAAATAAATAAATAAATAATGCTGACTACCAGTTTTGCTGACCATTGACTTCCATTGTTTGGAAAAAAAACTAAGTATTGTTTTAATGGGAATTATTTATTTAAGGATGCAACTCTATAGTTTAATCATTCTCCACCCAGAATTAAATAGCATCATCATTTATTTACCCCATGCTATCTTATAATGCAGGTGTATGGATCTCCAAACTTGATGCATCAAAAACCACAAAAAGTGAACATGCAAAAAAATGGAATATTTTAAACCTTCAGTTCTAATTAGCCATCTTACGATTCATAAGTAAAATAAGTAAAAATTTATAGCTTCAGTAAGTGTGATGTGATCTTAGAGCGTAGCCTACATCATGATTTTATAAATGGTTGTCAACCGGAACTGCTCCTTTAAGCTGTTTTTGCCTATAATTAAGATATTCTTTTATATTTCGATTTGCTAAATTCATCCTTTAGGAAGCTGAGTCGAGAAAAGATTTATCACAAACCAATGAGCATGCCACTTAAAAGAGCAGAATGAATGGTTTCTAAAAATGTCTGTGAAGCATTTTTTACCTTATAAGTGCAGTAGGGACATTGTTTATAGCTCAGAATGGATACTGTCATCACTGTTACAAAAGAGTGATCATTTGAAAGCGAAGGACGGTTCTCTTAGTCATGTTAAAGTGTTTGGGGAAATAAGCAAAAGGAATGAATAGATTTTTCTGCCTGTTGCAAACAATATGCTGGTATATAACCATATAATTAGATGTGTATATTAAATCCTTGGGTCCTAGATAATTTATGTACCCTGTATATATGTGTTTTTTAGAAGTACAAGCGTAGGCATGATTTATATTTGTCATTTTTCTAGCATCGGCTTTGAAATATAATGCTGTTGTTTTTTAAGATCAAGAGTTATATGCAGTGAGTAAAATAAGTATTGAACACGTCATGATTCTAAATATGGTGAATATATTTCTAAAGGAGCTTTTGACAGATTTATATATATATATATATATATATATATATATATATATATATATATATATATATATATATATATATATATATAAATCCCATTGTAAAAAGCCCATTCCACTAGACTTTTCTGACAGGGTATTCGAGTGTCATCGAGTGACAGAAAGTTGTGGGACTGCTATACGGGAGTTATTATTATGGATTATAGATAGCGAAATATGCTTGTTTGTCGTAAAAATTCGTAATAATGATGAAAAATAGTAATTTGTGGATCTCCTTACTTCCGGAGATCCACAAATTTTCTTACATTTTCTTAGCCCTCCGAACAAAGATTTTTCAGGACCACACTCGAAACCAAGGGCTATCTACCCCTTCCCCTTAGCCTATACGCCTTCAAGCTAAAGAGAATTGGGATTGGGCCTTAATCTTCTGTCTGGGCTTTCCATGCATTGTTACACCTCCCTTTCTTCATGTGTTCAAAACTGTTTCTCTCTGTCCTTTCATTTTATTACACACAACTTCATTTCTAAATTAATTAATATTGTATTCTTTGTAGGTATGGATTAATTTGGTTGTTACTAACATCTGTAGGAAATCTCAGCACCTTTAGAAATATGTTTTCTAAGAAAAATTGTATAAAATACTGCAAATAGTATTATAGTATTATAAAATACTCATGCTGCACTTCTTTGTAAATTGATTTCTTCATCAGAAGTCACCATTTGCTCACCCTAGTGCCATTCCATGCTACAAGGGTAATAATCACTTAGTTTGTCAGAAACTCATTTAAAAACTATATTAAATAATAAAAAGCTCCAAAGAGCACATGATTGCAAAAAAATATAATTTCACAACTCCATATGCTACAATAACAGTGATCTATAGAGAATGTACTCTTAGGTTTCTATTATAGTATAAACAATGTGGACAATGGGGTTATCTACAACCAAAGTCTGACTAGAATTTATAGTGCACATTAAGTACCTTGAAAAGAACTGCTGTGGTAGAATAAGCTTCCATCATCACTAGATCTGGCTAGACAACAACAACCTTAAAGAGACAACTAAAGACACACTCCATCACTTAAGCCAAGAGTAATCAGAACACTTCTAGAAACGTAAAAAGTAGAAACCCTATCCACCTTATTTTGCTATGTAAAAGTAAGCTCTTTTACAATGAAATTGCTTGTTCTACAAATCAGTGTCTTTATGATAATACATTAAAATAATATGGTTAGAAATACCAGTTTGCAACATCAAGCTGCATAACAAGCTGTTTGGTAATGTTTAAAACCCACACATTCAACAATGACTAACACATTTAAGCTAAATTAACAGGGCCCGTCTGTATGCAAATATAAATAAAATAATAATAATGATCTTCATTTCTGCTGGTTTGGCTTGTTGGTAAAATTATTTTTCTTTTTCTCAACTGTAAGCTGTTCATATTAGAGTGTGATGTAAATGGTCTGCAAGTTTATACCATTAGAAATACCACAAGGCACAAATACCGTGAGAGAAATCAATACAGCTTTGCACTGGGATCTATTGTTTTTTCGCTAGTTATAGCTAAATGTTGCACCTGAATGTTTTTAGTATTTTAATATTGATCTAACTGTCAGTCTGTCTTCTCACTGTTGTTGCTGTTTTCAGGTCAGATCATGCAGACTCTGGAGCGCTTAAACTTGAAGGACAACACTCTAGTGTACATGACCTCAGATCAGGGGCCTCACCTGGAAGAGATTTCCGTCCACGGAGAGATGCATGGGGGATATAGTGGCATATACAAAGGTATTCTATCTAAGTTCTTTTCCCAGGCTTATGCCTTTTTCCACAAAACTCCATTAACTTACTTAAAAAGACAATCCACTACAGTTTTCAACAGAAATGAACACTAGAGGCAGTGCAACATAACATTATTAGTTACAGTACTGTATAAAGTTGTAGGCAGTTGTTTAAAAATGCTGTCAAGTGAGGATGCTTTTAAAAATATGCCACAAATATATTTAATTTATCAATCAGCATTTCGTCATTTATGGTTGCAACTGCTTTTGTCCTTGGTATATTTGTGCATAGTCTTTTAAGTATTTTTGTAGTCATGATTCTTGAAGTGGTTGGGAGAATTTGCCACAGTTTTTCTGTATTAAGTCTGTCTGCCTTTTCTGTTTCTTCATGTGCTGCTGCCAGACTCTTTGTGCATACAAAAAGCTCACTGTATTATTACAATTAACAGCATAAATTATGTTAGCAAATGTACATGGGTAATCCCCGTTGACACATTACACCAACAGATAGAAATAATCATCTTAAAACCATTTTTGTTTGTCAAAATACCATTGGCCTTAGACATGTGCACAGTACATTCTAACATATCTATTTTTAGACATGGCTTTTCCAATAAAATGTCCTTGCTTGATAGATCACCAGGTATAACATTTCGCTTTACATTACATGTATCCATTTAGCAGATGCCTTTATCCAAAGCAACTTATAAATAATAAAAGGAACATTTCAAATGACAAGAGAGCATCAATATATAAATGCCATGACAAGTCTACAAGTACATGACAAGTTAGTATAACACACACCCACACATGCCCACTCACCTGCTTGAAGGATAGGATACTCACAATTGTACAATGTTGTCCCAGAAACTGGGAGAGTGTTTATAAGAAAGTGTCTGGTGCATATGGAGGGGTGGTTTGTCAAGCCCACTCACCCATGTAAAGTACAATCAGAATTACAGTGTTTTCCAGAAAAAAAAAAAAAACAATGTTTATATGGAAATTCACTTATGATGTAGAACATGTAGGTTGTAACTCTTGTATAATATAGTTGAAAATGTATATAGTAAAAATGTAGTTGAAATATAGTTAAATAAAAACAAATTATATTTGAAGAAGTTCAAATACATAAAATACTTTTTTTGTCACACATATTTTATAGCATCACTCAAGTAGGGTTTTTTTCTTTTATTTAAATATTCATCTTTGTCCAAATTAAACAAATTCAACAGCATCTGTGCATGTTAACGCTTATTATTTTTGCTGTTTTTAGCTCGCACCTGCGCAGACATGCACCATCACAATCTAATTTGAATACTGAATCTCTTCTCTAAAGTTCAGAATCACTAAAGAAAGAATCACGATGCATCTATGAATCAGTTTTCTCCACACCACTACACATTTCGCATGAGCCTTGGTTACAGTTTTTCTCAGTCGCTTTGGTACATTTCTCAGATCAGAATTGAAATTTGCAAAACAGTGAGTGCATTTCTCAAAACAGCACATACAAATAGCAAAATTAAGTTTCTTTGTCAATGAATGTCTCAGTGTTGTCAGAATGACAAGTCCTGCTGTCATTGTGTATGGATATTCGTCATGTTGTCAATATTTTGTAACAGTGTACTCTGAAGGGGTCTTCTGATGTAAACTATGGCTAATTTTATGGCTTTGTATTGTAATTTGTTGACAGGTCATGTCATTGCGATACGGAAAAGAAAAGATAGCACCGCATAGCACAAAGAAAAAACAAAACAACAGTAGAAATGTGAACATAGGACAATCTCCTTTCAGATACACCTTTGTTAGAAAAAGCCAATTCACCTCTGAGAAATTCACCAATTCTAGACAAATTTAGAACAAAAATTCTAATGGAAATGCATAGAAAAATGCATTATGACAAAATATTATGACAATTTGTTCAGCTGGTCTGCATGTAAAGACTTATGCCTTGAACAAAGGATTAAAATTTGTGGGGGGTAAGACTATTCAGCAGAGACCGAAATAATTAATTTTGATCAACTTGACATAAGCAACTGATAATGTAGGAAATATCAGAGAACTGCACATAATCATTTGCATGGATGTACAAAAGCATTTGCAACTGCTTTTCTGATGTGCACAACTGACACAATGATGTGAAGATTGAACAAGTAGTTTTGAGAATTTCAATTGCAATCTGAGAAATGGACCAAAGCGACTGAGGAAAACTGTAATATAGTCCTGAGGACCAGTTCACCAACTCGTGAACAAAGCATTTTTGTTTTTTAAATATGAAATGAGCAATGACAATGTGTAAATTCACTCCCTCTGCTTCTCTGTGCCCTGTCTTGTGCAGCTGGCAAGTCAACTAACTGGGAAGGAGGAATCCGAATTCCGGGCATTTTTCGTTGGCCAGGTGTCTTACCCGCCGGGAAGGTCATCGATGAGCCCACTAGTAACATGGATATTTTCCCTACGGTCTTGAATTTAGCTGGTGCTTCCATACCCGATGACAGGTGAGAATGTGTCGCCTAGCAACAAGATCTGCCAGTCAAAGGTCTGGTTACTGAGGCAGCAGATGCAGATACAATAGATGCTTCTTACTCAGAGGCAGATTGAAATGTTTGGATGAGCAAAAGTCAATAGCTTGGAATGTGCTTTTGGTGGCTTATTAAGATGAACATTCCTAGCAGGTCATTAGTACAGAATAATGGCGTTTCGTGTTATGGCCACACAAACATAACTGGGCTAGTAATTGCAGTGCAACCCCATTTGTTTCTATTTCAGAGTCATCGATGGTCGTGATCTTTTGCCACTTCTGCAAGGGCAAGTGGAGCGTTCTGAACATGAATTCTTGTTTCATTACTGCAATGCTGAACTGAATGCTGTCAGATGGCACCCACCCAACAGTGAGTCCTAATTTCACCACACGCACCTATCTCCACTTTTGACATGTGGGTTAAGATTATGAAAGGAATGTGTTATTCATAAAGTATATTTTTTATATAAATTGTCTATGTTCTGTAACAGCCAAAAGTTTAAATTACTTGATAGATGAAATGCAGATGAAAAATACTAATTAAATTGACTTATAAGTCAACAGTAATTTGTGCTCTACTCTGTAAGAATTGAATTATGCTTAACTTGATTTTTCTATAAATAGAAAGCACGTTAAACACAAATCAAATGTCTAATTTAATGTTTCAAATAACTTTTTTTATTAAAATTTGAGTAAAAAAAATTTCCATCATCAGTCAGCGTAACAGATATACTTTTAATAAAAAAATACATAAAAAATAATTAGGGATCATGCAAAATTTGATTCTATTTTGAATAATAATTAAAAAAAATGCTTGTGTGTGCTTTGTGGTCAAATTTAAAAATTGCTCAAAATTCTGCTTTGTGGATATTCTGATCATGTACACATACTCACTCAAATAACAGGACTATATCTATGTAGAATAGTTGTTCTTGCTTCTTGCAATACTCCAATACTACATCCTAGCACCCCAAATGTAATACCTGAAAGTGTCCAAAATTTAGATGATATTACATATTTAAATAAAAAAATATATTTACAAAAAAATATATTTTATAATTAATTTAAACCATTGAATTTAGCAACTAAGCCGAAGGAAAGGGAAGGTGAAAGCGATAAACTCTTATTAGCGATGTATGATTTATTTATTTTTTTTCAGGGTGGAATGTTTAAGTATATTAGGCTACTCAATTCAACTGGACTTAATATTTTTACAGTTGGAATTGTTGATTGATTTTAGTTATCACGTTGGAATAAAGAGTCGACTAAATTACAGGAGAAGTTATATTCTGTGGACATAAGAGAACTAACCGAGTTAGTGGCGCCATCTAGAGGGTGTGTGTGATTCTGTCCCGACGGTGAAGTACAAAGTATAAACCTATTAAATATTACTTAGGTGACTATTGAACTGGCAAACATTTAAACTGATTAAACAAAAAAATTAAGCTTAAATTGTGTGGCCAATATCAAATATTTATATAAAGAATCTTATAATTACTTTTTAGAATTATTATTTCTATAATTTATAAAGACACACGCAAAAAAAAAAAAATAAAATAATAATAATAATAATAATATATATATATATATATATATATATATATATATATATATATATATATATATATATATATATATATATATATATATATATATATACACGGGAGTGGGGTCTCATTTTCCTTTTTGTCCTCGGCTGGTCAAATGCCTGATGATTTTATGACAGATATAACAGTGCTAATGCAACAAACAAGGCAATGCCCCATGAAAGTTAGCAATGTTTGTTTATTTCATTTGACTTTTATTCCATTCCATTTCTATTTTGCCTGTCATTAATCAATAAATGATCAAATTAGAATTTTTAGAATGAAAATATATGAAATGGCAGCATTCAAAACCAAGATGAACCATACACTTTGACTTTCTCTGTTAATTGAGATATAAAATAACAGAGAATAATATACTCTTAAGTTTGTATAGAAAGTTTGGTTCATTTGTATTGTTTTTTTGGAGAGTAGGATATACACAAATATAATAAACCACTACAGTTTTAAATCTTGAATGTATCTGTACAACAAAAATAGATGTTTCATTTAGCCTATAATGACAGTAATTGCAGAGACCGCCTTGTGTGATTATGATATTTGGAACAAGAATAAAGTACAAAAACCTCCTGCAGCTTACATATAAAATAATTTGTATGCCGAATAAGATATATAGCTCACGTTTCTGTAAAAACTAATGTTTAAATAAAATATGATGTATCTGTTGCTTTAATTGACATAATCTAGTTAAATTTGCTTACAGCTGAGGATTTGAAGATCAGAATCACACATTGAGCTGAGATGCATCTTTGTCACCAAATATAAATAAAATCATTTTTGTTAAGATTTGAAAAGTGCTTAGATTTTTAGATGAAGTGCTTGAAAATCTAATTGTACAATGTGTTGCTTTAATAACTTATCTTACGAATGAGGTAATAATATTTATATATTTAAAAAAACAGAGTAAATGAGTGGAATTCAACTTTGGGCTTGGGACCAAAAATGGTCATTAGAATAGAACAAATAGCATCTGATATAGTGTGATGAAGTGTGTGTATATATGTAAAGACAATTTGCCAAAATTGGAAAGTGGTGGAAATGTTTAAAAATGCACCTGGAAAGTACTTAAATTTGATTTTAGAAAAGGTGTAAATATTGCAACAGAAACCAAACTGTACTTATATGCTTGTGGAATGCCTTATTTTTAATGTTACCAGACAAAGTTTTTTTTTTATCTGTGGAGACTTGAAATGAAAGTTTTTTTAAATGTGAAAAAGTAAAAGTAAACCTTAAAAAACTATTTAGATTTTGATCTAATATCAGGGTGTCCGCGGAGTCTTAAGAATTATTAAAAGTTGATAAATCAATTATAAGAAAATTAAGACTATTAAAAGGTATTTAAAAGTCTTTTTAAAGCGTTTTTACAAGGTCTTAAATTTTGTTCAAGCGTTTTCCAAAGTATTTGATTCCAAAAAAGCATAAATATTTTTATTTTCTTCTTAATATTAACAATGGCATGCTCTAACCACGCGATTGGTTTGGGCCGGGGCGTGTCTGGCCAAGCTCCTTCATCCAGGTGATGTCACGTAATTTGTGACAAACGTGGAAAGGTGATGTGGCGCTCTCCACATGTAGCGAAACCATAGAGTAAAATGGGACAGGCAAAATAGGAAAATGTAAGTTTGTGTACTCCTGGCTGGAGAAAGATGAGTAGTGGCTGAAGCCTGTCGCTGAAAACAACCACGTAATTTATTCTTTCAAGCTTTGTTTCTACCGAGTTTATCTGAGTTCTGTCGCATGGTTGTGCTATGTTGATTTATTTAATTACAACTGTTTATTAACATCTGTTTATTAAGTTAAAGGTTTGATACTGATTAGAACTTGAAATGGGGCTGAGGTCTTAAAATATTCTGAGAAGGTCTTTAAAAAGTCTTAAAAAGATATTGAAATTGCCTTTAGGATTCCTGCATATACCCTGTAAATATTATTATTATTATTATTATTATTATTATTATTATTTATGTATTTTATCTGGTGTATTATTTATTGCTGACTATGACTTTTAACAGTTTTTTTTTTTGTTTGTTTTCTCTTTTTTTTTGCCATGACAGCCAGAGAAGCTGATATGGCAATGAACTCAAAATTCTCTCTCTCTATAGAAAAGGTGTGAGAACCATGCAGATAGCTATCTGATCAGACAAAACGCATGAAGTGACCAGGTGTAAACAAGCCCATAGCCAAAGTCAACTAAGATATATTATGATAATAATGGAACAATCATAGCCAATCTTATTTTCTCTAAATATTCTAGATTGAAGGGTTTTTTAGATGTTAGTATTAGTAGTCCAACACAATCTCACGGCAATTCGTAACCTTTTGGATTTAGTGGCTATTTCGTATGAATTCGTACGATCTAATTCGAACAATTTAGTACGATTTGCTCATCACCCAATGACAGTTGGGTTTAGGGGCGGGGTTGAGTTGGGTGCCACGCCTCCTTTTTAAAACATCTCAGACTCAACTCATACGAATTCGTATGAATTAGCCCCTAAACTGACAAAACGTAAAATAATTACGTTTTCTCGTGAGATCAGGCTGGTTAGTCTTGAGGATATCTACGTATAAGCTTGTGTCCTCCAACAAAATTTGCATTTAGATATACTGTAAACAGCCAAAGCGTTTTACCTCACTTCAGTTTCTCATCAAATCTTTTGTCCAATCAAATGCTCTCTAGTATCTGACATGTCCCGTCCCCTTTAAAACACTTTTTATTTGTTATTATTTGATGCGCTTGTTATTAATCACTTTCGCTGGCAGAGCTCTAATTAAAATGCTATTGGCTGTTTTTAAAAAAAGGGGAGGAGCTACTTTATACCCTGCCCTATCTTCATGTTTCAGATGAGATTACGTCAAACATTGAATGGGGAAAAAAATGCACTTTTCAAAGCACTTCACATGACCTTCAAAGAGTTTTTGCAGTTAAGGATTGAAAAAATGAATAGATGAACTCTAGCTTTCCTCTTTTTCCCAGGTAGCACAATTTGGAAGGCCTTTTTCTTTACTCCTGACTTCCACCCAGAGAACAGCTCAGCATGTTTTCACACTCATGTCTGCTTCTGCATCAAGCCATTCGTCACGTTTCATGATCCTCCGCTGCTTTATGACCTATCCAAAGACCCAACAGAAAGCACCCCCCTGAGTCCCAACACAGAGCCTCTGTTCCACTCAGTTCTAGAGGTCATAAGAGCAGCAGTAAGCCGTCATACACAGAGCCTGAAACCTGTCCCAGTGCAAGTCTCTCCTCTGCAAATAGTGTGGAAGCCCTGGCTCCAGCCCTGCTGTTCTTCACTCAGTCAGCTGTGCAGGTGTGAACGAGATCATCAGATAGAGAAGGTACAGGATGGGCTTCAAAAAGAATAGTCTGCTGCTCAGAATCATAAGGGCATGTAATGCGTAAAGGAATAGTTCCCCCAAAGCTGAAAAATTCTTTCATCATTTTCAAAGCTTCTAATGTTGTAAAACTTTTTTTTCCTGTGGAATGCAAAAGAATTCTACCATTCAATATAAATATAAGGATTATATATAAGAATAATATATAATATATATAGAATTATAAATAAGAATAATATAAATATAAGAATTTTATTACAAAAAATAATTATATTATGAAGTTATATTATGACGTTGATAATAATCTGATGGGTTTGGTGATGATTGACTTCATTTATGTTTCATGAAGTAAAACAAAGCAAACAGACAAGAATGAAACCATATTGTAGACATGTAATGCATTGTAGGGCTGCACAATTCTGGCTAAAATGAGAATCACAATTTTTGTTTTTTTTTGTTTTGCTTAAAATCAATATCACGCTTTTCTCACTATTCTGTAAATGTAAAATAAAGGCTAATGTGAGTAGGCTATTATTATTGTTCTCAAACAT